>NW_027513464.1:600000-1200000 GCF_048772815.1 Callospermophilus lateralis
ACCACTGCAGAAAAGAAGAATGTAGGAAGAAGAAGTGCTTAGGCGCCATGTTGGGTTTTTTTTTTCTGGGGTATGGCTGCCGTTTATACTTTTCATAACAATGAGTATACCAGACAGTGCCTTGATTGACTGGTTTTTATGAAAATGGTGTTTAACAGAGATGCCAGAAAGTTGGATCCTGCTGATTAGTGGGCCAAGAGCAAAGGTGGGCATGTGTGTGATAAAACATCAGTGGTGGGACCATGTGGATATGCCATTGGCTTCCAAATGGCTTGTGACTGACATGGTGAAGCCAGCAGACCCTTATATGTAAAGGCATCTTGTTACATGGAGAGGATTCAGGACATTGTTCAGAATCAGGTTGCTATGTTCAAGAGGGCAAGCTATGTGGAATAGAAGCCTGGTTCTTTTATTCTCCTACAGACCCTGACCCACCACATGTGACAGAAATCCCTCACACACTGTGTCCCCGTTGAACTCCTTGTATTTCATGAAGCAAATACCAAACTTCCACTGCAGCACCAAGAAACACCACGAAAATAGAGGATGACCATATGGCTTCATAGTCCACACTAGAGATATTTAGCCAAAAGGGGCCACAGTTTACCTTCAAAGGGAGAATTCAGCACTGGTGTCTCATGTTCATTGGAAAATAAGAAACCATGTCCTCCAGGTCACATAGATGCCCAGGTTTATGGTTTCACTAGAAAGGAAGCTAAAGCACGTGACAACAACATATATTTCAAGTGCCCAACCTCACAGGCAGTATCTCAAGAAGTCTCTAGGACAACAGACCTCCATGTTTTTGAAGTGTTTACCCTGTCCCTTACTTTTGGAAACTCCTCTAACACTTCCAAGGTTGTGAACTCCTGATCGCATTCCATTCCAGATATGTATTCATGGATTTTCTAACTCTTCTCCTCTAATTGTGTCTTACATGGGGTGAAGGTGTTGTCAAGGTATTGTTCTGAATGAGAGTGGGAAGATTTTTGTGTAGCACATATTTACATACACATTGGATTCATTTTCCAATTTTCCATTCGAAATACTGAATCCCTGTCAGTAACCCATACCCTAATAGACTCTGACTACTAATCCTAATATGATGGAGACAAATAACCCAAACATAATATTAATACAAGCAGTTCAGAGGAGGCATGGTGTATAGTTGGTCTTGCCTTTTGCATGATATAGTGTAGGAGTTATAAATCTTGTCAATTGTTTGTTGAAATAGTACTCCATGTGTTTTTAAAGTTAACACATATGTGAATTTCTGTCTCCTTTTTTCTGTAGCCAATTCAGCACATGTATTTTTATATGCACATAAAAAATCCTACCTGGTATCACACGTACATTTTTGTGAGGTGGCTAACTTGGCAGAAACAAAGTATGAGAAGAGATCACCCCTCCTAAACGCTTTTGGAACTGAAAATTCAAACTATGAGTGAGATTTTTAGTTGAACAACATTATACATAAATCCATGTTCAGTAAAATTAATATTTTTGGATCGGTGGATGATATATATTTCACGATGAATTTTGATTGGCATATATATTGCTACTTTCTAATGTTTCTCTGTGAGATATATATATATATATATATATATATATATATATATATATATTGTCTAGATTTTTCCAAATATAAAATATATGTGTCCTATTATACACTCCCTAAATAATTCACTCATGCTCATGTATGTGGTTTTATAATCAAATTTTCATACGATTATTTTCAGAAATATTCATCCACCTGAAATACATATTTGTTTTCTAGTACTGAAAACTCACTTCACTGAATGGTGCAAACAAATCCTTATATTTCTACTGTAACTGACCCAATTTAACATCAATGCAAGTAGATTCCAAAGGGGCATGATGTGTATTTTGACGTTCATTTTTATTTAACACTGGTACATTACTATTTCTTCAGTTTTTGTACATCATAGTATATACATTTCATCCACAAGTTCACAAATTTAAAGACATTTGAAACACATTCAATCACTTCCTGCTTCAGTACACATGTATTCCTCCTTGCTTTTGACTGGTTATTTATTGAGACTTCTTTCCAAACACATTATTTTCGATTTCCATAATCAATTTTGAAGCAATACTCACACACACTTTATGATAAACCACAACCCTAATATTACCATTAGATGTATAACTGGTTGGAATGAATGTATGTATGTCAATATGACATTTCCAGTGTATTTTCAGATATCAATTTATTCCAATTTCTAAAGTTGGAATCAGTTATATTATATATTCACACATGGTACACATATTTGTGCCCCCAATACTAATTTATATCTCTTCTAAATATTGCTCCCAGAAATGGTGCAAGAAAGACTCATGTCACCTGATCTACATATATATTCTGTCAACAAAATGCAAAGTCACACTTACAATTGTACCAAAGCCTAAATGGAATGTGAGTATGGATTATGAAAATCACCCATGTCCAGGTTGCCTAATGCTCTCAAATGTCAATCCTATTGGTGACTACATATTTGTTTCTTCCTAAGATTATGTATTCAACCTCAAGCCTGTTGAAAATGTCTAATCCTATCAATCACTTCATCCTTTGCCTGATTTCCTAATGTCTCTAATGATATCTGCTTTCCTACATATTTTCCCCAGTTCATCATTGTGACTGACTCTTCACATGTGCTGACATTTACATTTTCTCTCTACCTGAAACCCTATTGCTAAAGAACTTTTTGTCCAAATCCTATACTCACTCTTTTTTTCTAATCCTACCAACTATCTTCCTAATCCTACCAACTATCCTTTTTTGACTGGATGTTCTCTTCGACATTCAATTATCCAAGGTACAAGGTCCTATGCCATAATGTATAGATTTATCTGAGACACATGTGCACAACATAATTCCGAGTGAAGTATCCCAATCAAGGATCCAATGCCCTTTTGGGCTTCAAATCTTACCTAGATTTGTGTTTTCATACATATATTTCACCTCTATATATACTTATAAATATTGCAGGTTCCCAATACCATTATTCATGCAGCAGAATGATTCCTAACCCAAATCAAACATGTTATTAACCCTAACCATACTTTGTTCCTCAATCTAACTTTACAGAAAAGCAAGGACAGAGTTGGTCTTATATAGAAATGTAAGAGATCTTCCACCTGCTGAGAACCTCAAAGGTCCATGCAGAAGTGAACCCTGGGGAAGATATAGAAAGCTATGAAGGACCTGAGAGAGCAAAAGTCATCTTTCATGACAAAAAAAAAAAAAAAACAGGTCAGGATGAAGGGGTGTGTCTGAAGCAGTCTATCTCTTCTTAATGTAGAGAAGATGGACCAAACCAGGCCTGTGTGGAGAGCTGTTCACGGGTGCCTATGTTTGATATACCATTCTTACTTGTGAAAGTGTCACAGGAAGTAGGGGCAGCCTCCATCTATTGGGACACTTGGAAGCAACTGTTAGGACAAAGAGGTTGCCAAGGCAGTGACCTCATTCAGTTCCTGAAGGAAGTGACCTATATCATTTTCTTGGTGATGGAACTCTCTGAACTTGGGATCCAGGATGCCAGGCACCCAGAGGCATTCCCAGTCACAGTCCCAGTGGCCACACATGTTTGGATTTACCAAGGACAGAATCGGTCTTTCTTGGTAACTACTGATGTGAGGATGGCCAAATTCCAGGAGAGCTCTGAAGAGGGGTCTTTCCTGAGAAAGCAGGTAGTGTCTCACTACTGAACTGAAACCCACAGTGCCTCCAACTTCATCCATGAAAAATGGCTAGATAAATACAATAAAATTTTTTAAATTCCCTTAACCAGGTGGCACTGGAGAACCTTTGGATGTCTTTTTCCTGGTCATGAGTGTACAAGAGAATGCCATGATTGACGGTATTTCATGAAAATGGTGTAGAACAAAGATGCCAGTAAGTTGGACCCTGCTGAGTAGTGGGCCTTTTGCAGTGGTGGGCAGGTGTGTGATAATACAGCTGTGGTGTGGCCAGGAGGATTTTCCATTGCCTTCAAAATGGCTTGGGACTGATATGGTGCAGCCAGCAGACCCTTCTTGTTATATGGAGAGGTTTCCAGGCAAAGTTCAGAGTCAGATTTCTATGGACAAAGGGGCAAGCTTTGTGAGATAGAAGCCTGGTTGTTGCATTCTCCTGCAGACCCTGACCCACCACAAGTGACAGAACTCCCTCTAATACTGGGTCCCAGTTGAACTCATTGTATTTCATGAAGCAAATACCAAACTACCAGTGCAGCAGCAAGAAACACCACGAAAAGTGGAGGATTACCAAATGGCTTCACAGTTCACACGGGGAGACACTTAGCACCAAGTGGCCACAGTTTACCTACAAATAGAATATTCAGCACTGCTGCCTCATGTTCATTAGAATACAAGAAACCATGTCCTCCAGGTCACGTAGATGCAGACCCAGCTTTTATGGTGTCACTAGAAAGGAAGCTAAATCTCCTTGCAACAACATATATTTCAAGTGCCCAAACTCAGAGGAAGTTTCTCAAGAAGTCTTTAGGCCGGCAGAGCTCCATGTTTTTGGAGTGTTTACCTGTTAGACCAGGACGCTAGAAAAGACCACTGACTCAAATTAAAATCAAATAAAATTAAGCTTATTATTTTCACCGGCCATGCTGCCTCTCCCTCCCAAAACGAAGGGAACAAGACAGCAACCCCAGCTTTCCTACAGCCCAGCTTTATAGCCCAGAAAGTTACACAAAAGGGGGATTACAGATAACAGGACTCTGATAAACATCACACTAAAGGTAGTTTACAATTTTTTTGCTGTCCCTACATGAGAATTCATGAGGATCATTAGAGCCTCAGAGAGGGTTGTTGTCTTGCCAGAGAAGGCAAATATTTATGATGTGTCACTAAAGTTTCAGAGAGGGCTGCTATCTGGTCAGAGAGCCAGGCATGTGTGAGTTCAAGGCACGGGCAGGCATTCCACGCAGGTTCAGAATTTGAAGTAATTTATGGTAAAGCCAAAATTATCTTTTCATGGCTTTGTGGCATGATGGCTCCCAATTTTAATAAAAGATCAGGTTGGGTCTACAATTTCCCCCTTTTCTCTGTGTCCCTTTCAAATCTTTGAGAGATTATGGGAAGAGCACTGAGGAAATTTTAATCCCTCAGGTAAGAGTCTCCAAATTTTTAGAACTCACCCAAAACCGATCTCGCTGATTTTACCTGACTTAATTACTTATATTGATAGTCTATTTATCTTTCTCTCCATTGTTGTAAGAAGAGTGGCATCACTAATTTTTTCTTCTTCTGTCCTGAGACAGGGTGACGTAAGTGGGCTCGGCGTGAGGGACATGAGTTGCCTATTAGAAGTCAGTTGAGAGACATGAGTTGCCTTTTAGAAGTCAGTTCGTTTTGAAGTCAGGTTGGGGAAGAACAGGTTGTAAAGTCATCTGTGAATGGGTTCTTCTATGAGTGAAACAAAAACCATGAGTACTGGATAAATGTTGCAGCAGCTAGAACATGTCACTGTATAGACATTCCCTCACCAGTCTTTAATATCCCCAGTTATCAGGACTGTCAACTTAATATTTAACTTTAAGTGTTACAGTTGGCCCTCCCAATAAGACACAGTTTAATAATTTAATGTCATCTGATCTTGTAAAATCCTTTTACTAGTATGACCTCTGCGTCTAATAGAGAAACCTTTAATTCTGTTACTCAGGGCTGGATAATCGTACTAGCAAACACCAAGCCTACCTTTGTAGGTTAGGAATATCTGTAGGTCTTAAACTGAAAACTTCTGCCTGTGGCAGCTCTTCTTGATAGTCTCTTTTTATAAGTATTAGGCATTCCTGTGTGAGAATCCTTCTTTGTAGCCTCCAGTCTTACTTGTTTTGGGAGGATAAGATAAAGTGCATACCTTAAAATTTTATTATTATTATTATTATTATTATTATTATTATTATTATTATTATTATTTAATATGCCCAGGAGTGGCTGTATTTTGGTCTTAACTGTCTTTGCTAAGTGTTTAAGATGAAGCAGTCAAACTGACTTTTGTTTCCATCTATTGTTAACAGTCAGCTGACCTTTTATGGGAGTCAATTCTGGGGAAACTTGAGAAGAGATTCTCAGTTCTGCTAGTGCCATTTGCGCTAGGTGGGTCCAGGTCTTGCTTGACCATTTGTCTTCCCTCAGAAGCATCATAGATGTCTCCTTTCTATGATGACTCTCCTCTTTGTAACAAATGCACTGATTGGCTTTCTGTTCTCCAGTGGTCTCATTAATCTCCCTGATCAGGAGGTTATGTGGCTCAGAGTTGCAAAGCTCTTTAGAGAAGTCCCCTGTTCCCTGGATTCAGACTGACTCAGAGGGCAAGAGGCAAATATTGGTTTTCTTGGCCCTTTTCATTTAACATTAATTTTAAATCCTAATCTTAAACATCCAGCAAATAAATTTTAACAGCCTTATATTAAGAGTACTGGGCTTTAATGTCTATAACTTTATCATTACCTTTTTATTAATTGGGATCTGTATTATTCTGTCTGTATTGTAGTTGATGACTTATTATCTTGAATAAACCCATGTTGTGTTCTTATAGCAACGCATTTGTAAAACACTAACAGGGAATCTTTAGATCACTTATAAGAAAATTTCAAACTAAAATTAACAAAAGTAAAAATACTTAGTTCGTGTAATATCTTCCCTGAATTTTTTGGCTGAGTTATACATTATATCCCCTGTTTGAGATCCTAGGAATATTGACAATAAAAAAAAACTTTTTAACATAACTTTAAAGAAATATTATCTGACCTACATGTTTCATAGTCATTCTCACATGTAGTAAGATGGGACACACAGCCTTATCTCAGGTAAGGCAGGGCTCTTTATAAATCTTAAGTATTTTAATTCTAAAGCTGATCTTTATTTTTAAATATCTTTTGACAAAGTTTACATAAATTGTTTGAGGTCACATGAACATTAGCTAACACCATATGATATCACATTTAAAACATGAATTAAAGAAATGCTGAAAGTTTTTAACCTTTACAAAGATTAGGCTCTAATTAACTTAAAAATACATTTAAATTGTTCCCCAATGTAAAAAGTAACATAAAAATTTACATATCTTATTGATAACAGGTAAATAAATCCACAATATATTTTTTACCACACAACTTCAGAGCACCAGCTTGATATAATGCTCTTTTAAGGTTTCTACCTTACAGACTTGCATACCTGTAAGATATGAAAACATTAATAGCATAACAATTACATTTATGTTTCTACATTAATCAAGTTTGGCTTTTAAAGAAATGGCAGTACAGTGCTCTAAAATAACAGTTCTTATTTAATCAGTTGTTTAATTTTTATGGTTGCTTGCTCTAGAAAACATAAATCTTAATAAACTCAATGTTATGGGTAAACTTATGTTTTAAGAAATTTTTGCCTCATTAACACATGACTGATTTTTACAATCTTATACAGAGTTTACTAAAAAAAATACAGATCTTAGTAAATCAATCAGATATCTAACTAAAGTACTCATGAATGAGTAAACCCATATCAAATTTACTTTACTTATTTATCAAAAAGTTAGAGAAACGTATTGAACAGTGTAAACCATTTTTATGTTGAAGGAAAGGTACTAGAGCCAAGGCATATTAGACATTTTGTAGATGTTAATATTTTGTTAGATGTTTGAACACCTAGAAAACTTTGTAAGCTTAAATTTAAAGACATTTGTTTTTATCTCTTTATCCAATTTAAATTGAAACATTTAAATCACGTGAATTAAAGATCTTTGGATCCACTTTTTAAAATTTGTTTTTATGAGCGCTTTATTTTATGAGCACTCCTTATATATGTTAATTTATGTATCATATATATGATATACGGACATATGTATATATAGACATACAACACATAACAAAATTGTGCACACATAATAATAGTAAAGGCCTCGTAGCATTTCGCAGGTGAAATCTTTATTGCAATGTTTCAAGAAGTCCACAGTTGGTCAAAGATAGAACTGATCAGAAAAACATTAACCTAGGTCTGTATGCTCAAAATCATGAGGTCAAAAAACATAAAGTATCTCAGAAAAAAATAAGAGTCCTAGAAAAAATGACTTGCCAGTAATTAGAAAATACCATACAATTTACCTTTTTTTCCTTTAGATCTCAAATCAGTCTCCTACAAAGCTTGCAGGCTTCTTTCATTTGCATTTCAACATAAGTCATGGCTGAGGTCTGGAAGGAGCAGGAAAAAAACTGCTATTCTGAACAGACATCTCAGGACTAAGGCATTTTAACCATAATTTTCAGGTTCGGATGTTGAAAATTATGATACAAGTTTAAGATACAATTCACAAAATTTTATATCTTTACATCTTGTTTGGTCAACAGACACCATGCTATGATTTACTATCCATGTCCAAATTAATGCACTGGTACACACAGTGACATTTTCCCAGGCTACCCAATTCAAAATTGGTGAAAAAAAAAGACTGTATGATTGGGAAGTTTCTTGCCAACTTGGAAGTAGAGTTCTTCAGTTATCCATTGTAAGTATTTAAGTTCTCTGGCATGAATTATCTGAAATCATAAACTAAACAATTACCTAAACCCGACTTTTAACTGCAAGATTGTGCAATGCTTCAAAAACCCATTCAGATACCAGATTGTTAAAATAAAACATCATCATTTCGACACACATTCAGCTAAGATCATTCCCAAAAAACAATTTATAATATCAACACATTATTGCACATGCCTAAAAGGGCCAGAAAGAAAGACACAATACAGACCAAAAGGAGGTCCAGACTATGGCTGTCAGAGAGAACCCTTTAAACCAGAGCAGATAAGAGAAAAATCTCATACACCAGTGGGACCATAGCTGTCCCCACAAGGGGACCAGATGTTTTCACAGAGGGGCAACCTAAAAATGTAAAATAAAGTGTATCCATGGTGATTTTACTGCATTTAGTGTCACCTTTTTCTTTTTCTCTTTTTTTAACAAGACAGAGGTGGCATAATCCTTACAGTGCAGGGAAGGAAGGAGGTAATTCCCTGAATCAACAGGGCTTTGGCAGCTGCTGGGAGTCCCTCAGTTTCTCCTTTTACATACAGGATTAGCTCCTCTGATTCAGTTCCACACCAAGCATGCTCTATCTCCTAACATTTCAGTAGATAGGTCTCACAAAGTTCCGGGGCGGAGGGGGGGTACAAGATTTGTAACTTAAAGTTTGGTTCCTGACCTTGAAGCCAATTAATACCAATTTAATAATGAGGACTGGGTTTTGAGAAAAAGAAAAAAGGAGGTTTATTGCTTGGCTAACAAAGGAGAAACACAGGGGACTCTGCCAAAGTTGTGACTCTCTTTATCTGGAGGGACAAGGGGTTTTAAAAGAGTTTCACTTGTTAACCTGGGAGATACTCTGTTCTTAGGTCCCCAGCAGGCATTTCCCTCTGCAATGGGTGTGCTCCAGGCAGCCAGCTAGGGGCTTCTATCATCCTGCTTTGCAAAGGGGGATAAAGTTCATTGCAGTTCCTTAAAACACAGTCCAAAGGGGTGTCAGGCTTACTCTCTTTATTTCTGATTTTCATGTCCAATATACTTAAGTTTTTACCACCAAAATCACACAACAAAACGAACAAAAACAAACAAACAAAAAAACAAAAAATAGAACACAGAACACAAATAAACAGAAACCCGGTGGCTAAACACAGAAACAGGGGAACAGTGCAACATCTTGCTAAAGCTCCAGGGTAGAAGCGCGTGCGTGCTCATCGCCACCTCTCTACAGTTCCAGAGGAATTCCCTACAGAACAGAACAGAGGACAGAATGATTCTCGTTACTGTTCTGCACAGAAGTATATGTGAGCCTCCCCGTGCCACATCTCTGTCATCAGAAGAGATCTCCCTTAACTGGATATCAGATGTTATAAAGGAGCCACTTACCTATGGAGGCCTCCTCCATCAGGTGCTTGCTAATAGTTTTAGTGCAGAGGTTCACTGTAGTGCTCCCTGGACTAAAGGCTCTTTTCCAAATATAAAGAAGATGGACCAAATCAGGCCTTCGTGGAGAGCGGTTCCTTGGTGCCTATGGTTGATATACCATTCTAATTTGTGAAAGTGCCACAGAAAATAGGGTAAGCCTCCTTCTCATGGTACGCTTGAAAGCAACTGTTTGGATAAAGTGGTTGCCAAGGCAGAGACCTAATTCAGTTCCTGAAGGATGAGACCTCACCTCAATCCCTTGGTAATGGAACTCTCTGAACTTGGGATCCAGGAAGCCAGGCACACAGAGTCAGTCTCAGTCCCAGTCCCAGTGTCTCACTTGCTTCAATTTAGCAAGGACAGAGTCAGTCTTTCTTGGTACCTACTGATGTGAGGATGGCCAAATGCCAGGAGTTCTCTGAAGAGGGGCCTTTCCTGAAAAAGCAGGTAGTGGCTCACAGCTGGCTCCTGAACACTTCACAAAGTTGGACAAGGAGACCAGATCTGAGACAGGACACGCCATATTGGGGTAACATAGTATGGCCCAGCAGTCAGAGGATACTCTGGAGAGTGAGAGACCTACTTGGGGAAGGAGGTGCCTTTGTGGGTGTAGATGTGTGTTTGTGGTTTTGTCTCATGTTCTGAGAATAGGCAGGAAAGTCGGTTTGTTTGGTTTGGAGTGAACTGTTTCTAGTAAGTTGTTTCACAAGGCGAGTGTTTCTATGTCTGTGTATCCCACAGTGTCCGTGCTTGTAGACATTAGAAAAGAGAATGCATCAATGGATGTTTCCTGTCAAGTAGAAAGCTTCCCAGCATTCATCCTGCCCAATTTATGAATGCACTAGGGCTTGCCTTATCGATGGGCAACACCTGCTATTTTCCTAAGTTCATGTTTTCTTCCTGAAATCTAGCCACTCTCCAGAATAGGTTCATGCATTTGCATCCAGGATATGTACCACCTCCAACCACTGTGACATGGACATGTACTGGATAGCTGAAGAGAATGGCAAGCATCTCAGAAAAGTCAGATATCAGGGTGACCCGGAAAGTCTCAGTAGAGAAACCCTGCAAAGGGCCTTTTGATTACCTATTGTTCTGTTGCCCTGAATGTCAGGAAGTTCTTTGCCTCAGGCCACGCTTTTGTGAAGCCTGAAGAAAACAGTTTTCAAATGGAAATGAATGGGCATCACCTGTGGCTCTTTGCTTAAGTGCGTTGTAATGGGATGTGTCTGAATCAGCCTCTTGGCCCTGTGTGAGCCTGTGGCTTAGATTATCAGCACCTGATGGGTCTAGAGAAAGATCCCATGTGTGGATCCATAATCAAAATGACCAAAAAATCAGTCATTGTTGATGAAGTCTCTCGCATTCCTCTGTAAGGTTCCTGACCTCCATCAAGTGAGAAAAGGGATCCATTGGGTCAATTGAGTTCTTCAAAGCCCTGCAGATGCTAGCCCATAGGTTCTTGGGTTTTCTTATGAATCCAATTCAAATAAAGACTCTAAACCCCACAGACAGTAGGCCTCAAATTGAAGAACAGAGCTGTATTAATGGCAGGCATATTTGATCACTCCTGGTTCACAGGAAGGGTGTCCAGGCCACTCTGACTTTTGGCAAATGAGGGGAAAGGGAGATTATTTGGGACACTGTCTTGTGCTGCGCCTCTCATGGAATCCTCCTGCCAGAAGTTATGATGAGTGTCTATTTGGAAGAAGATAAGTGCCATTTGGGAGTGTTTTGGTTTTAATTGTGGGCATTTGTGTGGCGGTTGGTAGAGATAATTGGGTCCACCTTGTCTTGAATTTTGGTGTGATTCCCCTTAGAGACTGTGTTTTGGAACTGACCTCTGAGAAGGTACAAGGTCCTGTGTCATTGTATATCCATAATTCTAGGACATCTCCACGGAATGTAATTCAAAGCTAAGTATACCAATCAAGGACCAAATGAACTTCTGGGCTTCAAATCTTACCTAGATTTCTGTTTTCATACTTATATTGAAAGGTTAATAAAATAGGTACTTGTCACGTCCTGTTTTTCTGTATGCTTAATAAAACACTGTTGAAATCTTGAGAACTGTTTGCTCTTCTTGTTCCCAGAATGTGCTGCCCCCAACTGCCAAACTGCAGAATGTACTCCATCAACCATTTGCACGCAAACCGCCCACTCGCCCTTAACCATCAATAAACTTCCCTCCCTGCCCTCTCCAAGGAAAATATATAAGCACTTCTTAAGCTGTTCTCAGGGCTCTCTGCTCTATTCAACTGATCTCTGAGCCCTTGCATGCCGAACTCCCAATAAACCCTTTGAGGTTGCATTAGACATTCTCTTGGTGGTCTCTTCCAGCGACGCTCACCCGACCTTTACTTCTGGTGGCCCCAGCGAGATCCGGCAGCTGCAGATGAAAGACCCCCAATGGGCTCCTCTGGGGGTAAATAAGGCCCCTCTTTCTGGTTTCAGGATTCAGGTTAGGGTTTGACAAAATGGCTATTGGTAAAGAGCGTGAGCTCTCTCCCACGGTGGCTGACACACATGTCACAGAGCCACAGGCCATGTTCCTGTGGGATGGACTCGGGAAATCGAAGAACCATAGTCTCCTCGACTCAGTGATATTTTCTTTCAGATTTGGAATTGGCAGCCCATCAGGATTTGCCCGCTACTCAGTCCTGGTCTCAGTATTGGACGTCCATTGTCTGTCTTTATTGTCTTGTCTTGTCTGTGTCGTGTGTCTTTGCTTTCACTGTCTGTGTATATTTCATTATGGGACAGAGCACTTCAATGCCTCTGTCCCTGACCCTTAATCACTGGACCAAAGTCTGCTTAAGGGCTCAGATTCTTTCTTTTTCATTAAAACACCAGACCTGGCAGATTCTGTGTCTCAGAATAACCCACCTTTGTAGTCGGATGGCCCCTAGAAAGATGTTTCTACTTCGCACTAATTTGAAAAGTCTGAGATATTGTCTTTCAGCCGGGGCCACATAGCCATCCAGATCAATAGCCATATATCTTAACTTGTCAGGACCTCTGCAAATCTCCTCCTCCATGGGTGAAGCCTTTCCTTGTCCCTGCACCCACTCCTACTCCTTCCCCTACGATTCTATCTCTCAAACTCTCTGCTCCTCAACCTCCACCCTCTGTTCTCCCTGAGTCTCAAGACTCTACTCGTCCTTATCCTCTGCCCTTGTCCCCCAACCCCCAAAACCCTGTAAGTAATTCCCCTGCTGCTTACTCAGCCTCTCCACCATTCGAGGAAGCCAGGATGGCCCAGCACCCTCCAGATGACTGTCGAATGGCACACACAGCCCCTCCTTCCCTAGAGGAAGCTGGCCCGGCTAAAAAAACTCAGAGAACTCACCAACGTTTTCACACCTGCCTACTTGGGATGACTGCCAACAACTCCTAGGGACTCTCTTCACGACAGAGGAATGAGAGGAAAAACCTCCTGGAAGCTAGAAAAAAATATCCTCGGACTTGATGGGCGACCAACACAACTTCCCAACATAATCAAAGCCGGCTTCCCCTTAAACCAACCCAACTGAGACCCCAACACCTTTGAAGATAGGGAGCATATGTCCAATTATTGCCAGGCTCTAATAGCGGGTATCCAAGGGGCCGCTAGGTGACCAACTAATTTGGCCATGGTAAGAGAAATTATTAAAAGGCCTGATGAATCTACCTCTATGTTTCTAGAGAGAATTATGGAGGCATATAAGAGATATACTCTTTTCGATCCTCAGGCAGCAGATAAAAAGGCATCTGTCATGATGGCCTTAATTGGGGAAGCTGCCATGGATATTAAAAAAAAAAAAAGTTAAAAGAGAGATTTAGTCAGAGAAGCCAAAAAAATATACTATAAAAGAGAAACAGGGAAAAAGAAAGGGAGCAAAGGGATGATGAGAGAAGCAAAAGAAAGACTAAGGCATTGACTTAGATCCTGGTCACAACAAGAAAGAGGCCAGAAATTAAGACATAAGGTGACAGGAAGGGATACCTGGGCCCGTGCCAGAGGCCACCCCTGGCCTCAGATCAATGTGCCTACCGTAAAAAAAAAGGACACTGGGCCAAAGAGTGCCCTATAAAGAGACAGACACGCCAGCCAGCCATTCTGACTCTGGAGGATGACTAAGAAAGTTGGGGCTCAGATTCCTTCCCCTAGCTCAGGGTAACTTTTGAAGAGTAGGGGACCCCAGTAAACTTTGAAATGAATACAGGAGCAGTATACTCAGCCCTTAGGGCCCCATTGGGCCGTCTATCAAATAAAAGGTCTGTAGTTCAAAGGGCTAATGGCAGTAAATATTGGGCTTAGACTACTAAGAGGACCATGGACCTGGGGAAAGGAAAAATCCATCACTCCTTCCTAGTAATCCCAGAATGCCCGCACCCATTCATGGGCAGAGATCTGCTCACCAAGCTCTGGGCCAAAATAACTTTTAACCCTGAAAGCCCCCAAAAGAAATTTCTAAATCCTTCAGTAAAAACTCCTATAGTCACGGCTGTAACTATATTAGTAGAAGATAAACATCCACTCTTCACACCCCCCAAGACTGATCAAACAGGCAAGCTACCGCAGAAATGGATAACAGATAACCCAGATGCCTGGGCAAAAACTGCTGTGTTAGGCCTGGCCGTGAAACAACCTCCAATAACAGTGGAGTTAAAAACCTCAGCCTCCCCAATCAATGTCAAATAATATCTTCTAAGCATAAAAAGCTAAAGATGGGATAAGGCCCTATATTCAGAAATATCTGGCCTTAGGGGTCCTAAGGCCCTGTCAATTGGCCTGGAACACTCCCCTGTTATTAGAAGAAAAAGCCAGGAACCGGGGACTATCAACCTGTTAAAGACCAAAGAGAGATCAACAACAGAGTGCAGGACATTCACCCCACAGTACCTAATCTGTTCCAACTGCTTAGCACTCTGAACCCTGAGCAGAAATGGTATACTGTTCTGGACTTAAAACAAGCTTTCTTTTGCTTGCCTCTGCATAAAGATAGTCAGTTGCTGTTTGCTTTTGGGTGGGTAGACCCAGAAACCGGAAAGTATAGTCAACTAACTTGGACTAGACTCCCAGAGGGGTTCAAAAACTCCCCCACTCTCTTTGATGAAGCCCTCCACAGAGATCTCAACAATTTCAGAACTACACACCCCAAAGTCACCCAGCTTCAATACGTGGATCACCTGCTACTGGCATCCAACACCAAGGAAAACTGAACTGGGACCCAAGCACTATTATCGGAGCTTGCTCAACTCGGGTATAGAGCTTCTGCCAAAATTGCCCAATTTGCCAGCAAGAAGTAACCTTCCATGACTATTTCCTCAGGGGTGGTAAACGATGGCTCACTGAGCCCAGAAAACAAACCGTTGAGCAGATACCAACCCCATCTTACAGCAGACAACTAAGAGAGTTTCTTGGGATTGCTGGGTTTTGCAGGTTATGGATAAATGGGTTCACGTCCTTAGTTGCTCCTTTATACCCGCTGTTAAAGGGAGATGCCCAATTCCAATGGACCCCTGAGTAACAGGAAGTTTTAGATAACATCTAAGGACACTGACACTGAACGCCTCAACTTTACTGAGCTCAGCCTGCAATTACAGAAAGCCCTACACTAAGTTAAAAATGTACGTCAACTCACTCACCTTGGTTCAAAGAAACTGCAGGCACTCAGGTAGGATTAAGAACAGAGTTTTCCACTAACCAACACACAGCGAAAGAAAAAAACTGAACCGGTAACAAAAGCCTGTTGGGTCAGTCAATTGTTTAATGCTTACCCTTCCAAGTTTCTTAGAGGAAAGCACCTATGAGGAACCAGACCAGGAAAATTCTGGGAAGTGGACATTACTGAAATTAAGCCAGCAAGGTATGGACTTAAATATCTCCTAGTCTTTGTCGATACATTTTCAGGATGGATTGAAGCCTTACACACACACACACACACACACACACACACAGGAAAAAAAAAAAAAAAACAACGGCCCAAATGGTTCTCAAGAAGATCCTGGAAGATATTTTTCCAAGATATGGTCTGTTTAAGGTAATAGGGTCTGATAATGGACTTGTGTTCATGGCCCAGGTAAGTCACGTGTGGATTAATTGTAAGTTACATTATGCTTATATACCCCAGAGCTCAGGAGAGGTAGAAAAAATAAATAGAACCATTAAAGAGACCTTAAAAAAATTAAGCTTAGAGACTGGCATAAAAGATTGGACTATGCTCCTGCCTTATGCACTGTTTCATGCGAGAAATACTCCCTCAGTTTCTCTGTGTAACCTCACCCCCTATGAAATTCTCTATGATGCCCATCATCCAGTAAGGGACCTAATCCCCAACTCTAAGGCCTAACAATCCCTTCCACACCCCTTGCTTGACAGACTTAAAGCCATTGAAAGAACTCAGTGATAACTGTGGAAACAGCTGGCCACTGCCTACCAACCTGGGGACGAGGGGATTCCACATCAATATCAAGTAAGAGACTTCGTCTACATAAGACAACATCAGGTGTCATTCCTAGAACCCCGCTGGAAAGGAACATACCAGGTGCTACTTATAACACCTACAGCGGTAAAAGTAGACAGAATCACTTTTTGGATCCATGCCTCTCATCTAAAGCCTTCGCTGTGTCCAGACTCTGGTTGGAAACTGGAAAAGACTGGTAACCATTTCAAATTTCGTATTCGCTATGTGGACAAGACTGTAGACTCTCAACTTGGCCACCAGTACTCCTAACCCTCATCAGCCTGTTCAGCAGTGAAGGCTGATCTCAAATCCTACTAGACAAGAAGTATGGTATATCTCGCATACAGCCCCCTTAGGGACCTGGTGGCTATCTCTCCACCCAGACATTTTTCAGCTTGGTATACGTCTTTCCTATTGAGATAACCCTGATGAAGAGGATCCCACTAAAGTTTCATTAAATCCCTTCCGTTCCATAGATAATTGAAACAAACATTATGGATGCACAGAAACGCGAGCCAGATTCAGGTTGGCTAGCCTAGATTATGATGTATGCCCGGCGGACTATCAAAGCCACAAACAGCCATGGCTGTGTGGGGGAAAAGCCAACTTCTTGTGTAACTCATGGGGATGTGAGCATACCGGGGCTGCCTGGTGGAACCCAAACTCCTCATCACATTCAGTACACAGCATTGGCCATATTACCAATTAGACAACCAAAAGCTATGGCCCCCAGAGGGTTCTCTAGATCCTCAAATTCTGCGTGACATTTTTAACTTCGGCAAGTGCTCAAAAGGGGAAAATTCCCCTATGTGGAATCCTTTTCCCTCCTTCACTCACATCCTGTACTATGCTTCTCCAATAGTTCCTCACCCTCAGTCTTCTGCTCCAGAGTCTCTGCTGTCACTCCCACCTCAGCAACGTGATTTCTCACCTCCAATTACTAGATCAAAAACCCAAACCTCTGCCAGTTCTCAGACCATTGCCCCCTTGCTGAGGTAGCAGGTACCGAGGTACCCCTCCACTCACTCACTCCTCTCTTTTTCTGTCTGTGCGTGCACTAGGTCCCACCAAGTCCTCTAAGAAGCTAAACCAAAGCTCAAACCAGCTGAGAAGAGCCCTCAGACCCCTATCCAAGATGTAATAAAAATGGCCTTTAAAGTTGCTTTGTCATCACTGAAAACAGGTTTCTAAAAATTTAAAGTCCCTCAGGGGTTTTTGGAATACTCACTCCCATCTTCACCTCTGCTCTACCTGTTCTACTGCTCAAGTTTTGTTCTAGGAAAATCCCAAACCCCTTTTCCATTATTCTTTTACATCTCATCTTCCTCATTCTCAGATCCACGGAGCTGCTCTCAGCCTCGCCTTCCCAGTCTTCCCCCTCTGTACCAGGTCCATAGATATGTCTTAAATAACCTTCTCCAGAAGTCTTCACCGAGGCTTACATTAGGTCTTTCAGCAAAAGAGTCCCTCTGAAAGAGTTCAATGTAGATAAACTTCCACTTTTCGTGTTGCCCTGTTCTACTTGGCCACTGGCTGGAAAAATCACCACCCCTAAGCTTGACACCGCCTTACCAGGTTTTCACAAAATATGTGAACAAAGCTTCTGGCCTTGAGCTGGGGCTTCACAGAGATGACTACATTTCTAAGATAAAAAAGTTACCAACTGGGCTTCATGGTGACAGCTGGCAGGGAGAAAAAAAAGAGACAAAAAAGCTCTCCCTTTCCAAGGTGTCCTTGAAAAGTTAACTTGCCCAGAACAGAGGAACAAAAACAGAAACAAAAACTGATTTTTGTGAATTTCTACAGACTGTGAACTTCTGATCCACTTCCCTTACATGTTGGGTACTAATTCTAAAACTACCAAAACTTGGGGTTCAGGGGATTAATTGATTACAACAGAAGCAATGCCCTCTAAATCCGGATGCAACCAAATAAGGCTGTTTTCCTGTGTTTGGTGCTATCTTAGGTCCCTTTCCTTGTCCATCCCTACAACAGTATAATTCTATACACTTTAACATTATTTATGTTTTCATAAAATGGTCAATATATGTGATTAATTATGTAATGATGCAGATGTTTTCCAGAGTTCTCTATCATGACGTAGGTTCATTTAAAGATCAAATAGGGGGGCATACAACCCGGTTCCAGCGGGAACCTGTATCCCTCACTTTAGCCATCCTATTAGAAATAATAGTTGCTTAAGGGGTGGGCTAGTCCATGAGACACAACAAAGACACAATTAGAAGCAGAAATAGGCCAAACCTTAAAGACATTAAAAACCGACATCACAGCTTTACAGGAATTTTAACCTCTCTCTTTCTGAAGTTGTTTTACAAAGCAGGCGAGTGTTGGACCTCCTCTTCATGAGAGAAAAGTGCCTTTTTGCTTGCATTGAGGGAAGAATGTTGTTTTTGTGCCGACAATACTGGAGTTGTAAAAGAATCTATGAATAAATTAAGAAAACGACTTGAAGAGCGTCAAAGAGAGACAGAGGCCCCAAAAGGGAGGTTTGAGTCTTGGTTCACATAGTGACCTGATTAACTGCGCTTTTATCTGCCATGGCCGGTCCATTAAAATTCCTCATATTATTGCTAACTGTAGGACCCTGTTTGCTCAACCGTGTAGTTTTCTTTCTAAACCAAATCGAACCTGTTATTAATCCTAACCATACACTGTTCTCTCAATCTAATTTTACAGAAGAGCAGGGACAGAATTGGTATTAAAATACAGGAAAATAGAGGATCTTCCACCTGCTGAAAACCTCAAAGGTCCACGTAGAAATGATCCCTGGAGAAGATGTAGGCAAGTATGAAGGACCTGAGAGAGCAAAAGTCTTCCATGGCAAACAACCTGCTCAGGATGAAGGGATGTGTCTGAATCAGCCACTCTCTTCTTAATGTAGAGAAGATGGACCAAAGCAGGCATGTGTTGAGAGCTGCTCCTGCATGCCTATGGTTGACATACCTCTCTGACCTGTGAAAGTGTCACAGGAAGTAGGAGCAGCCTCCCTCTCATGGGAACCTTGGAAGCAACTGTTAGGACAAAGTTGTTGCCAAGGCAGTGACCTCATTCAGTTCCAAAATTAAGTGACTTCACCTAACTTCCTTGGTGATGGAACTCTCTGAACTTGGAATCCAGGAAGCCAGGCACCCAGAGCCAGTCCCAGTCCCAGTCCCAGTGGTCAAACTTATTTTGATTTACCAAGGACAGACTCAGTCTTTCTTGGGACCTACTGATGTAAGGATGGCCAAATGCAAGGAAAGCTATGAAGAGGGGCCTTTCCTGAGAAAGCACGCAGTGGCTCACCGCTGGCTCCTGACAACTTCACAGAGTTGGCCAAAAGACCAGATTTGAGACAGAACAGGCTATTTCCAGGGAACATAATAAGGCCCACCAGACAGAGGACACTCCGGATAGTCACAGACCTACTTGGGGGAAGGAGGTGCCTTTGTGGTGTGGGTGTGGGTTTGTGGTTTTGTCTCATGTTCTGAGAATAGGTATGAAAGGTGGTTTGTTTTGTTTGGAGTGAACTGTTTCTAGTAAGTCGTTTGACAAGGCGAGAATTTCTATGTCTGTGTATCCCACTGTGTCCGTGGTTGTAGACATTAGAAAACAGAATGCATCAATGAATATGTCCTGTCTAGTAGAAAGCTTCACAGCATTCATCCTGCCCTATTTATGAATGGACTGCAGCTTGCCTTATTGATGTGCAACACCTGCTATCTTCCTTAGTTTCTGTTTTATTCCTGAATTCTGGCCACTCTCCAGAATAGGTTCATGGTTTTCTGTTTAAGATATGTACAACCTCGAAGCTCTGTGACATGACCATGTCCTGTATAGCTGAAAAGAATGGTGAGCATCTCAGAAAACTCAGATATCAGTGTGACCAGGAAAGTCTTAGTGGAGAAACCCTGCTTGGGGCCTTTTGTTTACCTACTCTTCTGTTGCCCTGAATGTCAGGAAGGTCTTTTCCTCAGTCCACCACTTTGTGAAGCCTGAAGAAAACAGTTTTCAAATGGAAATGAATGGGCATTACCTGTGGCTCTTTGCTTAATTGCTTTGGAAAGGATGTGTCTGAATCAGCTTATTTACCCTGTGTGAGGCTGTGGCTTAGATTCTCAGGTCCTGATGGATCTAAAGAAAGATCCCATGTGTACATCCAAAACCAAAATGGCCAAAAGAGCAGTAATTGTGGATGAAGTCTCTCGCCTTCCTCTGTAACTTTCCTGACCTCCATCAAGTCAGATTAGGGATCCTTTGGGTCAAATGAGTTCTTAAAAGCCTTGCAGAGTCTAGCCCATAGTTACTTGGGTTTTCTCAAGACTCCAATTCACATAAAGAATCCAAACCCCACAGTCATTTGGCCTCAAATTGAAGAAGCGGAGCAGTATTAACGGGAGGCCTATTTAATCTCTTCTGGTTCACAAGAAGGGTGTCCAGGCCACCCTGAATTTAGCCAAATTAGGTGCAAAAGAGCTTATTTTGGACACGGTCTTGGGCTATGCCCCTCATGGAAAACTCCAGCCATAGTGGAGTTTATTGTGAGTGTCTATATTGAAGAAGATGGGCGCCACGTTGGAGTGTTTTGGTTTAAATTGTGGTCATTTGGGTGGCGGTTGAAAGAGATGACTTGGTCCACATGTTCTTGAACTCTGGTGTGATTCCCTTAGAGTCTGAGTTCTTCAACTGACCTCAGAGAAGTATTGCCATGAATAGTGTTGAGATTTTTGGAAGCCAGGCATGAGCATCGCCCTTGGAAACTGAGTTCTAGGCCCAGGGTGGCTTTCCACAGAGCACTGAGCCTCTCAGCCAGGATACCACGAATTTTATTCTGAAAAACTTGACACCCATACTTGAGAGTCAAAACTCATATGGACCTCACATTGTAGACCTAAATGGGCATAGCATCATATGATCTTCTGGCCACTCTTTGGGAAGCCTTACCTGTGAGTGTTCTCCAGAGATTTCATTGAAATGAGCTTCCTAAACATTTAATGGTTCCTGAAAAAATTGAAACTCACAGTGCCTCCAACTTCATCCTTAAAAAATAGCTAGATAAATACCATGAAATTTTTGAATTTCCCATCACCAGGTGGCACTGGAAAACCTTTTGATGTCCTGTTGCTGATCATGAATATACCAGACAGTGCCTTGATTGACTGGGTTTCATGTAAATGGTGTAGAACAGAGATGCCAGTAAGTTGGACTTTGTTGAGTAGTAGGTTAGAGCAGTGGTGGGCAGGTATGTGATAAACATCTGTGGTGGGGCCATGTGAATCTTCCATTGGCTTCCAAATGGCTTGTGACTGACATGGTGCAGCCAGCAGAACCTTCCATGTAAAGGCAAGTTGTTATATGGAGAGGTTTCAGGACATTGTTCAGAATCAGGTTGCTATGGTCAAGGGGGCAAGATATGTGGGATAGGATCCTGGTTCTTGTATCCTCCTGCAAAACCTGACCCACCATACATGACAGAACTTCCTCTTGCATTGTGACCCAGTTGAACTCCTTGTATTTTGTGAAGCAAATACCAAACTCTCAGTGCAGCAGGAAGAAACACCACGAACATGGAAGATGACCAAATGCCTTCACAGTGCACACCGGCACACATTTAGCCCCCAGTGGCCACAGTTTATTTAAAAAGAGAATTCAGCACTGCTGCCTCATGTACATTGGGAAATAAGAAACCATGTCCTCCAGGTCTCATAGATGCAGACCAAGCTTTTATGGTCTCCCTAGAAAGGAAGCTAAAGCTCTTGACAACAACATATTTTTCAAGTGCCCAACCTCACAGGCAGTTTCTCAAGAAGTCTCTAGGCCAGCAGACCTCCATGTTTGTGGAGTTTTTACCCTGTCCCATACTTTTGGAAACTACTCTACCACTTCCAAGGTTGTGAGCTCCTGAGCATATTGCATTCCACAAATTTATTCACAGATTTTCTAAATCTTATCCTCTAATTGTGTCTTACTTGGGGTGAAGGGATTGTCAAGGCATTGTTCTGGTTGAGAGTGGGAATAATTTTGTGTAGCACATATTTACATACACATTGGATTCATTGTTCAATTTTCCATTCGAAATACTGAATCCTTGACACTAACCCATACCCTACTAGACTCTGACTATTAATTCTAATATGATGGAGAAAAATAACCGAAACAGAATAGAAATACTAGCACTTCAGAAGAGGCATGGTGTATAGTTGGTCTTGCCTTTTGTATGATATAGGGTAGGAGTTATAAATCTTGTCAATTTTTTGTTGAAATAGTTCTGCATGTGTTTTTAAAGTTAACACATCTGTGAATTCCTGTCTCCATTTTTCTGTAGCCTATTCAGCACATGTATTTTTATACGCACATATAGAATTGTACCTGGTATCACACGTATATTCTTGAGAGGTGGCTAACTTGGCAGATACAAAGTGTGAGAAGAGATCACTCCTCATTAATACTTTTGGAACTGAAAATTCAGACTATGAGTGAGCTTCTTAGTTCAATAACATTATACATAAATCCATGTTCAGTAAAATTAATATTTTTGGATCTGTGGATGATATATATTTCACAATGAATTTTAATTGGCATATATATAGCTACTTTTCAATGTCTCTGTGTGTGTTTTGTGTGTGTGTGTGTGTGTGTGTGTGTATATATATATATATATATATATATATATATATATATATATATACTCTCTAGATTTTTCAAAATATAAAATATATGTGTCCTATTATACACTCCCTAAATTCAT
This sequence comes from Callospermophilus lateralis, assembly GCF_048772815.1. Classification (NCBI taxonomy): domain Eukaryota; kingdom Metazoa; phylum Chordata; class Mammalia; order Rodentia; family Sciuridae; genus Callospermophilus; species Callospermophilus lateralis. The sequence continues at coordinate 623,179 of NW_027513464.1, forward strand.
TCTTGTTCATGTATGTGGTTTTATATTAAACTTTTCATAAGATTATTTTAAAAATATTCATCCACCTGAAATACATATTTGTTTTCTAGTACTAAAAAGTTACTTCAGTGAATGGTGCAAACAAATCCTTTTATTTTTACAGTAGCTGACCCACTTTAACATCAATGCAAGTAGATTCCTATGGGACATGATGTGTATTTTGACGTTCATTTTTATTAAACACTGGTACATTACTATTTCTGCAGTTTTTGTACATCATAGAATATACATTTCATCCACAAGTTCACAAATTTAAAGAAATTTGTAACACATTCAATCACTTCCTGCTTCAGAACATATGTATTCCTCCTTGTTTTTGACTGGTCATTTCATGAGACTTCTTTCCAAACACATTATTTTCGATTTCCATAATCAATTTTGAAGCAAAATTCACACACTCTTTATGATAAACCACAACCGTAATATTACCATTAGATGTATTACTGGTTGGAATGAATGTATATATATCAATATATGATTCCTGTGTATTTTCAGATATCAATTCAATCCATTATTTAAAGTTGGAACAAGTTATATTATTTATTCGCAGTATGGTCTATTCATGCATTATCTCTATATTCATACATACATGGTACACCTATATGTACCTCCAATACTAATTTATACCCCTTCAAAATATTGCTCCAAGAAATGGTGCAAGAAAGACTCATGTCACCTGATCTACATATACGTTTTATCACAGTAATATTCTGGCCACAAAATGCAAAGTCACACTTACGATTGTACCAAAGCCTAAATGGAATGTGAGTATGGGTTATGAAAATCACCCATGTCCACGTTGTCTAATGCTCTCAAATGTCAATCCTATTGGTGACTACATATTTGTTACTTCCTAAGATTATATATTCAATCTCAAGCCTGTTGAAAGTGTCTATTGCTATCACTCACTTTATACTTTGCCTGATTTCCTAATGTCGCTATTGATATCTGCTTTCCTACATATTTTCCCCATTTCATCACTGTGACTGACTCTTCACATGTGCTGACATTTACATTTTCTGTCTACCTGAAAACCTATTGCTAAAGAACTATTTGTCCAAATGCTATACTCACACTTTTTTCTAATCCTATCAACTATCTTCCTAATCCTACCGACTCTCCCTCTTTGAATGGTTGTTCTCCTCAACATTCAATCATCCAAGGTATCAGGTCCTATGCCATTGTGTATAGATTTATCTGAGACATCTGTGCAGAACATAATTAAATGCTAAGTATCCCAATCAAGGACCTAATGCCCTTCTGGGCTTCAAATGTTACCGAGATTTCTGTTTTCATTCATATATTTCACCTATATAATCTTATATATATCGCAGGTTCCCAATAGCATTATTCATCCAGCAGAATGATCCTAACCCAAATCAAACATGTTATTAACCGTAACCATACACTGTTCCCTCAACCTAACTTTACAGAATAGCAGGGACAGAGTTGGTCTTACAATACAGGAATGTAGGAGATCTTCAACCTGCAGAGAACCTCAAAGGTCCATGCAGAAATGATCCCTAAAGAAGATGTAGGCAGCTATGAAGGACCTGAGAGTGCGAAAGTCATCTTTCATGACAAAAAAAAAAAACAGGTCAGGATGAAGGGATGTGTCTGAAGCAGTCTCTCTCTTCTTAATGTAGAGAAGATAGACCAAACCAGGCTTGTGTGGAGAGCTGTTCCCGGGTGCCTGTGGTTGATATTCCATTCTAGCTTGTGAAACTGTCATAGGAAGTAGGGGCAGGATCCATCTCAGGGACCCTTGGAAGCAACTGTTATGGCAAAGTTGTTGCCAAGGCAGTGACCTCATTCAGTTCTAGATGAAGTGACCTATGTCACTTTCTTGTTGATAGAACACTCTGAACTTGGGATCCAGGAAGCCAGGCACCCTGAGGCAGTCCCAGTCCAAGTCCCAGTGGTCTCAAATGTTTGGATTTAAGAAGGACAGAGTCAGTCTTTCTTGGCAACTAAATTGAAGATGGACAAATGCCAGGAAAGCTCTGAAGAGGGGCTTTACCTGAGAAAACAGGCAGTGGCTCACCGCTGGCTCCTGATAACATCACAGTTTTGGCCAAGGAGACCAGATCTGACATAGCACAGCCCGTCTCGGGGGAACATAGTATGGCCCACCAGTCAGAGGACGCTCTGGATAGTCACAGACCTATTTGGGGAAAGAAGGTGCCTTTGTGGGTGTGTGTGTGTGTGTGTGTTTGATTTTGTCTCATGTTTTGAGAATATGTAGGAAAGTCGGTTTGTTTGGTTTGGAGTGGACTGTTTCTAGTAAGTCCTTTGAGAAGGCGAGTGTTTCTATGTCTGCATATCCCACTGTGTCCGTGGTTGTAGACAATAGAAAAGAGAATGCATAAATAGATGTGTCCTGTCTAGTAGAAATCTTCGCAGAATTCTTCCTGTCCAATTTATGAATGGACTGCAGGTTACCATATGGATGGGCAACACCTACTACCTTCCTACATTCGTGATTTCTTCCTGAATTCTGGCCACTCTCCCATAGGCTCATGGTTTTGTGTTCAAGATATGTATCTCCTCCACAATCTGGGACATGGCCATGTACTGGATAGCTGAAGAGAATGGTGAATATCTCAGAAAACTCAGATATCAGTGTGACCAGGAAAGTCTCAGTGGAGAAAATCGACTTTGGGATTTTGCTTACCTATTGTTCTGTTGCCCTGAATGTAAGGAAGGTCTTTGCCAAAGGCCCCACATTTTAATGCCTGAAAAAAACAGTTTTCAAATGGAAATAAATGGGCATCACCTGTGGCTCCTGGCTTAATTGCTTTGCAAAGGGATATGTCTGAATCAGCCTCTCAGTGCAGTTTGAGATTATCGCTTAGATTCTCAGCACCTGATGGACCTAAAGAAAGATCCCATGTGTGCATCCAAATCCAAAATGGCCAAAAGAGAAGTCATTGTGATGAAGTCTCTTGCCTTCCTCTGTAAGGTTCCTGATCTCCATCAAGTGATAACAGGGATCTTTGGGTCAACTGAGTTCTTCAAGCCCTGCAGAGGCTAGCCCATAGGTGCTTGGGTTTTCTTATGACTGCAAATCACATAAAGAAACTATACCCGACAGTCAGTATGCCTCAAATTGGAAAAGCGGAACAGTATTAATGGCATGCCTCTTTGATCAGTCCTGGTTCACAGGAACGTTGTCCAGGAAACACTGACTTTAGACAAATGAAGGGCAAGGGAGCTTATTTTGACATTGTCTTGGGCTGTGTGCCTCATAAAAACTTCCAGCCAAGGTTATGATGAGTGACTATATGGAAGAAAATGAGGGCCATGTGGGAGTGTTTTGGTTTTAATTCTGGTCATTGGTGTGGCGGTTGGAAGAGATGACTGGGTCAACTGGTCTTGAACTCTGGTGTGTTTCCACGTAGAGACTGAGTTTTGAAACTGATCTCAGAGAAGTATTGCCATGAATTGTGTTGGGATTTTAGGAGGCCACGCATGAGAGTCGCCCTTGGAACCTGAGATCTAGGACCAGGGTGGCTTTCCACAAAGAACTGGGAATCTCAGCCTGGATATCACGTGATTTTATTCTGAAAGACTTGGCAGCCATAGTTGAGAGTCAAAAGACATAGGACCTCACATTGTAGACCTCAATGGTCCTGGCTTCAAGTGACCTTTGTCCACTCTTTGGAAAGCCTTGCCTGTGAGAGTTCTCTAGAATTATTTTGAAATGAACTTTTTCAATATTTAATGGTTCCTGAATAATTGAAATCCACAGTGCATCCAACGTCGTCCTTGAAAAATGGCTAGATAAATAACACAAAATTTTTGAAATTTCCATGACCAGGTGGAACTGTAGAAACTTTCGATGTCCTGTTGCTTACCATGAGTGTACCAGACAGTGCCTTGATTGACAGGGTTTCATGAAATTTGTTTAGAACAGAGAAGCCAGTATTTTGGAGCCTGCTGAGTAGTGGGCCTAGAGCAGTGGTGGAGAGGTGTGTGATAAAACATCATGGTGGGGCCATTTGTATCTGCCATTGGCTTCCAAATGGCTTGTAACTGACAGAGTGCAGACATCAGACCCTTATATGTAAAAGCATCTTGTTATATGGCGTAGTTTCAGGGCAATGTTCAGAATCAGGTTGCTGTGGACAAGCGGGCAATCTTTGAGAGATAGAAGCCTGGTTGGTGAATTTTCTTGCAGACCCTGACCCACCACACGTGACAGAACTACCTCAAGCACTGTTTCCCAGTTGAACTCCTTGTATCTCGTGAAGCATGAACCAAACTCCAAGTGCAGCAGCAAGAAACACCACGAAAAGTGGAGGATGACCAAATGGTTTCACAGTCCACACGGGGAGACAATAAGCCCCCAGTGCCCACAGTTTACCTACAAAGAGAGAATTCAGCACTGCTGCCTCGTGTTCATTGGAAAATGAGAAATGTTGTCCTCCAGGTCTCATAGATGCAGACACAGCTTTGAGGGTCTCACTACAAAGGAAGCTTAACTCCTGACAACAACCTATATTTCAGTGCCCAATTTCACTGGCAGTTTCTCAAGAAGTTTTAGGCAAGCAGAGCTTCATGTTTGTGGAGTGTGTACCCTGTCCTTACTTTTGGAAACTCCTATTCCACCTCCAAGTTTGTGCACTCCTGAGCATTTTCTATTCCAGAAATGTAATCACAGATTTTGTAACTCTTCTACTCTAATTGTGTCTCCCTTGGGGCGAAATTAATGACAAGGCATTGTTCTGGATGAGAGTCAGAAGATTAATTTTTCTATTTTCCATTTGAAATTCTGAATCCCTGACACTAACCCATATTCTACTAGACTCTGACTACTAATGCAAATATGATGGAAGAAAATAACCCAAACAGTACATAAATACTTGCAGTTCAGAGTTGGACTTGCCTTTTGCATGATAAAGGGTAGGTGTTATAAATCTATTCAATATTTAATTGAAATAGTTCTCCATGTGTTTTTAAAGTTAACAAATATGTGAATTACTGTCTCCCATTCTCTGGAGCTTATTCAGCACATGTATTTTTATATGCACAAATAGAATCCTACAAGGTATCACACGTACATCCTTGTGAGGTATATGACTTAGCAGATACAAAGTGTGAGAAGTGATCACTCCTCCTAAACCCTGTTGGAACTGAAAATTCAACCTATGGGTGAGCTTCCCAGTGAAACAACATTATACATAAACCCATGTTCACTAAAATGAATGTTTTTGCATCTTTATGATATATATTTCATGATGAATTTCGATTGGCATATATATTGCTACTTTTTAATGTCTGTGTTAGTGTGTGTGTGTGTGTGTGTGTATATATGTATATATATATATATATATATATATATATATATACATATATATATATATGGAGAGTATATATATATATATATATATATATATATACTCTCCATATTTTTAAAAATATGAAATATGTGTGTCTTATATACACTCCCTAAATTCATTCATGTTCATGTATGTGGATTAATAATCAACTTTTCACAAGATTATTCTTAGAAATATTCATCCACCCGAAATACATATTTGTTTCCTAGTACTGAAAACTAACTTCAGTAAAAGGTGCATACAAATCCTAATATGTCTACTTTAACTGACCCAGTTTAACATCAATGCATGTAGGTTCCTATGGGACATGATGTGTATTTTGACATTAATTTTTATTCCACACTGGTACATTACTATTTCTTCAGTTTATGCAAATCTCAGTATATATATTTTATTCACTAGTTAGCAAATTTATAGGCATTTGTTTCACTTTCAATCACTTCCTGCTCCAGAACACATGTATTCCTCTACGTTTCTTGACTGGTCTATTCATGAGACTTTTTTCCAAATATATTATTTTCGATTTCCATAATCAATTTTGAACCAAAACTCACACACCCTTCATGATAAACCATAATCCTAAGATTATCGTTAGATATATAACTGGTTGGAATGAATGATTGCATATCAATATAAAATTTCTTATAAATTTTCAGATATTTATTCAATCCATTATTTAAAGTGGATCCGGTTATATTATTTATTCACAGTATGGTCTATTCATGCATTATGTCTATATTCATTGAAACAGGGTACACCTATTTGTACCCCCATACTAATTTGTAAGTCTTCAAAATATTGCTCGCAGAATTGGTGGAAGAAATACTCTTTTCACCTGATCTACATACACATTTTATTACAGAAATATTCTGGACACAAAAAGCAAAGGTCACACTTACAATTGTACCAAAGCGTAAATGGAAAGTGAGCATGGATTACTAAAAACATCCATGTCCAGGTTGCCTAATGCTCTCAAATATCAATTCTATTTTTGACTACATATTTGTTTCTTCTTAAGATTATATATTCAACTTCAAACCTGTTAACAATGTCTAACCCTATCACACAATTTGTACTTTGCTTGATTTCCTAATGTCTCTATTGATATCTGATTTCCTATATTTTTCCCCAGTTCATCATTGTGACTGACTCTTCACATGTGCTTACATTTACATACACTCTCTACCCGAAATCTTATTGCGAAAGAACTTTTGGTCCAAATCCTATACTCACTCTTCTTTCTAAACCTACCAACTACCTTCCTAATCCTACCGACTATCAATTTTTGACTGGATGTTCTCTTCAACATTCAATATCCAAGGTACAAGGTACGATGCCAGTGTATATTGATTTATCTGAGACATCTGTGCTGCACATTACTCAAAGCTAAGTATCCCACTCAAGTCCCCAATGCCCTTCTGGGCTTCAAATCTTACCTAGATTTCTGCTTTCATACTTATGTTTCACATATATACTCTTGTAAATATCGCATTTTGCCAATACCATTATTCATCCCGCAGAATGATTTGTAACCCAAATTGAACATGTTATTAACCCTAACCATACACTGTTCCCTCAGTATAACTTACTTAAGAGCAGGGACAGTGTGGGTCTTACAATATAGGAATGTAGATGATCTTCCACCTGCTGAGAACATCAAAGATCCATGGAGAAATGATCCTTGCAGAAGATATAGGCAGCTATGTAGGACCTGAGAGAGCAATAGTCATCTTCCATGGCAAACAACCTGGTCAGGATTAATTGATGGTCTGAATCAGCCTCTCTCTTCTTAATAAAGAGAAGATGGACTGAACCAGGCCTCTGTGGAGAGCTGTTCCCTGGTGCCTATGGTTGATATACCATTCTAACTTCTGAATGTGTCACAGGATGTTGGGGCAGCCTCCATCTCATGGGAACCCTGGAAGCAACTGTTAGCACAAAGTGGTTACCAAGGCAGTGAGCATATTCTGTTCCTGAAAGAAGTGACCTCACTTCACTTCCTTGGTGATGGAATTCTCTGAACCTGGGATCCAGGAAGGAAGGCACGCAGAGCCAGTCCCACTCCCAGTTCCAGTGGGCTAACTTGTTTGCTTTTCCCAAAGACATAGTCAGTCTTTCTTGGTACCCACTGATGTGAGGATGGCCAAATGCCAGCAGAGCTCTGAAGAGGGGCCTTTCCTGAGTAAGCAGGTAGTGGCTCACCGTTGGCTCCTGACAACTTCACAGAGTTGGCCAAGGAGACCAGATCTGAAACAGGACAGGCCATTTTGGGGGAACATAATATGGCCCACCAGTCAGAAGACACTCCGGATAGTCACAGACCTATTTGGGGGAAGGAAGTGCCTTTGCCGTTGTAGGTGTGAGTTTGTGGTTTTTTCTCATGTTCTGAGAATAGGTAGGAAAGGTGGTTTGTTTGGTTTGGAGTGGACTGTTTCTAGTAAGTCGTTTGACATGGTGAGTGTTTCTAAGTCTGTGTATCCCACTGTATCCGTGGTTGTAGACATTAGAAAAGAGAATGCATCAATGGATGTGTTGTCTCTAGTTGAAAGCTTCCCCGCATTCATACTGCCCAATTAATGAATGGACTGCAGCTTGCCTTATGGATGGGCAACATCTATTATCTTCTAAAGTTCCTGTTTTCTTCGTGAATTCTGGCCACTCTCCAGAATAGACTCATGGTTTTGTTTCCCAAATATGTAACACCACAAGGTTCTGTGACATGGTCATGTACTGGATAGCTGAAGGGAATGGGAGCATCTAAGAAAACTCAGATTTCAGTGTGACCAGTAAAGTCTCAGTGGAGAAACCCTTCTTTGGGCCATTTGCTTACTTCTATTTCTATTACCCTGAATGTCAGGAAGGTCTTTGCCTCAGGCCACCCCTTTGTGTAGCCTGAAGAAAACTGTTTTCATATGGAAATGTATGGACATCACCAGTGGCTCTTTGCTTAATTGATTTGGATTGGGATGTGTCTGAATCAGCCTCTTGTCCTTGTATGAGGTTGTGGCTTAGATTCTCAGCACCTGATGGATCTAAAGAAAGATCCCATGTGTTTCCAAAACTAAAATGGCCAAAAGAGCAGTCATTGTGGGTGAATATTTTTGCCCTCTTGTTTTAGGTTCCTGACCTCCATCAAGTGAGAATAGGGATCCTTTGGGTCAAATGAGTTCTTGAAATTCCTGCAGAGGCTAGCCCATATTTGCTTGGGTTTTCTCATGACTCCAAATCACATAAAGAATCTATACCCTACAGCCAGTAGGCCTCAAATTGGAGAAGTGGAACACTTTAACAGCAGGAATATTTGATCATTCCTGGTTCACAGGAAGAGTGTCCAGGCCATCATGATTTTAGGCAAATGAGGGGCAAGTGAGCTTATTTGGGCTCATAGAAACCTCCAGCTGGAGGTTATGATGAGTGTCTACATGGAAGAAGATGATGGCCCTGTGGGAGTGTTTTGATTTTAATTGTGGTCATTTTTTGGCGGATGGAAGGGATGACTAGGTCCACCTGGGCTTGAACTCTGGTGTGATTCCCCTTAGAGACTGAGTTCTGAAACTGACCTCAGAGAAGTATTGCCATGAATTGTGTTGGGATTTTAGGAGGCCACGCATGAGACTCACTCTTGGAAACTGAGATCTAGGCCCAGGGTGGTTTCCACAGAGGCCTGAGAATCTCAGCCAGGATATCACATGATTTTATTCTGAAAGACTTAGCACCCATATTTGAGAGTCAAAACACACATGGACCTCACATTGTAGATGTCAGTTGGCCTGGCTTTAGGAGACCTTTTGGCAACTGTTTGAGAAGCATTGACTGTGAGAGTTCTCCAGAGCGTTCATTTTAATGAACTTTCTCAACACTTAATGGTTCCTGAATGAATTGAAACCCACAGTGCCTCTAACTTCATCCTTGAAAAATTTCAAGATAAATACCATGAAATTTTTGAAATTCCCATGACCAGGTGGCACTGCAGAAACTTTTGATGTCCTGTTGCTGATCATGTGTATACCAGACAGTGCCTTGTTTTTGACTGGGTTTCATTAAAATGGTGTAGAACAAGAGAAGCCAGTAATTTGGAGCCTGCTGAGTAGGGGGGCTAGAGCAGTGGTGGGCAGGTGTGTGATAAAACATCATGTTGGGGCCATGTGAATCTGCCATTGGCTTCCAAATTTTTTGTGACTGATATAGTGCAGACATCAGACCCTTATATGTAAAGGCATCTTGTTAAATGGAGAGTTTTCAGGGCAATATTCAGAATCAGGTTGCTATGGTTATTGGGGCAAGCTATGTGGGATACAAGCCTGGTTGGTGCATTCTCCTGCAGACCCTGACCCACCACACGTGACAGAACTCCCTCCAGCACTGTATCTCAGATGAACTTTTTATGTTTTGTGAAGCAAATACCAAATTCCCAGTGCAGCAGCAAGAAATACCACGAAAAGTGGAGGATGACCAAATGTCTTCACAGTCCCCACTGGGAGACACTTAGCTTCCAATGGACACAGTTTAGCTACAAAGAGAGAATTGAGCACTGCTGCCTCATGTTCATTGAAATATAAGAAACCATGTCTTTCGGTTACATAGATGCAGACCCAGCTATGATGGTCTCACTACAAAGGAAGCTAAAGCTCATGACAACAACATATATTTTAAGTGCCCAACCTCAGAAGCCGTTTCCCAAGAATTCTTAGGCCAGCAGAGCTCCTTTTTGTGGAGTGTTTACCCTGTCCTTTACTTTTGGAAACTCCTCAACCACCTCCAAGGTTGTGAACTCCCGAGCATATTCCATTCCATATATGTATTTATAGATTTTCACACTTTTCTACTCTAATTGTGTTTTACTTGGGGCGTAGGTAATGTCAAGGCATTGTTCTGGATGTGAGTGGGAAGATTTTTGTGTAGCACATATTTACATACACATTGGATTCATTTTTCAATTTTCCATTTGAAATACTGAATCCCTGACACTAACCCATACCCTACTAGTCTCTGACTAATAATCCTAATATGATGGTGAAAAATAAGCCAAAAAGAGAAGAAACACAAGCAGTTCAGAGGACGCATTGTGTATTGTTGGAATTGCCTTTTGCATTATATAATGTAGGAGTTATAAGTCTAGTCAATTTTTTTTGTTGAAATAGTTCTAAATGTGTTTTTAAAATTAGCAAATATGTGAATCCCTGTCTCCCTTTCTCTGTAGCCTATTCAGTACATGTATTTTTATATGCACATATAGAATTCTACCTGATATCACTCGTATACACTTGTGAGGTGGCTGAATTGGCAGATGCAAATTGAGAGAAGAGTTCACTCCTCCTAAACGCTGTTGGAACTGAAAATTCAACCTATGGGTGAGCTTCCTAGTTGAAAAACATTATACATGAATCCATGTTCAGTAAAATGAACATTTTTCGATCTGTGGATTATATACTTTTCATCATGAATTTCTATTGGCATATATGTTGCTACTTTTTTTTTCTTTTATTGGTTGCTCAAAACATTACAAAGCTCTTGAATATCATATTTCATACATTAGATTCAAGTGGGTTATGAACTCCCATTTTTACTCCAAATACAGATTGCAGAATCACATTAGTTACACATCCATATTTTTACATAATGCCCTATTAGTTACTGTTGTATTCTGCTACCTTTCCTATACTCTACTATCCCCACTCCCCTATCTTCCCATCTTCTCTCTCTACCATACCTACTGTAATTCATTTCTCTCCTTGTTTATTTTCCCACAACCTCTTATATGTAATTTTGTGTAACAATAAGTGTCTCTCTCCATTACCATGCAATTTCCCTCTTCTCTCCCTTTCCCTCCCACATCATGTTTCTGCTTAATGTTAATCTTTTCTTCATGCTCTTCCTCCCTGCTCTGTTCTTAGTTGCTCTCATTATATCAAAGAAGACATTTGGTAATTGTTTTTTAGGGATTGGCTAGATTCACTAAGCATAATCTGCTCAGTGCCATGCATTTCCCTGCAAATTCCATGATTTTGTCATTTTTTAGTGCTGCGTAATTCTCGATAGTATATAAAAGTCACATTTTTTTATCCATTCATCTATTGAAGGGCATCTGGGTTGGTTCCACAGTGTAGCAATTGTGAATTGTGCTGCTATGAAAATCCATGTGGCAGTATCCCTGTAGTACGCTCTTTTAAGGTCTTCAGGGAATAGTCCGAGAAGGGCAATAGCTTGGTCAAATGGTGCTTCCATTCCCAGCTTTCCCAGGAATCTCCATACTGCTTTCCAAATTGGCCACACCAGTTTCAGTCCCACCAGCAATGTACAAGAGTACCCTTTTCCCCACATCCTCGCCAGCACTTGTTGTTGTTTGACTTCATAATGGCTGCCAATCTCACTGGATTGAGATGGTATTTTAGGGTGGTTTTTATTTGCATTTCTCTTACTGCTAGAAATGGAGAGCATTTTTTTCATGTACTTGTTAATTGATTCTATGTCCTCCTCTGAGAAGTTTCTGTTCAGGTCCTTGGCCCATTGGGTTATTGGTTATCTTATTGTCTAATTTTCTAAGTTCTTTGTATACTTTGTATACTCTGGATATTAGGGCTCCATGTGAAGAGTGAGGACTAAAAATTTGTTCCCATGATGTAAGCTCCATATTTACCTCTCTTATTGTTTCTCTTTCTGAGAAAAAATAATTCAGTTTAAGTAAGTCCCATTTGTTGATTCTTATTATTAACTCTTGTTCTATGGGTGTCCTATTAAGGAATTTGGAGCCTGACCACACAATATGTAGATCGGAGCCAACTTTTTATTCTATCAGACGCAGAGACTCTGATTTGAATCTAGCTCCTTGATCCACATTGAGTTAACTTTGGTGCATGGTGAGAGGAGGGGATTCAGTTTCATTTTGTTGCATATGGATTTCCAGTTTACCCAACACCATTTGATGAAGATGCTATCCTTCCTCCATTGCAGGCCATTAGCTCCTTTATCAAATATAAGATAGTTGTAGCTTTTTTGATTAGTTTCTGTGTCCTCCATTCTGTACCATTGGTCCACCCGCCTGTTTTGGTACCAGTACCATGCTGTTTTTATTATGATTGCTCTGTAATATAGTTTGAAATCTGGTATCGCTATACTGCCTGATTCACACTTCCTGCTTAGAATTGCTTTTGCTATTCTGGGTCTTTTATTTTTCCATTTGAATTTTATGATTGCTTTATCTATTTCTACAAAAAGTTTCTATGGGATTTTGATTGGCATTGCATTAAACCTATAGAGAACTTTTGGTAATATCACCATTTTGATGATGTTAGTTCTGCCTATCCATGAACACGGTATATTTTTCCATCTTCTAAGATCTTATTCTATTTCTCTTTTTAGGGTTCTGTAGTTTGCATTATATAAATCTTTCACCTCTTTTGTTAGGTTGATTCCCAAGTATTTAATTATTTGAGGAAATTGGGAATGCAGTGTTTTGACTCATTTTTGTTTCAGAAGTTTTGTCGCTGATATACAGAAATGAATTTGATTTATTCATGTTGATTTTGTATCCTGCCACATTGCTGCATTCATTTATGAGTTCTAGTAGTTTTTTCTGTAGACCCTTTTGGGTCTTCTATGTATAGAATCATGTCATCTACAAATAGTGATAATTTAAGTTCTCCTTTTCCTATTTTTATGCCTTTAATGTCTTTCATCTCTCTAATTGCTCTGGCCAGTTTTTCGAGAACTATATTGAATAGAAGTGGTGATAGAGGACATCCCTGTCTTGTTCCAGATTTTAGAGGGAATGCCTTCAATTTTTCTCCATTCAGAATGATGCTAGCCTGAGGATTAGCATAGATAGCTTTTACAATGTCGAGGTAAGTTCCTGTTATCCCTAGTTTTTAAAATGTTTTGAACATAAAGAAATGCTCTACTTTGTTGAATGGTTTTTCTGCGTCTATCGAGATGATCATATGGTTCTTATCTTTAAGTCTATTGATGTTGTGAATAACATTTATTGATTTCCATATATTGAACCCTCCTTGCATCCCAGGGATGAATCCAAGTTGATCATGGTGCACGATTTTTTTGATGTGCCTTTCTATCCAATTCGCCAGAATTTTAATGAGGATTTTTGCATCTAGGTTCATCAGAGATATTGGTCTGTAGTTTTCTTTCTTTGAGGTGTCTTTGTCTGGTTTCAGAATCAGGGTGATGTTGGCCTCATAGAATGAATTCGGCAGAGCTCCCAGTTTTTCTATTTCCTGAATAACTTGAGAAGTATTGGTATTAATTCTTCTTTAAAGGTTTTGTAAAACTCTGCTGTATACCCATCCGGTCCTGGGCTTTTCTTGGTTGGTAGTCTTTTGATTGCTTCTTCTACTTCATCCATTGATATTGGTCTGTTTAAATTGTGTGTTTCCTCCTGACTCAGTCTGGGCAAATCATATGACTTAAGAAATTTATCGATGTCTTCACTATTTTCTATTTTATTGGAATACAGGTTTTCAAAATAATTTCTAATTTTCTTCTGTATTTATGTAGCATCTGTTGTAATATTGCCTTTTTCATCCCGTATGTTAGTAATTTGATTTCTCTCTCTTCTTCTCTTCGTTAGCATGGCTAAGGGTCTGTCTATCTTATTTATCTTTTTGAAGAACCCCTTTTAGTTTTGTTAATTTTTTCAATAGTTTCTTTTGTTTCAATTTCGCTATGATTTTAATTATTTCTTGCCTTCTGCTACATTTGCTGTTGTTTTGCTCTTCCTTTTCTAAGGCTTTGAGATGAAGTGTGAGCTCATTTATTTGTTTTTCTTTTCTATTTTGAGGAATGACCTCTAGGCGATGAATTTACCCCTTAAAACTTCTTTTCATTGTACCCCATAGAATCTGATATGTTGTGTCTGTATTTTCATTTATCTCTAAGAATTTTTTGATTTCCTCCTTTATGTCTTCTGTAACCCATTGATCATTCAGTAACATATTCTTCATTTTGGATGTGATGTATGATTTTTTCTTCCTTCTTTTATCATTGGTTTCCAGTTTCATTCCATTATGATCACAAAAAATTCATGGTATTATCTCCACCCCTTTATATTTACTGAGGGTTGCCCTATGGCATAACATATCGTCTATTTTTGAGAAGGATCCATGTGCTGCTGAGAAAAAAGTATATCCACTTGATGATGGTTGATATATTCTATATATGTCAGTTAAGTCTAGGGTATTGATTGCGAGATTGAGTTCTATAGTTTCTTTTTTCAACTTTTGTTTGGAGGATCTGTCCAATGGTGAGAGAGGTGAGTTGAAGTCACCCATAATTATTGTATTGTGGTCTATTTGATTCTTTAACTTGAGGAGAATTTGTTTTATGAACATCGCAGCACCATTATTTGCTGCGTGAATATTGATAATTGTTATGTCTTGTCGGTGAATGGTTCATTTTAGCAGTATATAATGTCCTTCTTTATCCCTTTTGATTAAATTAGTCTTGAGGTCGATTTTATTCGATAGGAGGATGGCCACCCCTGCTTGCTTACGAGGACCGTGTGCATGGTATAAATTTTCCCAATCTTTCACCTTCAGCCTGTGTATGTCTTTTCCATTCAGATGTGTCCCCTGGAGGCAATATATTGTTGGATTTTTTTTTTATTTCAAGTTACAAGCCTATGTCACTTTATTCGAGAGTTTAAGCCATTTACTTTTAGAGTTACTAATGATATATGGTTTGTACTGCCACCCATGTTTGCTTATATCTTTTTTTTAAATTAGTTTGTTTCTCCATGATTAGCTTTTCCCCCGCCCTCTGTCATTACTGAGGCACTTCTCACTCATGGTTTTCGTTGTTGATTTTCATTCTTCCTCGTGTAGTGTTTTGCTCAAGATGCTTTGCAATGCTGGTTATCTGGCTGCAAATTCTTTTAGGTTTTGTTTATCATGAAATATTTTTATCTCGTTGTCTTACCTTAAGCTTAATTTTGCTGGATACATAATTCTTGGTTGGCATCCATTGTCTTTCAGTGTTTGAAGTACGTTTTTCCAGGATCTTCTCACTTCCAGCATCTATGATGAAAAATCCATTGTTAACCTTTTTGGTTTACCCCTGATTGTAATGATTCTAATCTGCCTCCTTTCTCTGGTAGCTTTTAATATTTTCTCTTTGTTCTGTATATTGGATATCTTCATAACAATGTTTCTTGGCATTGGTCTACTGTGATTTTGTGTGCTCGATGTCCTGTAAGCATCTACAATTTGTTTATCCCTTTCCATTTTTATTTCTGGAAAGTTTTCTGTAATTATTTCATTCAGCAGATTTCTCATTCTCTTGGTTTGAATCTCTGTACCTTCCTCTATCCATATGACTCATTAGTTTTTTTTTTTATGTTATTCCATATCTCTTGAATGTTTTCTCATAATTTTTTACAGCATTTCTTTGTTGGCTAGACTTTTTTCAAGATGATATATTTTGTCTTCATTCTGTCTTCTACTTGCTCTACACTGTTAGTGATACTCTCAATTGAATTTTTAATTTGGTTTATCATTTCCTTGATTTCTAGAATTATTGTTTGATTTTTCTAATAATCTCTATCTCCTGATAAAGATGCTTAATTTCTTATTTTATCTGTTTATGTAATTTATTTTCAATGCGTTCTATCACTGTTTGTTTTTGCTGTCTCGTATCCTCTTTAAGGTTCCATTCCATCTGTCTAAGGTATTCCTTGAGTTCTTTATATGACCATTTTTCTGATGACTCTAGGTGCTCTTGAATATTTAGGCTGTCCTTCATTGTTCGTACTCCTTTTCTTTCTTGCTTTTTTATGCTTCTCATGTTACTTCTCGTTCTGTTTGACTACTGAGTTACTGCTTACTCTTATAAATTTATTTGATGCTTGAGAGGAAAGATATTAGAAGGGAAGGGAGAAGTCACTAAAGAGAATGAGAGTAGGCAGGTAGAATTCAAGTAAGGGGGAATAAAAAAATTGAAATGAAATGAAAAGACAAAAAAAATAGAAAATAAAGAAAGAAAATTTTAAGTAATAATGATGATTAAAAAATTGAAAATTAAAATTTAAAATAATAATATTAATAATAATAATAATAAAATAAAAGAAATTAAAAAAATAAAAACATTTAAAAAAGTTAATGAACAACAGCAACAAAAATGAAAATGAAAGAAAAAGAAAAAAATACAAATAAAAAAATAGTAATAATACATGCAGTCCTAGAGTTCAATTAACTTCTCTTCCAGTAGGTGGAGCTGTGCGCACTGGGCCAAGCTTCTCCTCTCAATAAGTGGGAACCAATCACTGTGCAGCAGCTCTTCCTCCCAGACTGGGCGGGTCTCCAACCCTGAGTGCCTAGGGCCTTCTCTTGTGCTTCCTCAAGCCAGGCCCCACTCACCTGTGACGCTCACCACAATACTGGTTACAAGCCAGGCCTCTGCTCCTGGTAGCCCTGTTTCCATGAACGGCTGGGCACACTCTCCTTAATTGCCTCCCTCAGACCCTAAGTTTGTAGAGCTTGGGGCTGAGAAACCCCAGCGAATTTGCTTGCCCTTCGGGAGCCATGGCCCCGGTAGGTGGTGTAAGAGACCTCAATTGTCAGCACTGGTGGGAGCGGTAGCCGGCAATTACACGCCTCGAGTCCCGAGCCAATCCTGATTCCCTAGGTCTGGGTATTGCGCTCCTTGGAGAGCTGGGAGGGGCCATTACGGCAGAGGTGGGAAGGGCCCTTGAGGTTTCCCTGCGGTGTTGAGAGAGATGGCAATGGGATAACATACTTGTCGCACTGGTTTCAATGAAGTTATCTCCTCCGACTGTGACGTCAGTTCGCTGCCATGGTGGTATACCATTAAAATGGTGACCGTTCGTTCCCTTTGCTGGGTGACCAATGCAACAGCTGGGTCCTGACTATCTCTCCCAAGCCCCATTTCAATCCTGCGGCCACTGCCTATGAAGGCTCAGTTGGCTTTTAACTCTGTCAATTCCGAAAGCCCGACCAATTATTTCAGCGGGAATGTTAGTGCTGAGTCACAAAAAACAGATGAATCTAAGCTTGAATGCAGCCAATCCGGGCTTTGTGTGTGTTCTGAGGGGCCCAGACTGTTCGCCCCAGATTCACAACAGGTCAATATTGCCTAGTGATTCTGAGCAAACAGCATTTAGACAGTTTACGACTCCCTATGCCCGCGCAGCTGAAGAGATCAGAGACTTGAATTCTCCATGCCTGCCTTCATAATGGATCTCCTGTATTGCTACTTTTTAATATCTGTGCATTTGCGTGTGTGTGTGTGTATATATATATATAAAATCTAAAGAGTATATATATATATATATATATATATATATATATATATATATACTCTTTAGATTTTTCAAAATATGAAATATATGTGTCTTATTATGCATGCCCCTAAATACATTCATATTCATATCTGTGGATTTATAATCAACTTTCAACAAGATTATTTTCAGAAATAATCATCCACCTGAAATACATATTGTTTCCTAGTACTGAAAACTAAATTCAGTGAATGGTGCATACAAACCCTAATATTTCTACAGTTACTTAGCCAGTTTAAAATGAATGCAAGTAGATTCCTAGGGGACATGATGTGTATTTTGACTTTCATTTTTATTCAACACTTGTACGTTACTATGTCTTCAGTTCATGCACATGATGGGATATATATTTCAGTCACAAATTAGAAAATTTATAGGCATTTGTTTCACGATCAATCACTTCCTGATTCAGAACACATGTATTCCTCCATGTTTCTTGACTGGTCTTTTCATGAGACTTCTTTCCAAACATATTATTTTTGTTTAACATCATCACGTGTAAAGCAAAACTCAAACACCATTCATCATAAACCATAATCCTAATATTACCATTAGAAATATAACTGGTTGGAATGAATGATTGTATATCAATATAAGATTTCTTATATATTTTCACATATCAATTCAATCCATTATTTAAAGTGGAATCAGTTACGTTATTTATTCATAGTATGGTCTATTCATGCATTATCTCTATATTAATAGACACAGGGTACACCTCTTTGTACCCCTAATACTAATGTATACGTCTTCAAAATATTGCTCCCAGAAATGGTGAAAGAAATACTCATGCCACCTGATCTACATATACATTTTATCACAGTAATATTCTGAACAACAAAAAAAAAAAACCATAAAAATGTCACACTTATGATTGTACCAAAGCCTAAAAGGAAAGTGAACGTGGATAACTAATAACATCCATGTCCAGGTTGCCTAATGCTCTCAAATGTCATTCCCATTTGTGACGAGATATTTGTTTTTTCCTATGATTATGTATTCAAACTCAACCCTGTTGAAAATGTCTAATCCTATCACTCACTTTATACTTTGCCTGATTTCATAATGTCTCTATTGACACCTGCTTTCCTACATATTTTCCCCAGTTCATCATTGTGACTGACTCTTCACATGTGCTGACATTTCCATTCACTCTCTAAACGAAACCCTATTGCTAAAGAAGCTTTTTATTCCAAATCATATACTCACTCTTCTTCCTAAACCTACTGACTATCTTCCTAATCCTACTGACTATCCCTTTTTGACTGGATGTTCTCTTCTACATTCAATCATCCAAGGTACAAGGTCCTATGCCACTGTATTTCGATTTAACTGAGACAACTGTACAGAACATAATTCAACACTAAGTATCCAAATAAAGGGCCCAATGCCCTTCTGGGCTTCAAATCTTTCTTAGATTCCCGTTTTCATACATATATTTCACGTATATATTCTTATAAATATCGCAGGTTCCCAATCTCATTATTCTTCCTGCAGAATGATTCCTAACCCAAATCGAACATATTATTAACCGTAACCATACACTCACTTTGCAGGAGAGCAATAACAGTGTGGGTATTAAACTACAGGAATCTAGGGGATCTTCACCTGCTGAGAAACTCAAATGTTCATGCAGAAATGATCCCTGGTGAAGATGAAGGCAGCTATGAAGTACCTCAGAAAGCAAAAGTCATCTTCCATGGCAGTCATCCTGGTCAGGATGGAGGGTTGTGTCTGAATCAGTCTCTCTCTTCTTAATGTATAGAACATGGACCAAACCAGTCCTGTGTGGAAGCTGTTCCCGGGTGCTTATGGTTGATATAACATTCTAACTAGAGAAAGTGTCCCATGAAAATCAGGACAGCCTCCACCTCATGATACTTTTGGAAGCAACTGTTAGGACAAAGTGGTTGCCAAGGCAGTGACATCATTCATATCCTGAAGGAAGTGATCTCACCTCACTTCCTTGGTGATGGAACTCTCTGAACTTGAAATCCAGGAAGCCAGGCACCAAGAGACAGTCCCTGTCCTAGTCCCAGTGGTCTGACATGTTTGGATTTACCAAGGACAGAGTCAGTCTTTCTTGGTACCTACAGATGTGAGGATGGCCAAATGCCAGGAAACCTCTGAAGAGGGGCTTTTCCTGAGAAAGCAGGTAGTGTCTCACCGCTGGCTCTTGAGAACTTCACAGAGTTGGCCAAGCAGACATGATCTGAGACAGGAGAGGTCATTTTGGAAGAACATAGAATGGCCCACCAGTCAGACGACACTCCAGGGAGTCACAGACCTACTAGGGGGAAGGAGGTGCCTTTTTGGGTTTGGGTGTGAGTTTGTGGTTTTGTCTCATGTTCTGAGAATAGGTAGGAAAGGCGGTTTGTTTGGTATGGAGTGGAATATTTCTATTAAGTCCTTTGACAAGGCGAGTGTTTCTATGTGTGTGTATCCCACTGAGTCCATTGTTGTAGACATTAGAAAAGACAATGCATCAATGGATGTGTCCTGTCTAGTAGAAAGCTTCCCAGCATTCATCCTGCCCAATTCATGAGTGGACTCTGGCTTGCCTTATGGATGGGCAACACCTACAAGCTTCCTAATTTCCTGTTTTCTTTCTCAATTCTGGCCACTCTCCAGAATAGTATCGTGGTTTTGTGTCCAAGATTTGTACCTCCAAGATCTGTGACATGGCTATGTACTGGATAGCTGAAAGAAATGGCTAGCATCTCAGAAATCTCAAATATCTGTTGACCAGGAAAGTCTCAGTGGAGAAACCCCTCTTTGTTCCTTTTGCTTACCTATTGTTCTGTTGAATGTCAGGAAGTTTTTTGCCTCAAGCCACCACTTTGTGAACCCTGAAGAAAACAGTTCTCAAATGGAAATGAATGGGAATCACCTGTGACTCTTTGCTTAATTGCTTAGGATTGGGATATGTCTGAATCAGCCTGTTGGCCCTGTGTGAGGCTGTGGCTTAGATTCTCAGCACCTGATGGATCTAAAGATAGATCCCATGCATGCATCCAAAACCAAAATGGCAAAAAGATCAGATATTGTTGATGAACTCTCTTGCCTTCCTCTGGTAGGTTCCTGATATCCATCAAGTGAGAATAGGGATCCTTTGGGTCAAATGAGTTCTTCAAAGCCCTGCAGAGGCTAGGCCATAGGTGTTTGATTTTCATGACTCCAATTCACTTAAAGAATCTAAACCCCAAAGCTAGAAGGCCTCAAGTTGGAGAAGCCAAGCAATATTAAAGGCAGGCCTATTTGATCACTGCTGGTTCACAGGAAGAGAGTCCAGGCCACCCTGACTTTAGGCAAATGAGGGGCACGGAGCTTATTTTGGACACTGTCATGGGCTGCGTCCCTTATGGAAACCTCCAGCCAGAGAATATGATGAGTATCTATATGGAAGAAGATGAGGGCCATGTGAGAGTGTTTGGTTTAAATTGTGGATATTTGTCTGGCGGTTGGAAGAGATCTCTGGGTCCACCTAGGCTTGCACTTTGGTGTGATTCCCCTTAGAGACTGAGTTCTTTTACTGATCTCAGAGAATTATTGCCAGGAATTGTGTTGGAATTTTAGATGGCCATGCATGAGAGTTGCCCTTGGAAAGTGACATCTAGGCCCAAGTTGACTTTCCACAGAGCACAGGGAATCTCAGCCAGGATATCACATGATATTATTCTTAAAGACTTGGCAGCCATATTTGAGAGTCGAAACACACATGGACCATACATTGTAGACCTCAAGGGGCCTGGCTTAATCTGACTTTTCGCCACTTTTGGAAGCCTTGCCTGTAAGAATTCTCCAGAGTTTTCATTGAAATGAGCTTCCTCACCATTTAATGGTTTCTGAGTGAATTAAAATTCACAGTGCCTCCAACTTCATCCTTGAAAATTGGCTATATCAATACCATGAAATTTTTGAAATTCCCATGACCGGGTAGCACTGGAGAATATTTGGATGTCCTGTTGCTGATCATGAGTATACAAGACAGTGCCTTGATTGACTGGGTTTTATGAAAATGGTGTTGAACAGAGATGCCAGTAAGTTGGATCCTGCTGAGTAGTTGTACTAGAGTAGTGGTTGGCAGGTGTGTAATAAAACATCTGTGGTGGGGGCATTTGGATCTGCCATTGGCTTCCAAATGGATTGTGACTGACATTTTGCAGCCAGTAGACCCTTATATGTAAAAGCATATTGTTATATGGAGAGGTTTTAGGGCAATGTTCAGAATCAGGTTGCTATGGTCAATTGGGCAAGCTATGTGGGATAGAAGCCTGGTTGGTGCATTCTCCTGACGAACCTGACCCACCACACTTGACAGAACTTACTTCAGCACTGTGTCCCATTTGAAATCCTTGTATTTCATGAAGCAAACACCAATCTCCCAGTGCAGCAGCAAGAAATACCACGAATAGTGGAGGATGACCAAATGGAATTACAGTCCACAAGGGGAGACACTTAGACCCCAGTGGCCACAGGTTACCTACAAATAGAAAATTCAGCACTGCTGCCTCATGTTCATTGGAAAATAAGAATCCATGTCATCCAGATCACATAGATGAAGACTCAGCTATGATGGTCTCACAACAAATGAAGCTAATGCTCCTGACAACAGCATATATTTCATTGCCCAACCTCAGAGGCAGTTTCTCCAGATGTTAGGCTGGCAGAACTTCATGTTTGTGGAGTTTTTACCTTGTCCCTTACTTTTGGAAACTCCTCTACCACCTGCAAATTTGTGAACTCCTGAGCATTTTTCATTACACATATGTATTCACAGATTTTCTAACTCTTCTCCTCTAATTGTGTCTTATGTGGGGCGAAGGTAATGTCAAGGCATTGTGCTGAATGAGGGTGGGAAGATTTTTGTGTAGCACATATTTGCATACACATTTGATACATTTTCCAATTTTCCATTCGAAATACTGAATCCCTGACACTAACACATACCCTACTAGACTTTGACTTTTAATCCTAATATGGTGGAGAAAAATAACCCAAACAGAATAGAAATACAAGAGGTTCACAGGAGGCATGGTGTATAGTTGGACTTGCCTTTCGTATGATAAATGGTAGGTGTTATAAATCTAGCGAATTTTAATTGAAATAGTTCTCCATGTGTTTTAAAAGTTAACAAACATGTGAATAACTGTCTCCCTTTCTCTGTAGCCTATTCATCACATGTATTTTTATATGCACATATAGAATTCTACCTGGTATCACTCGTACATTTTGTGAGGTGGCTGGCTTGGCAGATGCAAATTGTGAGAAGAGATCACTCCTATTAAATGCTGTTGGAACTGAAAATTCAACATATGAGTGAGCTTCTTATTTGAACAACATAAATCCATGTTCATTAAAATGAATATTTTTGGATCTGTGGATGATATATTACTTCGTGGTGAATTTCGATTGGCATACATAATGCTACTTTTTAATGTCTGTGTGTGTATGTGTGTGTGTGTGTGTATATATATATATATATATATATATATATATATATATATATTCACTCTCCAGATTTTTCAAAATATGAAGTATATTTTTCTTATTATACACTCCCTAAATTCACTCATATTCATGTATTTGGATTAATAATCAAGTTTTCACAAGAATATTCTCAGAATTATTCATCCACCAGAAATACATATTTGTTTCTTAGTACTGAAAACTAACTTTGGGGGATCATATGATGGTGGTGAAGGGAGTGCATCACCCCCATGTACCGCGTCACTGTGCGGGAGAATGACGAGTTATAATGGCTAAAACCTATCTTGTTAGAAATTTCCAGCAAAATTGGGGTGCTCCAAAACCTAGTCGACATATTTCCATCTCACGAGGATCAGCTACGCGGGCTCAAACACGAGTGATTTGTCCGCATAGAGGGTCATGCTGCTTATTCAGGAAATCGGTCTGCGGCTAGAGTCTGCGGCGTGCACTGGGAAACGAAGAGATAGCAATGCAAATATACAGCGGTGTGGATTCTGTGGGCTCCTGACACTTATGCAATCACTGTGCTAAGTGCTGAATTCTGGGTTTGAGATGGGAAAGGATGCGGTCCAATTCGGTTCTCCACACCGGTCAGACCACAGAGGAAGCCAGCGGCCACCATCTTGGAGAGCTGATGTCACCATCCCTGTTTTCGACTGATCGAAGCTCATTCACCTATAGAACAGGTAATTTCATGATGCCATTCACCTTTGTGTCACAGACAAATTACTCAGGCTCAGTGCCAAAGAACCTGCAGAAACTCCGTCTTGGAGCCTGCTCCTATTAGAACATACACCAAGCCCAGAGCGGCCGAATTCCGCCTCTCGGAACTGATCTGGCCCAGGGCTAAAGAACCTGCGGAAACTGCTTCTCGTTCCGGGTCTTGCTGAATACTGTGGAGGTAAATATCAACCGAGCCTTCATAGGCAGTGGCAACAGGATTGAGACGCGGCTTGTGAGGGCCGGTCAGGACTCACCCATTGCTTTGGTCACCCAGAAAAGGGAACAAAATGCTGCCTTTCACATGGGATACCAACATGACAAATTTCTGATGTCATCAGAAAGCAGCAGAGGAGATAACTTCATTGATACCAGCAGTGACAGAAACAGTTGGTCTCCTGGTGAAGAAAGTGAGTCACAAACACCCGGGTCTCTCTCACTTTGTCATCAAGCCAGAGGGGCAGAGCAGAGCAGCTGCCCGCACCTGGAACAGACCCAGTGACACACCTGCATGGTAGTCACGTCAACCCAATTGGAGTAGAGGCAGAACAGAGCTGCTACCCGGGCCCAGAACAGGCCCAGCGACCCACAGGTGTGGTAGTCACATCACCCCAATTGGAGTTGTTGCAGAGCAGAGCCTTCTCCCGTGCCTAGTACAATCCCAGTGGGTCACCGGCATGGTAGTCACATTACCCCAATAGGAGTAGGGGCAGAGCAGAGCCTTTGCCCATGCCCAGAACAGGCCCAGCAACCTGCAGGCATGGTAGTCACGACACACCAATTGGAGTAGGGGCAGAGCAGAGCCACCACCCGCGCCTGCAAGGTAGCAGACCTGCACCTGACCAGAAGAAGAGGCCCAGCGGCCTGCTGGCGTGGCAGACACTTTACCCCATTTGGAGTAGGGGCAGAACAGATCTGTAGCCCGTGCTCACAAGGTATCCTGACCTGCGACCAACCGGCAGACCAGGCCCAGCGGCCCACTGGCGTGGTAGTCACGTCACCCCAATTGGGGTAGGGGTAGAGCAGAGCCGCCGCCCACGCAAGCAAAGTAGGCAGACCTGCGACCGATCGGCAGAACACCGCAGGGGTCCACGGGCGTGGTAGACACGTCACACCAATTGGAGGAGGGGCAGAGGAGAGCAGCCTCCTGCGCCTGCATGGTAAGCAGACCTGCGACCGATCAGAATAACAGGCCTAGCGGCCCATCAGCGTGGTAGATATATCACCCCAATTGGTGGAACAGCACAGCCACCCCTGCCCCTGCAATGAAGACTTTTCAAATATACAAGAGCAATATAAATATATAGGGGGAAAATTTCAAAATCACAACAGTTTCACCAAGCAGAAAGAAACGCGAGCAGTATGAAAAGAAAAGGAAAAAAGAACCACAAGCAATGCAGGTCAACACAACTTTAGAAGAGGTAATAGCTGCAGCAGATGGAATGTCAGATAAAGAACTCAGGATATACATTCTTCAGATGATCTGGAGTCTCAAGGAAGACATTAGACAGCAAAATCAGACAATGAAAGATCACTTCAACAATGAATTACATAAACAAAACCAAGAAGCAAAAGATCAACTATACAGGGAGATAGAGGTTGTAAAAAATAACAAACAGAAATCCTAGAAATGCAGGAAGCAATAAACCATCTTAAAAACTCAATTGAGAATACTACCATCAGAGTAGAACACTTATAAGATAGAACATCAGACAATGAAGACAAAGTATTTCAACTTGAAAAGAACATAGACAGCTCAGCCAAACTGTTAAGAAACCATGAACAGAACATCCAAGAAATATGGGATAAAATAAAGAGACCAAACTTAAGAGTCATTGGGATACAGGAAGGTATAGAGGTCCAAACCAAAGGAATGAGCAATCTATTCAATGAAATAATATGAGAAAACTTCCCAGACTTGAAGAATGAGACAGACTCCCACATTCTAAAAGCCTACAGGACGACGAATGTGAAAAATCATAAGAGATCCACACCTAGACACATTATAATGAAGATGCCCAACATACAGAATAAGGAGAGAATTTTAAAATCTACAAGAGAAAGGAAGCAGATTACATTTAGGGGTAAACCAATCAGGATAACAGCTGATCTTTCAACAAAGACTCTGAAAGCTAGAAGATCCTGGAATGACATTTTTCAATCACAGAAAGAAAATGAGTTCCAACCATGTACTGTGTGTCCAGCAAAATTAAGCTTCAGGATGGAAGATGAAATTAAAACTTTCCATGATAAGCAAAAGTTAAAAGAATTTGTAGCTAGAAAACCATCTCTTCAAAACATCCTTGGCAAAATATTACAGGAAGAGTAATTGGAAAATAATGAAAACCAACAGTGGGAGGTAGGACATTAAAGGGGGGAAATAATCAAAGAGGAAAACAATCCATGTTTAATAACATAAATAAACAAATATGGCTGGAAGAACAACCCTTATCTCAATAATAACTGTAAATGTTAATGGCTTAAACTCACCAATTAACAGACACAGGCCAGTAGAATGGATCACAAAACAAGACCCAATAATATGCTGCCTACCGGAGACGCATTTGATAAGAAAAAGACATACATACACTGAAGGTGAAAGTTTGGAAAAAATCATATCACTCATAAGGACTTCGGAAAAAAGCAGGAGTGTCCATACTCATATCAAATAAAATAGATTTCAAGCCAAAGTTAATCAAAAGGGATAAAGAGGGACACTGCATACTGTTCAAGAGAACCATAAACCAGCAAGACATAACAATCATAAATATGTATGCCCCAAACAATGGTGCAGCTATGTTCATCAAACAAACTTTTCTCAAGTTCAAGAGTCTAATAGACCACCATACAATAATTATGGGAGACTTCAACACAGCTCTCTCACCACTGGACAGGACTTCAAAACAAAAGTTGAAATAGGAAACTATAGAACTCAATAACACAATTAATAACCTAGACTTAATTGACATATATAGAATATACGACCCAACATCAAGCAGTTACATTTTTCCTCAGCAGCACATGGATCCTTCTCAAAAATAGATCATATATTATGTCACAGGGCAACTCTTAGACAAATTAAAGGAGTAGAGATAATACCATGCATCTTATCTTATCATAATGGAATGAAACTAAAAATCAATGATAAAAGAAGGAAGGAAAAACCATGCATCATTTGGAGAATGAACAATAGGTTACTGAATGATCAATGGGTTATAGAAGAAATCAAGGAGGAAAATAAAAAATTCTTAGAGAAAAATGAAAACACAGACACAATATATCGGAATCTATGGGACACATTGAAAGCAGTTCTAAGAGGAAAATTCATTGCTTGGAGTTCATTCCTTAGAAAAAGAAAAAAACAACAAATAAATGATCTCATACTTCATCTCAAAATCTTAGAAAAACAAGAGCAAACAACAGCAAAAGAAGTAGAAGGAAAGAAATAATTAAAATCAGAGCAGAAATCAATGAAATCGAAACAAAAGAAACAATTGAAAAAATTGACAAAACTAAAAGTTGGTTCGTTGAAAAAATAAATAAAATGGACAGACCCCTAGCCATGCTAATGAAGAGGAGAGAGAACTGAAATTACTATCATATGGGATGAAAAAGGCAATATCACAACAGATATTTCAGAAATACAGAAGATAATCAGAAATTACTTTGAATCCTTATACTCCAAAATAATAGAAGATAGTGAAGGCATCGAAATATTTCTTAAGTCATATGATCTGACCAGAGTGAGTTAGGAGGATATAGACAACCTAAACATACCAATATCAATTGAGGAAATAAAAGAAACCATCCAAAGACTACCAACTAAGAAAATCCCAGGACCGTATGGGTATACATCAGACTTTTACAAAACCTTTAAATATGAACTAATACCAATACTTTTCAAGCTATTTCAGAAAATTGAAAAAGAGGGAGATCTTCCAAATTCATTCTACGAGGCCAATATCACTCTGATTCCTTCACCAGATAGACACTTCAAAGAAAGAAGACTAAAGACCGATATCTCTAATGAACCTAAATGCAAAAATCTTAAATTAAATTCTGGAGAATCAGTTACAAAAACATATCAAAAAAATGTGGACCATGATCAAGTAGGATTCATCCCTGGGATGCAAGGAGGGTTCAATATACGAAAATCAATAAGTGTTATTCACCACATCAATAGACTTAAAAATAAAAACCATATTATCATCTAGATAGATGCAGAAAAAGCATTCGACAAAGTACAGCATCCCTTTATGTTCAAAACTCTCGAAAAACTAGGAATAACAGGAACATTCCTCAATATTGTAAAAACAATCTATGCTAAACCGCAGGCTAGCGTCATTCTTAATGGAGAAAAATTGAAGACATTCCCTCCAAAATCTGGAACAAGACAGGGATGCCCGCTTTCACCACTTCTGTTCAATATAGTTCTCAAAAGACTGGCCAGAGCAATTAGACAGATGAAAGAAATTAAAGGCATATAAATAGGAAAAGAATAACTTAAATTATCACTATTGCAGATGACATGATTCTATACCTAGCAGACCCAAAAGGGTCTACAAAGAAACTAATAGAGCTAATAAATGAATTCAGCAAAGTGGCAGGATATAAAATCAACACGCATAAATCAAATGCATTCCTGTATATCAGCGACAAATCCTCTGAAATGGAAATGAGGACAACCACTCCATTGACAATATCCTAAAAAAAAAAATGGGAATCAACCTAACAAAAGAGGTGAAAGTCTTATACAATGAAAACTACAGAACCCTAAAGAGAGAAATAGAAGAAGATCTTAGAAGATGTAAAAATATACCCTGTTCATGGATAGGCAGAACTAACATCATCAAAATGGCGATATTACCAAAAGTTCTCTATAGGGTTAATCCAATGCCAATCAAAATCCCAAAGGCATTTCTTGTAGAAATAGAGAAAGCAATCATGAAATTCATATGAAAAAATAAAAGACCCAGAATTGCAAAACAATGCTAAGCAGGAAGTGTGAATCAGGTGGTATAGCGATACCAGACTTCAAACTATACTACAGAGCAATAGTAACAAAAATAGCATGGTACTGGTACCGAAAAAGGCAGGTGGACCAATGGTACAGAATAGAGGACACAGAAACCAATCCACAAAACTACAACTATCTTATATTTGATAAAGGGGCTAAAAGCATGCAATGGAGGAAGGATAGCATCTTCAACAAATGGTGTTGGGAAAACTGAAAATCCATATGTAACAAAATGAAACTGAATCCCTTTCTCTCGCCATCCACAAAAGTTAACTCAAAATGGATCAAGGAGCTTGATATCAAATCAGAGACACACTGTCTGATAGAAGAAAAATTTGGTTACGATGTACATACTGTGGGGTCGGGCTACAGATTCCTCAATAGGACACCCATAGTACAAGAGTTAATAACTAGAATCAACAAATGGGACTTACTCAACTAAAAAAGTTTTTTCTCAGCAAAAGAAACAATAAGAGAGGTAAATATGGAGCCTACATCCTGGGAAGAAATCTTTACTACTCACACTTCAGAGAGAGCCCTAATATCCAGAGTATACAAAGAACTCAAAAAATTAGACAATAAGATAACAAATAACCCAATCAACAAATGGTCCAAGGACCTCAACAGACACTTCTCAGATGAGGACATACAATCAATCAATAAGTACATGAAAAAATGCTCACCATCTCCAGCAGTCAGAGAAATGCAAATTAAAACCACCCTAAGATACCATCTCACTCCAGTAAGATTGGCAGCCATTATAAAGTCAAACAACAAGAAGTGCTGGCAAGGATGTGGGAAAAGAGGTACACTTGTACATTGCTGGTGGGACTGCAAATTGGTGCAGCCAATTGGGAAAGCAGTATGGAGATTTCTTGGAAAGCTGGGAATGGAAGCACCATTTGACCCAGCTATTCCCCTTCTTGGTCTATTCACTAAAGACCTAAAAAGAGCATGCTACAGGGACACTGCTACATCGATGTTCATAGCAGCACAATTCACAACAGCAAGACTGTGGAACCAACTTAGATGCCCTTCAATAGAATAATGGATAAAAAAATGTGGCATTAACACACAATGGATTATTACTCTGCATTGAAAAATGAAAAAATCACAGAATTTGCAGGAAAATGGATGGCATTAGACTGGATTATGCTAAGTGAAGCTACACAATTCCTGTAAAACAAATGCCAAATGTCATCTTTGATATAAGGAGAGTAACTAAGAACAGATAGGGACAAAGAGCATGACAAGATGATTAACATTAAACAGGGATGAGAGGTGGAAGGGAGGGAGAAGGGAAATTGCATGGAATTTGAAGGAGACACTCTGGGTTATACAAAATTACAAACAAGAGGAATTGAGGGGAAAGGGAAAAATAATACAAGGGGGAGAAATTTATTACAGTAGAGGGAGTAGAGAGAGAAGTGGGGAGGGGCAGGGAGGCTAGGGGGGATAGTAGAGGATAAGAAAGTCAGCAGAATACAACAGACACTAGTATGGCAATATGTGAATCAATGGATGTGTAACTGATGTGATTCTGCAATCTGTATACAGGGTAAAAATGGGAGTTCATAACCCACTTGAATCAAAGTGTGAAATATGATATATCAAGAACTATGTAATGTTTTGAACAACCATAAATAAAAATTAAAAAAAAACTATCTTTGGTGCATAATGCACACAATTCTAATATTTCTAAAGTAACTGACCCAGTTTAACATCAATGCAAGTAGATTCCTATTGGACATGATGTGTATTTTGACTTTCACTTTTATTCAACACTGATACATTACTATTTCAACAGTTTATGCACATAACAGGATATATATTTCATTCACAATTTAGAAAATTTATAGGCATTTGTTTCACTTTCAATCACTTCCTGCTTCAGAACACATGGATTCCTCCATATTTCTTGACTGGTCTTTTCATGAGACTTTTTTCCAAACATATTATTTTCGATTTCCATAATCACTTTTGAAACAAAACTCACACACACTTCATGATAAACAATAACCCTAAGATTACCATTAGATATATAACTGGTTGGAGTGAATGATTGTATGTCAATATATGATTTCCTATATATTTTCAGATATCAATTCAATCCATTATTTAAAGTGGAACCAGTTATAATATTTATTCACAGTATGGTCTATTCATGCATTATCTCTATATTCATAGACACAGGGTACACCACTTTGTACCCCCAATACTAATTTATATGTCTTCAAATATTGCTCCCAGTAATCGTGGAAGAAATACTCATGTCTTATGATCTACATATACATTTGATCACAATATTTTTCTGGGCACAAAAATGCAAAAATCACACTTATGATTGTACCAAATACTAAATGGAAAGTGAACATGGATTACTAAAACGATAAATGTCCTGGTTGCCTAATGCTTTCAAATGTCATTCCTATTGGTGACGACATATTTGTTTCTTCCTAAGATTATGTATTCAATCTCAACCCTATTGAAAATGTCTAATCCTATCACTCACTGTATAATTGCCTAATTTCGTAAGGTCTGTATTGATATTTTCCTTTCTACATATTTTCCCCAGTTAATCATTGTGAATGACTCTTCACATGTGCTGAAATTTACATTCACTCTATAACCAAAACACTATTGCTACAGAACTTTTGCTCCATGTCCTATACTCACTCTATTTCCTAACCTACTGACTACCTTCCTATCCCACCGACTATCTCAATTTGAGTGGATGTTCTCTTCTAAATCAATCTTCCAAGGTGTAAGGTCCTATGCCCATTGTTATCGATTTATCTGAGACATCTGTGCAGAACGTAATTATAAGCTAAGTATCCCAATCAAGGGCCTAATGCCCTTCTGGGCTTCAAATCTTACCTAGATTTCTGTTTCCATACTTATATTTCACCTCTATAATCTTATAAATATCGCAGGTTCCCAATACTATTAATCATCCTTCGCAATGATTCGTAACCCAAATCAAACATGTTATTAACCCTAACCATACACTCTTCCCTCAATCTAACTTTGCAGAAGAGCAGGGACAGAGTTCGTCTTACAAATACAGGAATGTAGGGTATCTTCCTCCTGCTGAGAACCTCAAATGTCCATGCAAATTTGATCCCTGGAGAAGATGTAGGCATCTATGAAGGACCTGAGAGAGCAAATGTCATCTTCCATTGCAAACAACCTTTCCAGGATGAAGGGTTGTGTCTGAATAAGCCTCTCTCTTGTTAATGTACACAAGATAGACCAAACCAGGCATGTGTGGAGAGCTGTTCCTGGGTGCCTATGGTTGATTATACCATTCTAACTTGTAAAGTGTCACAGGAAGTAAGGGCAGCCTCCATCTCATAGGACAAAGTGGTTGCCAAGGCAATGACCTCAAAGAATTCCTGAAGGAAGTAATCTCACCTCACTTCCTTGGTGATGGAACTCTCTGAACTTGGAATCCGGGAAGCCAGGCACCCAGAGCCAGTCTCAGTCCCAGTCCCAGTGGTCTTATTTTTTGGATTTACCAAGGACAGAGTCAGTCTTTCTTGGTACCTACTGAGGTGAGGATGAACAAATGTCAGGAAAGCTCTGAAGAGGGGCCTTTCCTGAGACAGCAGGTAGTGGCTCACCGCTGGCTAGTGACAACTTCACAGATTTGGCCAACGAGACCATATCTGACACAGGACAGGCGATTCATCAGAACATAGTTTGGCCCACCAGTCAGAAGACACTCCCAATAGTCACAGACCTACTTGGGGAAGGAGCTTCCTTTGTGTGTGTGGTGTGGGTTTGAGATTTTGTCTCATGTTCTGAGAATAGGTAGGAAAGGCGGTTTGTTTGGTTTGGAGTGAACTGTTTCTGGTAAGTCGTTTGACAAGGCCAGTGTTTCTTTGTCTGTGTATCCCACTGTGTCCGTGGTTTTAGATATTAGAAAAGAGAATGAATCATTGGATGTGTCCTGTCTAGACTCAACTTGCCCAATTTATGAATGGACTGCGGCTTGACTTATGGGTGGACAACTCCAACAATCTTCCTAAGTTCCTCTTTTCTTCCTGAATTCTGGCCACTCTCCAGAATAGGCTCATGGTTTTTTGTCCAAAATATGTACCACCTCCAAGCTCTGTGACATGGCCATGTACTGGATAGCTGAAAGAAATGGGAGCATCTCAGAAAACTCAGATATTAGTTTGACCAGGAAATTCTAAGTGAAGAAACCCTTCTTTGGGCCTTTTGCTCACCAATTGTTCTGATGCCCTGAATGTCAGGAAGGTCTTTGCCTCAGGCCACACCATTGTAGAGCCTAAAGAAACAGTTTTCAAATGAAAATGAAAGGGCATCACCTGTGGCTCTTTGCTTAATTGCTTTGGAAAGGGATGTGTCTGAATCAGCCTTTTGGCCCTGTGTGAGACTGTGGCTTAGATTTCAGCACCTGATGGATCTAAAGAAGGATCCCATGTGTGCATCCAAAACCAAAATGGACAAAAGAGCAGTCAGTGTGGATGAAGTCTCTCGCATTCCTCTGTAAGGTTCCTGTCATCCATCATGTGAGAATAGTGATAATTTGGTTCAAATGTGTTCCTCAAAACCCTGCAGAGGCTAGACCATAAGTGCTTGGTTTTTCTCAAGACTCCAATTCACATAAAGAATCTAAAACACACAGTCAGTAGGCCTCAAATTGGAGAAGCAGTGCCATATTAATGGCAGGCCTATTTGATCACTCTTGGTTCACTGGAAGGATGTCCTGGCCACCCTTATTTTAGGCAAATGAGGGGCAAGGGAGGTTATATTGGACACTGTCTTGGGCTGCACCCCTCATGGAAACCTCCAGCCAGAGATTATGATGATTGTGTAAATGGAAGAAGATGAGTGCCATGTGGAAGTGTTTTGGATTTAATTGTGGATATTTGTATGACACTTGGAAGACATAACAAGGTCTACCTGGGCTTGAACTCTGGTGTGATTCCCCTTATAGACTGAGTTCAGGAACTGATCTCAGAGAAGTATTGCCATGTATTGTGTTGTGATTTAAGAGGCGATGTATGAGAGTCACCCTTGGAAACTGAGATCTAGCCCCAGAGTGGCTTTCCACAGAGCACTGGGAATTTCAGCCAAGATAACACATGATTTCATTCGAAAGACTTGGCAGACATAGTTGAGAGTGAAAACACACATGGACCTCATATTGTAGACCTTAATGGGCCTGGCTTAATGTGACCTTTTGGCCATTCTTTGGGAAGCCTTGCCTGTGAGGGTTCTCCAGAGCTTTCATTGAAATAATCTTGCTCACCATTTACTGGTTCCTGAATGAATTGAAACCCACAGTGCCTCCAACTTCATCCTTGAAAAATGTCTAAATAAATACCATGAAATTTTTGAAATTCCCATGACCAGGTGGCACTGGAGAATCTTGGGATGTCCTGTTGCTGATCATGGATGTACCAGACAGTGCCTTGCTTGACTGGGTTTTATGAAAATTGTGTAGAACAGAGGTGCCAGAAAGTTGCAGCCTGCTGAGAAGTGGGCCTAGAGCTGTGGTGGGCAGGAGTGTGATAAAACATCTGTGTTGGAGCAATGTGGATCTTCCATTGACTTCCAAATGGCTTGTGGATTACATGAAGCAGCCAGCAGACCCTTGTAATTAAAGGCATCTTGTTATATGGAGAGGATTCAGGGCAATGTTCAGAATCAGGTTGCTATGGACAAGGATGCAATGTGGCAAGCTTTGAGGGATAGAAGCGTGGTTGGTGCGTTCTTCTGCAGACTCTGAACCACCACACATGACAGAACTCCCTCCAGCACTGTGTCTCAGTTGAACTCCTTGAATTTCATGAAGCAAATACCAAACTCCCAGTTCAGCAGCAAAAACCCCACAAAAAGTGGAGGAGGACCAAATGGCTTCACAGTCCAACGGGGAGACACTTAGCCCCCAGAGGCCACAGTTTACCTAAAAAGAAGAAAATCAACACTGCTACCTCATGTTCATTGGAAAATAAGATACCATGTCCTCCACATCACATAGAGGCAGACCCAGCTTTGATGGTCTCACTACAAAGGAAGCCAATTCTCCTGACAACAACATATTTTTCACGTTCCCAAACTCAGAGGCAGTTGCTCTAAAAGTTTTTAGGCCAGCAGAGCTCCATGTTTGTGGAGTGTTTACCCTGTCCCTTACTTTTGGAAACTCCTCTACAACCTCCAAGGTTGTGAACTCCTGAGCATTTTCCATTCCAGATATGTATTCACTGATTTTCTATCTATTCTCCTCTAACTGTGTCTTACTTGGGGTGAAGGTAATTTCAAGGCATTGTTCTGGATGAGAGTGGGAGGATATTTGTGTAGCATATATTTGCATACAAATTGGATTCAATTTCCAATTTTCCTTTTGAAATACTGAATCCCTGACACTAACCCATACATACTAGAGTCAGACAACTCATCCTAATATGATAGAGAAAAATAACACAAACCTATAGAAATACAAGCAGTTCATTGGAGGCATGTTGTATAGTTGGACTTGCATTTTTCATTATACAAGGTAGGAGTTATAAATCTAGTCAATGTTTAATAGAAAAAGATCTCCATGTGTTTTTAAAGTTAACAAATATGAGAATTCATGTTTCCCTTTCTCTTTAGCCTATTCACACTTGTATATTTATATGCATATATAGAATCCTACCAGGTATCACACGTACATCTTTGTGAGGTGGCTGACTTGGCAGATACAAATTGTGAGAAGAGATCACTCCTCCTAAATGCTGTTGGAACTGAAAATTCAACCTATAAGGAGCGTCCTAGTAGAACAACATTATACGTAAACTCATGTTCAGTAAAATAAATATTTTTGCATCTGTGGATGATATATATTTACTGATGAATTTCGATTGGCATTTATATTGCTACTTTTTAATGTCTGTGAGTGTTTTGTGTGTGTGTTTGTGTGTGTGTGTGTGTACACTCTCCAGATTTTTCAAAATATGAAATATATGTGTCAAATATACACTCTCTAAATTCATTTATGTTCATGTATGTGGATTTTTAATCAACTTTTCACAAGATTATTCTTGTGAAAAGTTGATTAAAAATATTCAGAAATATTCATCCACCTGAAATACATATTTGTTTCCTAGTACTGAAAACTAACTTCAGGGAATGATGCATACAAATCCTAATTATTCTACAGTAACTGACCCAGTCTAACATCAATGCAAGTAGATTCCAATGGGACATGATATGTAATTCTTTATTCATTTGTATTCGACACTTTTACATTATTATTTCTTCAGTATTTGCACATCATAGGATATACATTTCATCCACAAGTTCACAAATTTGTAGGCATTTGTTTCAAATTTAATCACTTTTTGCTTCAGAACACATGTATTGTCAAGGTTTCTTTACTGGTATTTTCATGAGTCTTCTTTCCAAACACATTATTTCCATAGTCACTTTTGAAGCAAAACTCACACACTCTTCATGATAAACCAAAACACGAATATTACCATTAGATGTATAACTGCTTGGAATGAATGATTGTATATCAATATACGATTTCCTGTGATTTTTCAGATATTAGATCAATTCATTTTTTAAAGTTGAAAAAAGTTATATTATTCATTCACATTATGGTCTATTCATTCTTTATCTCTATATTCATAGACACAGGGTACACCTCTTTGTACCCCCGATTCTAATTTTACATCTTCAATATATTGCTTGCAGAAATGTTGGAAGACATACTCATGTCACCTGATGTACATATACATTTTATCAAAGTAATATTCTGGACAAAAAAATGTAAAGGTCACATTTATGATTGTACCAAATCCTAAATGTAAAGTGTACATGAATTACTAAAAACATCCATGTCCAGGTTGCCTAATGCTGTCAATTGTCAATCCTATTGGTGACTACATATTTGTTTCTTCCTAATTTATATATTCAAACTCAACCCTGTTGGAAATGTCTAATCCTATCACTCACTTTATACTTTGCCTGATTTCATAATGTTTCTATTGACATCTGCTTTTCAACAAATTTTCCCAAGTTGATCCTAGTGACTGACACTTCATATGTGCTGACATTTACATTCACTCTATAATCGAAACCCTATTGCTAAAGAACTTTTGGTCCAAATCCTATACTCACTCTTCTTTCTAAACCTACCGACTATCTTCCTAATCCTACCGACTATCCCTTTTTGACTGGATGTTCTCTTCTACATTCAATAAAATGTCCTATGCAATTGTATATCGAATTATCTGAGACAATTTTGCAGAGCATAATTCAAAGCTAAGTATCCCAATCAAGGGCCCAATGTCCTTCTGGGCTTCAAATCATACCTAGATTTCTGTTTTCATACTTATATTTCACCTCTATATTCTTGTAAATATCGCAGGTTCCCAATAGCATTATTCATCGCACAGAATGATTCGTAACCCAAATCAAACCTGTTATTAACCCTAAACATACTCTGTTCCCTCAATCTCATTTTACAGAAGAGCAGGGACAGAGTGGTTTTTACAATACAGGAAACTTGGGGACCTTCCACCTGCTGAGAACTTCAAAGGTCCATGCAGAAATGATACCTGGAGAAGTTGTAGGCAGGTATGAAGGACCTGAGAGAGCAAAAGTCATCTTCCAATGCAAACAACCTGGTCAGGATGAAGGGATATGTATGAATCAGCCTCTCTCTTCTTACTGTAGAGAAGATGGACCAAACCAGGCCTGTGTGGAGAGCTGTTCTTGGGTGCCAATGGTTGATATACCATACTACCTTGTGAAAGTGTCACAGGAAGTAGGGGAAGGCTCCATCTCATGGGACCTTTGGAAGCAACTGTTAGGACAAAGTCGTTGCCAAGGCAGTGACCTCATTCAGTTCCAAAGAAAGTGACATACCTCATTTCCTTGGTGATGGAACTGTCTGAACTTGGTATCCAAAAAGCCAGGCACCAACAGGCAGTCCCAGTCCCAGTCCCAGTGGGCTCACTTGTTTGGATTTACCAAGGACAGAGTCAGTTTTCTTGGTACCTAATGATGTGAGGATGGCCAAATGCCAGGAAAGCTCTGAAGATGGACCTTTCCTGAGAAAGCAGATAGTGGTTCACCACTGACTCCTGACAACTGCACAGAGTTGGCCAAGGAAACCAGATCTGAGAGAAGACAGACCATTTCAGGGGAACATAGTATGGCCCACCAGTCAGAGGACACTCTGGATAGTCACAGACCTACTTGGGTGAAGGAGGTGCCTTTGTGGGAGTGTGTGTGGGTTTATTGTTTTGTCTCATGTTCTGAGAATAGATGGGAAAGGGGGTTTGGTTTGGAGTGGACAGTTTCTAGTAAGTTGTTTCACAAGGTGAGTGTTTCTATGTCTGTGTATCCCACTGTGTCCATTGTTGTAGACATTGGAAAAGAGAATGCATTAATGGATGTGTCCTGTCAAGTGTAAATCTTCCCATATTTCAACCTGCCCAATATATGAATGGAGTGCAGCTTGTCTTGTCGATGTGCAACACCTGCTATCTTTCTAAGTTGCTGTTTTCTTCCTGAATTCTGTCCACTCTCTAGAATAGGCTCATGGATTTATGTTCAAAATATGTACCACCTCCAACTCTGTGACATGGCCATGTACTGGATAGCTGAAGAGAATTGCGAGCATCTCAGAAAACTCAGATATCAGTGTGACCAGGAAAGTCTCAGTGGAGAAACCCTGCTTTGGGCCTTTTGCTTACTTATTGTTGTTTTTCACTGAATGTCAGGAAGTTCTTTGCCTCAATCCACCCCTTTGTGAAGCCTGAAGTAAACAGTTTTCAAATGGAAATGAATGGCATCACCTGTGGCTCTTTGCTTAATTGCTTTGGGAAGGGATGTGTCTGAATTAGTCTCTTGGCCATGTGTGTGGCTTTGAGTTAGATTCTCAGCACCTGATGCATCTAAAGAATGATCCCATGTGTGCATCCAAAACCATAATGGCAAAAAAATCATTCATTATGGATGAAGTCTCTTGCCTTCCTCTGTTAGGTTCCTGAACTCCATCAAGTGAGAATAGGGATTCTTTGGGTCAAATGAGTTCTTCAATACCCTGCAGAGGTGCTTGGGTTTTCGAGTAACTCCAAATCACATAAGAAATTGATACCTGAAATCAGTAGGCCTCAAATTGGAGAAACACAGAAGAATTAACGGCAGGCTTATTTGATCACTCCTGGTTCACAGAAACGGTGTCCAGGCCACCCTGACTTTAGGCAAATGAGGAAAAAGCGAGCTGATTTTGGACACTGTCTTGGCTTTTCTCATGACTCCAATTCACATAAAGAATCTACACCCCACAGTCAAAGAGCCTCAAATTGGATAAGCGGAGCAGTATTAAGGGCAGGCCTATTTGATCACTCCAGGTTCACAGGAAGGGTGCCCAGGCCACGCTGAAGTTAGGCAAAAGAGGTGCAAGAAGCTTATTTTGGACATTTTCTTGGGCTGCACAACTCATGGAAAACTCCAGGAAGAGGTTATGATTAGTGTCTATATGGAAGAAGAATAGGGCCATGAGGGAGTATTCTGGTTTTAATTGTTTTCATTTGAGTAGCGGTTGGAAGAGTTGTCTGGGTCCACCTGGACTTGAACTCTGGTGTGATTCTCCTTATAGACTGAGTTCTGGAACTGACCTGAGAGAAGTATTGCCAAGAATTGTGTTGGGATTTTAGGAGGCCAGGCATGAAGTTGCCATTGGAACCTGAGATCTAGGCACAGGTTGGCTTTTCACAGAACACTGCGAATCTCAGCCAGGATATTACATGATTTTATTCTGAAAGACTTGGCATGCATTATAGAGATTCAAAACCCACATGGACCTCGCTTTATAGACCTCAATTGGCCTCGCTTCATGTGACTTTTTGGCCACTCATTGGGTAGCCTTGCTTGTGAG
Organism: Callospermophilus lateralis; assembly: GCF_048772815.1. NCBI lineage: Eukaryota > Metazoa > Chordata > Mammalia > Rodentia > Sciuridae > Callospermophilus > Callospermophilus lateralis. Next base: position 663,000 of record NW_027513464.1, read on the forward strand.
AGTACTCCAGAGCTTTGCCTGAAATTAGTTTCCTAACCCTTTAAGGGTTCCTGAATGAATTGAAACCCACAGTGCCTCCAACTTCATCCATGAAAAATTGCTAGATAATTACCATGAAATTTTTAAAATTCCCATGACCAGATGTCACTGGAGAACCTTTGATGTCCTGTTGATGATCATGAATATACCAGACAGGGCCTTGATTGACTGGGTTTCATGAAAATGGTGTAGAACAGAGATGCTAGTAAGTAGGAGCCTGGTGAGTAGTGGGCCTAGAGAAGTGTTATGCAAGTGAGTGATAAAACATCTGTGGTGGGGCCATGTGGATCTTCCATTGGCTTCCAAATGGCTTGAGACTGACATGGTGCAGCCATCAGACCCATATACGTAAAGGCATATTTTTATATGGAGAGGTTTTAGGGCAATGTTCAGAATCATATTACTATTGTCAAGGGGGCAAGCTACGTGGGATAGAACCCTGGTTGGTGCATTCTCCTGGAGACCATGCCCACCACAGCTGACAGAACTCCCTTCAGCACTGTCTCCCATTTGAACTCATTGTATTTCATGAAGCAAATACCAAACTCCCAGTGCAGCAGCAAAAAACACGACGATAATTGGAGGATGACCAAGTTGTGTCACAGTCCACACGGGGAGACACTTAGCCCTCAGTGGCCACAGTTTACCTACAAAGAGAGAATTCAGCACTGCTGCCTCATTTTTATTGGAAAATAAATAACCATGTCCTCCAGGTCACATAGAAGCAGATCGAGCTTTGATTGTCTCACTACAAATAAAGCTAAAGCTAATGAAAACAACATATATTTTAAGTGCCCAACCTCAAAGGCAGGTTCTCAAAAAGTCTTTAGGCCAGCAGAGCTCCATGTTTGTGGAGTGTTTACCCTGTCCCTTACTTTTGGAAACTCCTCTACCACCTCCAAAGATGTGAAATCTGAAGCATTTTCCATTCCTGATAGGTATTCACAGATTTTCTAACTCTTCTCCTCTAATTGTGTCTTACTTGGGGCGAAGGTAATGTCAAGGCATTGTTCTGGAGGAGAGTGGGAAGAATTTTCTATAGCATATATTTGCATACACATTGGATTCAGTTTTTTATTTTCCATTCAAAATACTGAATCCCTGACTCTAACCCATACCCGACCAGACTCTGACTACTAATTCTAATATGATGGAGAAAACTAACCCAAACAGAATAGAAATACAAGCAGTTCAGAGTAGGCCTGGTGTATTGTTGGACTTGCCTTTTGCATGATACAGAGTTGGAGTCATGAATCTAGTCGATTTGTTGTTGAAATAGTTGTCCATGTATTTTTAAGGTTAACAAATATGTGAATTCCTGTCTCCCTTTCTTTGTATTCTTATATGCACATATAGATTCCTACCTGGTACCACACGTACATTCTTGTGAGGTGGCTGACTTGGCAGATACAAATTGTTAGAAGAGATCACTCCTACTAAACTTGTTGGAATTGGATATTCAACCTATGGGTGAGCTTGCTAGTTGAAGAGCATTATACATAAATCCATGTTCAGTAAAATTAATATTTTTAGATCTCTGGATGATGCATATTTTATAATGAATTTTGATTGACATATATATTGCTACTTTTTTGTCTGTGTGTGTGTTTTGTGTATATATATATATGTATATATATATATATATATATATATATATATATATATACACTCTCCAGATTTTTCAAAATATGAAATATATGTGTCTTATATACACTACCTAAATTCATTCATGTTTATGTATGTGGATTTATAATCAACTATTCACAAGATTATTCTGAGAAATATTCATCCACCTGAAATTTGCCTAATGATCTCAAATGTCAATCCTATTTGTGACTACATATTTGTTTCTTCCTAAGATTATATATGTAAACTCAACCCTGTTCAAAATATCTAATCCTATCACTCACTTTATACTTTGCCTGTTTTCGTAATGTCTCTATTGATATCTGCTTTCCTACATATTTTCCCCAGTTCATCATTGTGACTGACTCTTCACCTGTGCTGACATTTACATTCACTCTCTAATCGAAACCCTATTGCTAAAGAACTTTTTTTTCCAATTCCTATACTCACCCTTATTCCTAAAAGTACTGACTATCTTCCTAATGCTATAGACTATCCCTTTTTGACTGGATGTTCTCTTCTACATTCAATCATCCAAGTAAATGTGGGGCGAGCTTCAGAGGAGGAGACAACCAACAGACTATCTCATGCAACATCAAAGGGTTTTTTTGGTGTCCAGCATGCTGGGGCTCATAGATCACTTGAATCGAGCAGATAGCCCTGAGAATAGCTTAAGTAGAGCTTATATACTTTCCCTGGAGAGGGCAGGGAGGGAATTTTATTGATGGGTCAGGGCGAGTGGGTGGTTTGCGTGCAACTGGGTGAGGGAGTACATTCTGCAGTTGCGCAGTTGGGGACAGAACATTCTGGGAACAAGATTTGCAAGCATTTCTCAAGATTTCAACAGTGTTTTGTTAAGCATACAGAAAAATAAGAAGTGACAAGAACCTATTTTATTAACCTTTAATTCCCCACTTCTTCTTCTGGCTACTTTAAATCATAAAAATGATCATTGGAGGGTGTCACATTCTATGTCTGCTAGTAGGGTATTACCATAAGTTTAACTCGTCCAATTTGAGCCTGGAGAAAAGAAATTACACGGTTGAGCAAACAGGGTTTTATAGTTAGCAATAATATGAGGATTATTATTTGACCTGCCAGGTTGATAAAAACGTAGTTAACCAGGAGGAGTGTGTGAACCAAGACTCAAGCCACCCTTTTTGGGCCTCTCTCTCTTGTTGATGCTCTTCAAGGTGTCTTTTAAATTTACTCATAGATTTTATTACAACTCCAGTATGGTCAGCATAAAAACAACATTCTTTCCTCAATGCATCACAAAGGCCCCCTTCTCTAATAAAGAGGAGGTCCAACCCTCAACTGTTCTGTAAAACAACTTCAGAGAGAGAGGTTAAAGATTCATGCAAAGCTCTGATGGGGGTTTCTAATATCTTAGTTTTGCTCTATTGCTGCTTCTAATTGGGTCCTTTGTTGTGTCCCATGGACAATGGCAGTGGCTCCTGTGCCCACCCGTGCAGCAACTCCTATTCATAATAGGATGGCTAAAGTGAGCGATACATGTTCCCAGTGGAACCGGTTGTATGCCCCCCCCATTTGATCTTCAAACGAACCTGCATCATGATAGAGCACTCTGGGAAACATCTGCACCATTTCAAAATTAATCCCATCTGTTGACCATTTCATGAAAACATAAACAATGTTTAAGTATATAGAATTATGCTGTTGTAGGGACAGACAAGGCAAGGCACCTAAGGCACTGAAGACAGGGAAACAGTCCTATTTTGTTGCAACCGGATTCAGAGGGCATTGCTTCTGTTGTAATCAATTAATCCCCTGAAACTCAAGTTTAGGTAGTTTCAGAATTTTGTACCCAACATATAAGGCATGGGGCTCAGAAGTTTACAGTCTGCAGAAGTTCAAAAAAGCAGTATTTGTTTCTGATTTTTCCTCTGTTCTGGGCAAGTTAAATTTTCAAGGACACATGGGAGGGGGAGAGCTTTTTATTCCCTTTCTTATTTCCCCCTGCCAGCTGTTACAACGGAGCGCATTTGGTAATTTCTTTATCTTAGAAATGTAGCCATTTCTGTGAAGCCCCAGCTGAAGGCCAGAGGCCTTGTTCACATATTTTGTGAAAAACAAGTTAGGGGTTGTCTAGCTTAGAAGTACTGAGTTTTTTAACCAGTGGCCAAGTAGAACAGGGCAATACAAAAAGAGAAAGTTTATCTACATTGAACTCTTTATAGAAACTCTATGCTGAAAGTTCTAAATTCAGCCATGGTGAAGACTTCTGGAGAAGGACATTTAAGACTTTTCTGTGGGCCTGGTACAGAGGGGGAATACGGGGAAGGTGGGGCTGAGAGAAGCTCTGAGGATCTGAGAATGAGGAAAAAGAGAGATGTAAAAAAATAATTGGAAAGGGGTTTGGGAACTTCCTAGCAACAAAACTTCAGCAGTAGAACAGGTAGAGCAGAGCAGAAAACGGGAGTGAGTATCCCAAAATTCTGTGAGGGACTTTAAATTTTAGTAACCTGTTTTCAGTGATGACAAAGCAACTTTAATGGCCATTTATATTACATCTTGGATAAGGGTCTGAGAGCTCTCCTCAGCTCATTTGAGCTTTGGGTTAGCTGGAAAGAGGACCTGGTGGGACCCGGTGAGGGCACTGACAGGAGAAGAGAGGAATGAGTCGGTGGAGGGGTACCTCAGTACCTGCTACCTCACTAGTGGGCAATTGTCTGAGAACTGGTGGAGGTTTGGGTTTCTGATCTAGTAATTGGAGGGGAGAAATCAGGTTGCTGAGGTGGGAGTGACAGCAGAGAGTCTGGAGCAGAAGGCTGAGGATAAAAATCTATTGGAGAAGCATAGTTCAGGATGTGAGTGAAGGAGGGAAAAGGCTTCCACATAGGGGAATCTCCTTTCACCCTTTTGAGCACTTGCAGAAGTTAAAAAGGTCACGCAAAATTTGAGGATCTAGAGACCCCTCTGGGGGCCATCCTTTTTCTGTTTTCTACTTGGTAATATGGCCAATGCTGTGTACTGAATTTGATGAAGTATTGGGGTTCCATCAGGCAGCCCCTGTATGATCACATCTCCATGAAATACAGAAGAAGTCGGCTTTTCCCCCACACAGCCGTTACTGTTTGTGGCTTTGATAGTTTGCCGGGCAAACATAGTAATCTAGGCTAGCCAACCGCATCTGGCTCGCGTGTCCCTACATCCATAAAGTTTGTTTCCATTATCTATGGTACGGAAGGGATTTAATGGTATTTTAGTGGGATTTTCTTCATCAGGGATATCCCAATAAAAAAGACCTATGGCCAGCTGACAAATGTCTGGGTGGAGAGATGGCCACCAGGTCCCTAAGGGGGCTGTATGCGAGATAGATTATACTCTTTTCCAGTAGGATTTGTGATCAGCCATCGCTGCTTAACAGGCTGATGAGGGTTAGGACTACTTGTGGCCAAGGGGAGAGTATATAACCTTATCCACATGGCGAATACACAATTTGAAACTGTTACCAGTCTTTTCCAGTTTCCAGAAAGATTCTGGACAAGGAGCAGGCTTGAGATGAGAGGCATGGATCCAGGAAGTGATTCTGTATACCTTTACCACTGTAGGTGTTATAAGTAACACCTGGTATGGTCCTTTTCAGCAGGGTTCCAGGGATGACACCTGATGTCATCTTACATACATGAAGTCTCTTATTTGATATGGATGTGGAATCCCCTGGTACACAGTTTGGTAGGCAGTGGCCAGCTATTTTCACAGGTATCACTGAGTTCTTTCAAGAGCTTTAAGTCTGTCAACCAAGAGGGTGTGAAATGGATCCTTAGGTCTTACAGTTGGGCTTAGGACCCTTACTGGACGAGGGCCACCATAGAGAATTTCTCAGGGGGTAAGGCTACTCAAAGAAACAGAAGGATTTTTTCTTGCATGAAACATTGCATAAGTCAGGAGCATAGTCCAATCTTTTATGCTGGTCTCTAAGCTTAATTTCGTTAAGGTCTCTTTAATTGTTCTATTCATTCTTTCTACTTGTCCTGAACTCTGGGGTCTATAAGCACAATATAACTTCCAATTAATCCCCAGGTTCCTGGCTAACCCCTGACTTACCTGGGCCATGAACATCGGTCCATTATCAGATCCTATTACCGGCTTAGCTTCCTCCAATGGTAGAGAGGCTTAGTCAGAAGCAGGGGAATCACTTAGAGTGTGTTGTGTGTTAGGGGACGAGGGCAGTGGATAAGGAGGGGAAGAAGAGTCCAGTAGAGTCAAATCTTGTGACTCAGGGAGAAGAGAGGGTGGAGGAGGTGGAAGAGGTGAGGGTTTGAGAGATCATGGGGGAAGGAGTATGAGCAGAGGCATGGGCAAGGAAAGGCTTCACCCATGGTGGAGGAGATTTGCAGAGGTTGGCAAAGTTAAGATATATGGCTGTTGATCAGGATGGCTATGTGGCCCTGGCTGAAAGACAATATCTCTGACTTTTTAAATTAGTGGGAAGTAGAAAGATATTTCTAGGGGCCATACGACTCCAAAATGGGCCATTCTGAGGCACAGAGAGTCTGCCAGGTCTAGCGTTTTACTAAAAAAAGAAAGATACTGAGCCCTTAAGCAGACTTTGGTTCAGTGATCAAGGGTCAGGGACAGAGCCATTGAAGTGCTCTGTCCCATAATGAAAGGTACACAAACAGTAAAAGCAAAGTCACATGACACAGATAAGACAAGACCATGAAGACAGGCAATGGACGTCCAACACTGAGACCAGGAATGCGTAGCCGGCAAAACCCGATAGGATGGCAATACCTAATCTAAAACAAAATATCACTGAGTCGATGAAGCAATTGTTCCTTGATTCTCCGAGTCCTCTGCGGGGTCCCCCATGGAGGTGCCCTATGTCTCTGTGACACGTCTCTCAGCCACCGTCGGAGAGACCCCAGGCTCTTCATCGCCAGCAATTTTGCCAAGCCCTAACATGACACCTGAAACCAGAAAGAGGCGCCTTACTTGCTCCGAGAGGAGCCCGTTGGGGGTCTCTCATCCGCCACTGCCAGAACTCGGTGGAACCTCAATATGTAAAGGTCAGGCGAGTGTCGGAGGAAGAGACTACCAAGAGACTGTCTCATGCAACAGCAAAGGGTTTTTTTTGGGTCCAGCTTGCTGGGACTCACAGCTAACTTAAATAGATCAGAGAGCTCTGAGAACAGCTTATGCAGAGCTTACATACATTTCTTGGAGAGGGAAGGGAGGGAAGTTTACTGATGTGTAAGGGTGAGTGGGCGGTTCGCGTGACACCGAGTGAGGCAGTACATTCTGCAGTTTGGCAGTTGGGAACAGTACATTCTAGAACAAGATTAGCAAACATTTCTCAAGATTTCAACAGTGTTTTGTTAAGCATACAGAAAAACAGGAAATTACAAGTACCTATTTTATTAACCTTTCACTACCGACTATCCCTTTTTGACTGGATGTTCCTTCTACATTAATTCATGCAAGGTACAAGGACCTATGCCATTGTATATCGATTTATCTGAGACATCTCTGCAGAACGTAATTCAATGCTGCGTATCCCAATCAAGGGCCCAATGCCCTTCTGGCCTTCAAATCATACTTAGATTTCTTTTTTCATACATATATTACACCTATATATTCTTATACACATAGCAAGTTCCCAATACCATTATTCATCCAGCACAATGATTTCTAACCCAAATCAAACATGTTTTTAACCATAATCATACACTGTTCCTTCAATCTAACTTTATAGAAGAGCAGGGAAAGAGTTGATTTTACAATAAAGAAATGTAGGGAAACTTCCACCTGCTGAGAACCTCAAAGGCCCATGCAGAAATGATCCCTGGAGAAGATGTAGGCAGCTATGAAGGACCTGAGAAAGCAAAAGTCATCTTCCATGGCAAACAACCCGGTCAGGATAAAAGGTTGTGTCTGAATTAGATTCTCTTCTTAATGTAGAGAACATGGACCAAAACAGGCCTGTGTGGAGATCTATTCCTGGGTGCCTATGGTTGATATACCATTCTAACTTGTGAAAGTGTCACAGGAAGTAGGGGCAGCCTCAATCTCATGGGACCCTTGGAAGCAACAGTTAAGACAAAGTGGTTGCCAAGACAGGGACCTCATTCAGTTCAGGAAGGAAATGACCTCACCTCACTTCCTTGGTGATGGAACTTTCTGAACTTTGGATCCAGGAAGCCAGGCACACAGAGCCAGTCCCAGTCCCCATCCCTGTGGTCTCACTTATTTGAATTTACCAAGGACAGTCAGTCTTTCTTGGTACCTTCAGACGTGAGAAGAACAAATGCCAGGAAAGCTCGGAAGCGTTGCTTTTCTTGAGAAAGCAGTTAGTGGCTCACCGTTGGCTCCTGAGAAGTTCACAGAGTTTGCCAAGGAGACCAGATCTGAGACAGGACAGGCTATTTTGGGGGAACATATTATGGCCTACAAGTCAGAGGACACTCCGGATAGTCAAAGACCTACTTGGGGGAAGAAGGTGCCTTTGTGGGTGTGGTTGTGGGTTTGTGGTTTTGTCTCATTCTCTGAGAATAGGTAGGAAAGTCAGTTTGTTTCGTTGGAAGTGGACTGTTTCTAGTAAGTCGTTTAACATGGCGAGTGTTTCTCTGTCTGTGTATCTCACTGTGTCCGTGGTTGTAGACATTAGAAAAGAGAATTCATGAATGGATGTGTCTTGTCGAGTAGAAAGCTTCTCAGCATTCATATTGCCCCATTTATGAATGGACTGTAGCTTGCCTTATTGATGTGCAACACCTGCTATCTTCCTAAGTTCCTGTTTTCTTAATGAATTCCGGCCAATCTCAAGAATAGGCCTATGGTTTTGTGTCCAAGATCTTTACCACCTCAAAGCTCTGTGACATAACAATGTACTGGATAGCTGTAGGGAATGGGGAGCATCTCAGAAAACTCAGATATCAGTGTGACCAGGAAAGTCTCAGTGGAGAAACCCTGCTTTGGGCCTTTTACTTACCAATTGTTCTGTTGCCCTGAATGTCAGGAAGGTCTTTGCCTCTGGCCACCCCTTTTTGAAGCCTGAAGAAAACAGTTTTCAAAGGGAAATGATTGGGCATACCTGTGGCTCTTTTCTTAAGTGCTTTGAAAAGGGATGTGTATGAATCAGCCCCCTGGCCCTGTGTGTGGCTGTGACTTAGATTCTCAGCACCTGATGGATCTAAAGAAAGTTCCCATGTTTGCATCCAAATGAAAAATGGCCAAAAGAGCAGTCATTGGGATGAAGTCTCTTGACTTCCTCTGTAAGGTTCCTGAACTCCATCAAGTGAAAATAGGGATCCTTTGGGTCAAATGAGTTCTTCAAAACCTACAGAGGCTAGCCCATAGGTGTTTGGTTTTATCATGACTAAAATTCACATAAAGAATCTAAACCCCACAGTCAGTAGGCCTCAAATTGGAGAATTGGAGCGGTATTAATGGCAGGCCTATTTGATCACTCCTGGTTCACAGGATGGGTGTCCAGGCCACCTTGACTTTAGGCAAATGAGGGTCAAAGGAGCTTATTTTGGACACTGTCTTGGTCTGCGCCCCTCATTTAAACATCCAGCCAAATTATGATGAGTGTCAATATGGAAGAAGATGAGGGCCATATGGGAGTGTTCTTGTTTTAATTGTGGTAATTTGTGTGGTAGTTGGAAGAGATGACTGGGATCACCTGGGCTTGAACTCTGGTGTGATTCCCCTTAAAGAATGAGTTCTGGATCTGACCTCAGAGAAGTATTGCCGTGAATTCTCTTGGGATTTTACTAGGCCACGCGTGAGAATCGCCTTTGGAAACTGAGATCTAGGCCCAGGATGGCTTTCCACGGAGCTCGGGGATTCTGAGCCAGGATATCACATGATTTACTTCTTGAAGACTTGGCAGCCCTAGTTGAGAGTCCAAACACATATGGACCTCACATTGTAGACCACAATGTGTCTGGATTCATGTGACCTTTTTGCCAGTCTTTTGGAAGGCTTTTCTGTGAGTGTTCTCCAGAGCTTTCATTGAAATGAGCTTCCTCACCATTTAATGGTTCCTGAATTAATTGAAACCCACAGTGCCTCTAACTTCATTTTTGAAATATGACTAGATTAATACCATGAAATTTCTGAAATTCCCATGACCAGGTGGCACTGGATAAACTTTGGATTTCCTGTTGCTGATCATGAGTGTACCAAAGAGTGCCTTGATTGACTGGGTTTCGTGAAAATGGTGTAGAACAGAGATGCCAGTAATTTGGATCCTGCTGAGTACTGGGCGTAGAGAAGTGGACTGTAGGTGTGTAAATAAATATTTTTGGTAGGACCACCTGGATCTTCCATTGGCTTTGAAAGACTTGCGACTGACATGGTGCAGGCAGCAGACCTTTATATGTAAAGGCATCTTGTCATATGGAGAGGTTTCAGGGCAATGTTCAGAATCAGGTTGCTATAGTCAAGGGGAAAGCTATGTAGGATAGAAGCCTGGTTCGTACATTCTCTTCGCGACCCTGACCAACCACACATGACAGAACTCCTCCAGCATTTTTATCCCAGTTGAACTCCTTGTATTTCGTGAAGCAAGTACCAAACTCCCAGTGCAGCAGTAAGAAACACCCTGAAAAGTGGAGGATCACCAAATGGCTTCACAGTCCACATGGGAGACACTTCAGCCCAGTGGCCTCAGTTTACCTACAAAGAGAGAATTCAGCACCGCTGCCTCATGATCATTGGAAAATAAGAAACCATGTTCTCCAGGTAACATAGATGCAGACCCAGATTTCATGGTGTCACTACAAACGAAGCTAAATCTCCTGACAATTACATATATTTCTTGTTCCCAACCTCAGAGGAAGTTTCTCAAGAAGTCTTTAGGCCACCACAGCTCCATGTTTCTGGATTGTTTACCCTCTCCCTTACTTTTGGAAACTGTTCTACCACCTCCAGTGTTGTGAACTCCTGAGCATTTTCCATTCCACATAAATTCACAGATTTTCTAACTCCTCTCCTCTAATTGTGTCTTACTTTTAGCGATGGTTATGTCAAGGCATTGTTCTGGATGAGAGAGGGAAGATTTATATGTATCACATTTTTGCATACACATTAGATTCATTTTCCTTTTTTCCATTTGAAATACTGAATCCCTGACACTAACCCATACCCTACTAGACTCTGACTACTAATCCTAATATCATGGAGAGAAAGAAACCTAACCGAATAGAAATACAGGCCTTTCATAGGAAGCATGGTGTATACTTCTATTTGCCTTCTGCATTATCAAGAGTATGTGTTTTAAATCTAGTCAACTTTTCATTGTAATATTTCTCCATGATTTTTTAAAATTATCACATATATAAATTCCTGTCTCCCTTTCTCTGTATCCTATTCAGCACATGTATTTTTTTATGCATATATATAATATCCTACCTGGTATCACACGGACATTCTTTTGAGCTCCCTGACTTTGGAATATAAAATTGTGAGAACAGATGACTCTCCCTAAATAATGATGGAACTGAAAATTCAACCTATGGGTGAGTTTCCTAGTGAAAAACACTATACATAAATCCATGTTCAGTAAAATGAATATTTTTGAATACGTGGATGAATTATATTTCATGATGAATTTCGATTGGCATATATATTGCTAAATATTAATGTGTGTGTGTGTGTGTGTGTATGTGTGCATGTGTGCATGTGTGTGTGTGTGTGTTTGTGTATTTTTTTTAAATCTGGAAAAAATATATATGTGTGTATATATATATATATATATTTTTTTTTTCCTCCAGATTTTAAAAAAAATATGAAAAATATGTGTCTTATTATACACTCCCTAAATTTATTTATATTCATGTATGTGGGTTCAAAATCCAATCTTTACAAGATTATTTTCAGCAATATTTATATTCCTGTAATACATTTTTGTTTCCTACTACTGAAAACTAAGTTCAGTAGGTGGTGCATACAAATCCTAATATTTCTACAGTACCTGACCCAGTTTAACATCAATGCAAGTATATTGCTATGGGACATGATGTGTATTTTGAAGTTCATTTTTATTCAACACTGGTATATTACTATTTTATCTGTTTATGGACATCATAGGATATATTTTTTCATCCACAACTTCACAAAATTATAGGCATTTGGTTCACATTCATTTACTTACTACTTAAGAACACATGTATTCCTCCATGTTTCTTTACTGGTCTTTTCACTAGACTTCTTTCTAAACACATTATTTTTGATTCCATAATCATTTTTGAAGCAATACTCACCCTTCACGATAAACCGTAACCCTAATATTACCATTACATATATAACTGGTTGGAATGATTGTATATATATCAATATAAGATTTCCAATATATTTTCAGATGCAAACTCAATCCATTATTTAAAGTTGGAACTAGTTATATACTTTATCACAATATGGTCTATTCATGCAACATCTCAATAATCATCAACACAAGGTACACCTATTTGTATCACCAGTACTAATTTATAAGTTTCCAGAATATTACTCCCCATAATGGTGGAAGAAATACTCATGTCACCTTATCAACATATACAATTTATCACGGTAGTATTCTGGACACAAAATGCAAAGGTCACACATATGATTGTACCAAAGCCTAAATGGAAAGTGAACATGGATTACTAAAATCATCCATGTCCAGGGTGCCTAATGCTATCAAATGTCAATCCTTTTGATTACTACATATTTGTTTCTTCCTAAGATTATATATTCAACCTCAAGCCTGTTGAAAATGTCTAATCCTATCACTCACTTTATACTTTGCCTGATTTCCTAATCTTTCTATTGATATCTGCTTTCCTACATATTTTTCCCAGTTCATCATTGTGACTGTCTCTTCACATGTGCTGACATTTACATTCACTCTCTAACTGAAACCCTATTGCTAAAGAACTTTTGGTCCAACTCCTAGAGTCACTCTTCTTCCTAAACCTACTGACTATCTTCCTAATCCTACAGACTATCCCTTTTTGACTGGATGTTCTCTTCTACATTCAATCATCCGAGGTACACGGTCCTATGCCATTGTATATCGATTTATCTGAGACCTCGGTGCAGAACATAATTCAAGCTAAGTATACAAATCAAGGGTTCTGTTGCCCTGAATGTCAGGAAGGTCTTTGCCTCAGGCCACCCCTTTGTGAAGCCTGAAGAAAAAATTTTCAAATGGAAATAAATGGACATCACCTGTGGCTCTTTGCTTAATTGCTTTGGAAAGGGATTTGTCTGAATCTGCCTCTTGGCCCTGTGTGAGGCTGTGGCTTAGATTCTCAGCACCTAATGGATCTAAAGAAAGAACCCATGTGTGCATTCAAAACCAAAATGGCAAAAAGAGCAGTCATTGTGGATGAAGATTCTTGCCTTTCTCTGTTAGGTTCCTGACCCCCTTCAAGTGAGAATAGGGATCCTCTTTGTCAAATGAATTCTTCAATGCTCTGCAGATATGCTTGGGTTTTCTCATGACTCCAAATCACATAAAAAATCTATACCTGACATTCAGTAAGCCTCAAATTATAGAAACAGAGCGGATTTAATGGCAGGCCTTTTTGATCACTCCTGGTTCACAGGAAGGGTGTCCAGGCCACCCTGACTTTAGGGAAATTAGAGGCAAGGGAGCTTATTCTGGAAACTGTCTTTGGTTGTGACCCTCATGAAAACTTCCATCCAGAACTTTTGATGAGGGTCTTTATGGACGAAGATGAGGGCCATGTGGGAGTTTTTTTGTTCCAATTGTGGTCATTTGTGTGGGGGTTGGAAGAGATGACTTGGTCCACCTGGGCTTGAACTCTGGTGTGATTTCCCTTAGAGCCTGAGTTCTGGAACGTACCTCATAGAAGTATTGAAATGAATTGTGTTGGTTTTTAGGAGGCCACGCATGAATGTCACCCTTTGAAACTGAGATCTAGGCCCAAGGTGGCTTTCCACAGAGCAATGGGAATCTCAGCCAGGAAATCACATGATTTTATTCTGAAAGACTTTGCAGCCATTGTTGGCCCTCGGAAGCAAGAAGGAGTGGCCATACTCATATCGATTAAAATCAACTTAAACCTAAGTTAATCAAAAGTGATAAAGAAGGACACTATATACTGTTAAAAGGCACCATTAACCAACAAGACATAACAATTATCAATTTGTATGCATCAAACAATGGTGGTGCAAAGTCATAAAACAAACTCTCTTCAACTTCAAGAGTCATATAGGCTATAACACAATAATTACGGGTGACTTCAGCACACAACTCTTGCAATTGGACAGATCCTCTAGAGAAAATCTGAATTAAGAAACTATAGAACTTAATAGAACAATCAATAACCTAGACTTAACCAACATATATAGAATATATCAAACATCATAAAGTGGATACATGTTCTTCTCAGCAGCACATTGGTCCTACTCAAATATAGACCATATATTATGCCATATGGAAACTCTTAGTAAATATAAAAGTATGGAGATAATACCATGCACCATATCTGATCATAATGGAATGAAACTTGAAATTAATGATTGAAGAAGGAAGGAAAAATTCTACATCACATGGAAAATGAACAATATGTTACTGAATGATCAATGGGTTACAGAAGACATAAAGGAGGAGATAAAAAATTTCTTAGAGACAAATGACAATACAGACAAAACATACCGGATTCTATGGAAAACAATGAAAGCAGTTTTAAGAGGGAAATTCATTTCTTGGAATTCTTTCCTCAAAAAAAAAAAGAAAAAAAACAACAAATAAATGATCTCACACTACATCTCAAAAACCTAGAAAAAAAAGCAAAACAACAAATGTAGTAGAAGACAAGAAATAATTAAAATTAGAGGAGAAATCAACAAAATTGAAACAAAAAAATTGAAAAAATAAAAGTTGGTTCTTTGAAAATAAATTAAATCGACAGGGCCTTAGCCATGCTAATGAAGAGAAGTAGAGAGAGAACTCAAATTACTAACATATGGGATAAAAAAGGCAACATCACAACAGACACTACAGAAATTCAGATGATAATTAGAAAGTATTTTGAAACCCCATATTCCAATAAAACAGAAGATAATGAAGATATTGATAAATTTCTTATGTCATATAATCTGCCAAGTTTGAGTCCGGAAGACTCACACAATTTAAATAGACCAATAACAAAGGAAGAAATAGAAGAAACCTTCAAAAGACTACCAACCAAAAAAAGCCCTGGACCAGATGGTTATACAGCAGAGTTCTACAAAACATTCAAAGATGAATTAATACCAATACTTTTCAAGCTATTTCAAAAAATAGAAAAAGAAGGAGTTCTTCCAAATTCATTCTATGAGGCCAACATCACCCTGATCCCAACACCAGACAAAGACACTTCAAAGAAAGAAAACTACAGACCAATATCTCTAATAAACTTGGATGCAAAAATTCTCAATAAAATCCTGGCAAATAAAAAACAAAAGCATATAAAAAAATTGTGCTTCATGATCAAGAGGGATTCATCCCAGGGATGCAAGTCTGGTTCAATATACGGAAATCAATAAATGTAATCCATCACATCAATAGACTTAAGAGAAGAACCATATGATCATCTCGATAGATGCAAAAAAAGCATTCTACAAAGCACAGCATCCCTTTTTCTTTAAAACTCTATAAAACACTAGGAATAACAGGAACTTACCTCAACATGGTAATAGCTATATATGCTAAACCTCAGGCTAGCATCATCCTAAATGGAGAAAAACTGAAGGCATTCCCTCTAAAATTTGCAACAAGACAGGGATGCCCTCTATCACCACTTCTATTTAATTTAGTTCTTGAAATACTATCCAGAGCAATGATACAGACAAAGGAAATTAAAGGCATAAAAATAGGAAAAGAAGAACTTAAATTATCGCTATTTGTGGATGACATGATAATATATTTAACAGACCCAAAAGGGTCTACAAAGAAACTGCTAGAGTTAATAAATGAATTCAGAAAATTGGCAGGATATAAAATCAACACGCATAAATCAAAGGCATTCTTGTATATCAGCAACAAAACTTCTGAAATGGAAATGAGGAAAACCACTCCATTTACAGTATACTCAAAGAAAATAAAAAACTTGGGAATCAACCTAACCAAAGAGGTGAAAGATTTATACAATGAAAACTACAGAACCCTAAAGAGAGAGATAGAAGAAGATGTTAGAGGATGGAAAAATATGCCCTGTACATGGATAGGCAGAAATAACATCATCAAAATGGCGATATTACCCAAAGTTCTCTACAGGTTTAATGCGATGCCAATCAAAAACCCAATGGCATTTCTTGTAGAAATAGATAAAGTAATCATGAATTTCATATGGAACAACAAAAGACCCAGAATAGCGAAAGCAATTCTAAGCAGGAAGTGTGAATCCAGAGTTCAAACTGTACTACAAAGCAATAGTAACAAAAACAGTGTGGTACTGGTATCAAAACAGGCAGATGGACCAATGGTACAGAATAGAGGACACAGAGACATATCCACAAAATTACAACTTTCTTATATTTGAAAAGGGACCTAAAAGCATGCAATGTAAGAAGGATAGCATCTTCAACAAATGGTGCAGGGACAATTGGAAATTCATATGCAACAAAATGAAACGGAATCCCTTTCTCTCACAATGCATAAAAGTTAACTCAAAATGGATCAAGGAGCCAGATATAAAATCAGAGACACTGCGTCTGATAGAAGAAAAAGTTGGCTACGATGTACATACTGTGGGGTTGGGCTCCAAATTCCTTAATAGGACACCCATAGCAAAAGAGTTCATAAAAAGAATAAACAAATGGGACTTACTTAATCTACAAAAGTTTTTTCTCAGCAAGAGAAACAATAAGAGAGTTAAATAGAGAGCCTACATCCTGGGAACAAATTTTTACCCCTTACACTTCAGATAGAGCCCTAATATCTAGAATATACAAAGAACTCAAAACAATTAAACAATGAGATAACAAATAACCCAATCAACAATGGGCCAAGGATCTTAACAGACACTTCACAGAGGAGGATATACAATCAATCAACAAGTACATGAAAAAATGCTCACCATCTGTAGCAGTCAGAGAAATGCAATCAAAACCACCCTAAGATACCATCTCACTCCAGTAAGATTGGCAGCCATTATGAAGTCAAACAACAATAAGTGTTGGTGAGGATGTGGGGTAAAGGGTACACTTGTACACTGCTTGTGGGCCTGCAAATTGGAGAGTCCAATATGGAAAGCAGTATGGAGATTCCTGGGAAAGCTGGGAATGGAACCACCATTTGAGATATCGCCCTTCTCAGACTCTTCCCTGAGGATCTTAATAGAGAGCAGTATAAGGATACTGCCACATCGATGATCATAGCGGCACAATTCACAATAACTAGACTGTGGAACCAAACTAGATGCCCTTCAATAGACGAATGGATAATAAAAATGTGGCATCTATACACAATGGAGTATTACACAGCACTGAAAATGACAAAATCATAGAATTTGCAGGGAAATGAATGGCATTAGAATAGATTATGCTAAGCGAAGCTATCCAATCCTTAAAAAACAAATGCCAAATGTTTCCTTTTATATAGAGAGAGCAAATAAGAAGAGAACAGGGAGGAAGAACATGAGAAAAATATTAAAACTAAACAGAGATGAGTGGGGGGAGAGAAAGGGAGAGAGAAGGAAAATTATATGGAAATGGTAGGAGACTACTCAATGTTACACAAAATTACATATAAGAGGTTGTGAGGCTAAAGAGGGGAAAACAAGGGAGAGAATTAAACAACAGCAGATGAGGTAGAGAGGGAAGATGGGAGGGGAGGGGGAATAGTAGGGGATAGGAAAGGTAGCAGAATTCAACAATAACTAGTATGCTATTATGTAAAAACGTGAGTGTGTAACTGATGTGATTCTGCGATTTGTATTTGGGGTAAAAATGGGAGTTCATAACCCAATTAAGTCAAATGTATGAAAGATGATATATCATGAGCTTTATAATGTTTTGAACAACCAAAAAAAAAGAATTGAATTTCCAATATTTGAGTCATATAACAACTTTATTTTTTAATAAAATTGTCTTTTATTTGTTATCTTACTTGCTGGTATCTGCCTTTCAGTTTTAAAAAACTATGTGCTTTAGCCATTCATCCATGTAGTATGTAACAGAAAATTTTGAGTGTCTCCATATAACCAGATTGGCAAGGCATCAAGGTTTCCTTCACAAACAAGGTGAAGGCTTTGCCATTAGAAATTTAATATTCTGCAAAACAATTTTTTTTAACTTTTCAATTAAATTTCCAAAAAAATTTAGAAAAAAAAAGAATCTAAACCCCACAGTAAGAAGGCCTCAAAGTGGAGAAGTGGAGCATTTACGGCAGGCCTATTTGATCACTGCTGGTTCACAGGAAGCGTGTTCAATCAACCCTGATGTTAGGCAAATGAGGGGCAAGGGAGCTTATTTTGGGCACTGGTTTGGATGTGCACCTCATGGAAAACTCCATCCAGAGGTTATGATGTGTGTTTATATGGAAAAAGATGAGGGCCATGTGGGAGTGTTTTGGTTTTAATTGTGGTCATTTGTGTGGTAGTTGGAAGAGATGACTGGGTCCACCTGGGCTTGAACTCTGGTGTGATTCCCCTTAGAGAATGAGATTTGGAACTGACTTCAGAGAAGTATTGCCATGAATGTTGTTGGGATTTCAGGAGGCCACGCATGAAAGTCGCCCTTGGAAACTGAGATCTTGGCCCAGAGAGGCTTTCCAGAGAGCACTGGGAATCTCAGCTAGGATATCACAGGTTTTATTCTGAAAGACCTGGCAGCCATCGTTGAGAGTCAAAACACACATGGACCTCACATTGGAGACCTCAATGGGCCTGGCTTCATGTGACAATTTGGCCACTCTTTGGGAAGCCTTGCCTGTGAGAGATCTCCAGATCCTTCATTAAAATGAGCTTCCTCAACATTTAATGGATCCTGAATGAATTGAAACCCACAGTACCAACAACTTCATATGTGAAAAATAGTTAGATAAATACCATGAATTTTTAGAAATTCTCATGACCAGGTGGCACTGGAGAACCTTTGGATGTCCTGTTGCTGATCATGAGTATACCAGACAGTGCCTTGATTGACTAGGTATCATGAAAATGGTGTAGAACAGAGATGCCAGTAAGTTGGAGCCTGATATGTAGTGGGCCTAGAGCAGTGGTGTGCAGGTGTGTGATAAAACATCTGTGGTGGGGCCTGTGGATCTGCCATTGACTTTCAAATGCCTTGACACAGACACGGTGCAGCCAGCAGACCCTTCTATATAAAGGCATCTTGTTATATGGAGATTTTTCACGGCAATGTTTAGAATCAGGTTGCTATGGTCAAGGGGCAAGCTATGTGGGATAGAAGCCTATTTGGTGCATTCCCATGCAGACACTGACCCACCACACGTGACAGAACTCCCTCCAGCACTGTGTCCCACTTGAACTCCTTGTATTTCGTGAAGCAAATACCAAACTCCCAGTGCAGCAGCAAGAAACACAATGAAAAGTCGAGGATGACCAAGTGGCTTCACAGTCCACATGGGGTGACACTTAGCCCCCGTGGCCACAATTTAGCTACAAAGAGAGAATTTAGCACAGCTGCCTCATGTTCATTGGAAAATAAGAAACCATGTCCTCCTGGTCACATAGATGCAGACCTAGCTTTGATGGTCTCACTACATCGGAAGTTAAAGCTCCTGAAAACAACATATATTTCAAGTGCCCAAGCTCAGAGGCAATTTCTCAAGAAGTGTTTAGGCCAGCAGATCTCCATGTTTGTGGAGTGTTTACCATGTCACTTACTTTTGGAAACTGCTCTATCAACTCCAAGGTTGTGAACTCCTGAGCATTTTCCATTCTAAATATATATTCACAGATTTTCTAACTCTTCTCCTCTAATTCTGACTTACTTGGGGCAAAGGGAATGTCAAGTCATTGTTCTGGATGAGAGAGGGAAGATTGTTTTGTAGCACATATTTGCATACACATTGGATTCATTTTCCAATTTTCTGTTTGAAATACTGAATCCCTGACACTAACCCATACCCTACTAAACTCTGACTACTAATCCTAATATAATGGAGAAAAATAACCCAAACAGAATAGAAATACAAGCATTTCAGAAGAAGCATGGTGTATAGTTGGAATTACCTTTTGCATGATATAAGGTAGGAGTTATAAATCTAGTCAATTATTTGTTGAAATAATTTTCCATGTGTTTTTAAAGTTAAGAAAAATGTGAATTCCTGTCTCCCTTTCTCTGTAGTCTATTAAGCAAATGTATTTTTATATGCACAAATAGAATCCTACCTGGTTTCACATATACATTCTTGTGAGGTGGCTGACTTGGCAGATACAAATTGTGAGAAGAGATCACTCCTCCTAAACGCTGTTTTAACTGAAAATTGAACCCATGGGTGAGCTTCCTAGATGAACAACACTATACACATATTCATGTTCAGTAAAATGAATATTTTGGGATATGCGGATGAGTTATTTTTCATGATGAATTTCAATTGCCATATATATTGCTACATTATAATGTGTGTGTTTGTGTGTCTATATATACATTATATATATATATATATATATATATATATATATATATATATATATATATATATATATATTGTCCTGAATTACCAAAATATGAAATATATGTGTCTTCTTATACACCGCCTGAATTCATTCATATTCATATATGTGGATTTATAATCAACTTTTAAAAAGTTTATTCTCAGAAATATACATCCACTGAAATAAATATTTGTTTCCTAGTACTGAAAACTAACTTCAGGGAAGGGTGCTTACAAATCCTAATATTTCTACAGTAACTGACCAAGTTTAACATCAATGCAAGTAGATTCCTATTGGATATGGTGTGTTTATTAAAGTTCATTTTAATCAAACCTGGTACGTTATTATTTCTTCAGTTTATAGACATCATAAATTATATCCTTTCATTCACAAGTTCACAAATTTATAAACATTTGGTTCACTTTCAATCACTTCCTCCTTCAGAACACTTATATTTCTCCATGTTTCTTTACTGGTCTTTTCACTAGACTTCTTTCTAAAGACATTATTTTCGATTCCATAATCATTTTTGAAGCAAAACTCACACACTATTTATGATAAACGGTAACCCTAATATAACCATTAGATATATAAGTGGTTGGAATGAATGTATGTATATCAATAAATGATTTCCTCTATTTTTTCAGATATCAATACAATCCATTATTTAAATTTGGAACTAGTCATATAATTTATTCACAGTATGGTTTATTAATGCATCATCTCTATATTCATCAACACAGGGTAAGCCGATTAGTATCCCCAGTACTAATTTATATCTTTTCAAAATATTTCTCCCAGAAATGGTGGAAGAAATACTCATGTCACCTGATCTTCATATACATATTAACACAGTAATATTCTGGACACAAAATGCGAAGGTCACCCTTATGATTGTACCAAAGCCTCAATGGAATGTGAACATGGATTACTAAATATATCCATGTCCAGGTTGCCTAATGCTCTCAAATGTCAATCTTATTGGTGACTACAAATTGGTTTCTTCTTAAGATTATGTATTCAACCTCAACCCTGTTGAAAATGTCTAATCCTATCACGTTATACTTTGCCTGATTTCCTAATGTCTCTATTGATGTCTGCTTTCCTACATATTTTCCCCAGTTCATCATTGTGCCTGACTCTTCACATATGGTGTCATTTATATTCACTCTCTAACCAAAACCCTATTGCTAAAGTACATTTGGTCCAAATCCTAGACTCACTCTTCCTTCTAAACCTACTGACTATCTTCCTAATCCTACACACAATCCCTTTTTGACTGCATGATCTCTTCTACATTTAATCATCTGAGGTACAGGGTCTTATGCCATTGTATATCAATTTAACTGAGACCTCGGTGCAAAACATAACTCAAGCTAAGGATCCCAATCAAGGGTCCAAATCCTTCTGGGCTTCAAATATTACCTAGATTTCTGTTTTCATACTTATGTTCTACCTCTATATTCTTATAAATATCGCTGGTTCCCAATACCATTATTCATCCAGCAGAATGATTTCCAACCCAAATCGAACATGCTATTAATCCTAACCATACAATGTTCTTTCAATCTCACTTTACAGAAGAGCAGGGACAAAGTTGGTATTACAATACAGGAAGTTAGGAGATCTTCCAACTGCTGAGTACCTCAAAATCCATGCAGAAATGATCCCTGGAGAAGATGCAGGCAGCTATGAAGGACCTGAGAGAACAAAAGTCATATTCCATGGCAAAAAACATGGTCAGGATGAAAAGATGTGTCTGAGTCAGCCTCTCTATTCTTTATGTAGGGAAGATGGACCAAACCAGGCCTGTGTGGAGAGCTGTTCCCAGGTAACTATGGTTTCTATACCATTCTAACATGAGAAAGTATCACAGGAAGTAGGGCAGCCTCCATGTCAGGAGACAATAGGAAGAAACTGTTAGGACAAAGTGGTGGCCAAGACAGTGACCTCATTCATTTTCTGAAGGTAGTGACCTCACCTCACTTCCTTGGTGATGGAGCTCTCTGAATTTTGTGATCCAGGAAGCAAGGCACCCTGAGCCAGTCCCAGTCCCAGTCGCAGTGGGCTCATTTCTTTGGATTTTCCAGGAACAGAGTCAGTCTTTCTTGGTACCTACTGATGTAAGGGTTGCCAAATACCAAGAAAGCTCTGAAGAGGGGTCTTTCCTGAGAGGATAGGAATTGGCTCACCACTGCGTCCTTACAACTTCACAGATTTGACCAAGGAGACCAGATCTGAGACAGAAAGGCCATTTCTGGGGAGCATTGTATGTCCTACCAGTCAGAGGACATTCCAGATAGTCACAGACCTACTTGGAAGAAGGAGGTGCATTAGAGGGTGTTGGTTTGTGTTTGTGGTTTTTTCACATGATCTGAGAATAGGTAAAAAAGGAGGTTTGTTTGATTTGGAGTGGACTGTTTCTAGTAAGTCATTTGACAAGGAGACTGTTTCTGTGTCTGTGTATCCCATTGTGTTTTTCTTTGTAGATATTAGAAAAGAAAATAGCTCATTGGGTGTGTCCTGTCTAGTAGAAAACTTCCCAGTATGCATCCTTCCCAATTAATGAATGGACTGAGGCTTGCCTCATCCATGGGCAACACCTGCTATCTACCTAAGTTCTCATTTTTTTCCTGAATTCTGGCCACTCTCAAGATTAGTATCATGTATTTTTGTACAAGATACGTACCACCTCCAAGCTCTGTGACATGGCCATGTACTGGATAGTTGAAGAGAATGGCGAGCATCTCAGAAAACTCACATATCAGAGTAACCAGGAAAGTCTCCTAGGAGAAACCCTGCTTGGGGGCTTTTGATTACCTATTGTTCTGTTGCTCTGAATGTCAGAAAGGTCTTTGCCTCAGGCCAAACCTTAGTGAAGCCTGAAGAAAAGAGTTTTCAAATGGAAATGAATGGGAATCACCTGTGGCTTTTTACTTTATTGCTTTGGAAAAAGATTTGTCTGAATCAGCCTCTTGGCCCTGTGTGAGCCTGTGGTTTAGATTTTCAGCACCTGATGGGTCTAGAGAAAGATCCCATGTGGGCATTCAAAACCAAAATGGAAAAAAGATCAGTCATTTTGGATGAAGCCTCTCGCCTTCCTCTGTAATATTTCTGACCTCCATCAAGTGAGAATAGGGATCATTTGTGTCAAATGAGTTCTTCAAAGCCCTGCAGAGGCTGGACAATAGGTGCTTGCGTTTTCTCATGACTCCAATTCACACAAAGAATCTATACCCCACAGTCAGTAGGCCTCAAATTTGAGAAGTGGAGCAGTATTAACAGCAGTCCTATATGATCACTTCTGTTTCACAGGAATGTTGTCCAGGCCACCCTGACTTTAGGCAAATGAGGGGCAAGGGAGATTATTTTTGACACTGTCTTGGGCTGTGCCCCTGATGGAAACCTCCAGCTAGAGTTTATGATTAGTGTCTATATAAAAGAAGAAGAGGGCCCTGTGGGAGTGTTTTGGTTTTAATTGTCATCATTTGTGTGGCAATTGGAAGAGATGCCTGGGTCCACCTGGGCTTGAACTCTGTTGTGATTCCCCTTAGAGACTGAGTTGTGGAACTGAACTCAGAGAAGTATTGCCATGAATTGTGTTGGGATTTTTGGAGGCCACGCATGAGATTCGCCATTGGAAACTGAGATCTAGGCCCAAGGTGACTTTCCACAGAGCACTGGGAATCTCAGCCAGGATATCACAAGATTTTATTTTGAAAGATTGTCAGCCATAGTTGAGAGTCAAAACACACATGGAATTCACATTGTAGACCTCAATGGGCCTGGCTTCATGTGACCTTTTGCCCACTCTTTGGGAAGCCTTGCCTGTGAAAGTTCTCCAGAGCTTTCATTGAAATGAGATTCCTCACCTTTTAATGGTTCCTGTATAAATTAAATCCCACATTGCCTCCAACTTCATTATTGAAAAATATCTAGATAAATACCATGAATTTTTTGAAATTACTATGACCAGGTTGCACTGGAGAACTTCTGAATGTCCTGTTCCTGATCATGATTGTACCAGACAGTGCCTTGATTGACTGGGTTTCATGAAAAAAGTGTAGAACATAGATGCCAGAAAGTTGGAGCCTGCAGACTAGTGGGCCTAGAGCAGAGGAGTGTAGGTGTGTGAAAAAAACATTTGTGGTGGGGCCACGTGGATCTGCCATTGGCTTAGAAAGACTTGTGACTGACATGGTACAGCCAGCAGACCCTTCTATGTAAGGGCATCTTGTTATATGGAGAGGATTCCTGCAAAAGGTCAGAATCAGGTTGCTATTGTCAAGTTGAAAAGCTATGTGGGATTGAAGCCTCACTGGTGCATTTTACTAACCCACCACACGTGAGAGTACATCCTCCAGCACTGTGTCCCAGTAGAACTCCTTGTATTTCGTGAAGCCAATACCAAACTCACAGTGCAGCAGTAAAAAACACCACGAAAGTGGATAATGACCAAATGGCTCTATAGACAACACAGTTAGATACTTAGACCCCAGTGGCCAAAGTTTACCTACAAAGAGAGAATTCAGCACTGCTGCCTCATGTTCACTAGAAAACAAAAAACCATGTCATCCAGGTCACATAGATGGAGACCCAGAATTGATGGTCTCACTACAAAGGAAGCTAAAACTCCTGACAACAATATATATTTTAACTGCCCGACCTCAGAGGCAGTTTCTCAAAAAGTCATTGGGCCAGCAGAGCTCCATGTTTGTGGAGTGTTTACCCTCTCCCTTTTTGTAACCCGTTCTACCTCCTACAAGTTTGTGAACTCCTGAGCATTTTTCTTTCCACATATGTATTCACAGATTTTCTAACTTTTCTCCACTAATTGTGTCTTATTTGGGGCGAAGGTAATGTCAAAGCATTGTTCTGGATGAGAGTGGGATGATTTTTGTGTAGCACATATTTGCATACACATTAGATTTATTTTCATATTTTCCATTTGAAATACTGAATCCCTGACACTAACCCATACCCTACTAGACTCTGACTACTAATCCAAATATGATGGAGAAAAAGAAACTTAACAGAATAGAAATACAGGCCTTTCATAGGAGGCATGGTGTATACTTGGACTTGCCTTCGGCTTTATCAACGGTATGTGTTATAAATATAGTCAACTTTTCATTGTAATACTTCTCCATGAGTTTTTAAAATTAACACATATGTAAATTGCTGTCTCCCTTTCTCTGTAGCCTATTCATCACATGTATTTTTTAATGCATCTTTAGAATTCTACCTGGTATCACATGTACATTCTTGTGAGCTTGATTATTTTGGAAGATACAAATTGTGAGAAGAGATCACTCCCTCTAAATACTGATGGAACTGGAAATTCAACTTATGGGTGAATTTCCTAGATGAACAATATTATGCATAAATAAATTTTCAGTAAAATGAATATTTTTGGATACGTGGATGATATCTATTTTATTATGATTTTCAAATGGCATATATATTGCTACATTTTAATGTCTGTGTATGTGAGTATCTATCTATCTATCTATCTATCTATCTATCTATCTATATAGATATAGATATCTACTCTTTAGATTTTCCAAAATATGAAATATATGTGTCTTATTATACACTTTCTAAATTTACTCATGTGTGTGTATGTGGATTTATAATCAAATTTTCACAAAATAATTCTTAGAAATATTCATCCACCTTAAATACATATTTATTTCCTAGTACTGAAAACTAAATTCAGTGAATGGTGCATACAAATCGTAATATTTCCACAGTGACTGACCCAGTTTCACATAAATGCAAGTAGACACCTATGGGACCATGATGTGTATTTTGAAGTTCATTTTTATTCAACACTGATACATTACTATTTCTGCAGTTTATGGACATAATAGGATATATTCTTTCATCCACAATTTCACAAATTTATAGGCATTTAGTTCACTTTCAATCACTTCCTACTTCAGAACACATGTATTCCTCCATGTTTCTTGACTGTTCTTTTAATGAGATTCTTTCCAAACACATTATTTTTGATTTCCATAATCATTTTTGAAGCAAAACTCAGACACTCTTCATGATAAACCATAATGCTAATATTACCATTAGATGTATAACTGGTTAGAATGAATTTATGTATATCAATATAAGATTTCCTATATATTTTCAGATATCAATTCAATCCATTATTTAAAGTTTGAACCAGTTATATTATTTATTCACAGTATGGTCTATTAAGGCATCATCTCTATATTCATAGACCGATGGTATACCTATTTGTATCCCAAATACTAATTTATAAGTCTTTAAAATATTGCTTTAAGAATATTGGAAGAAATACTCTAGCCACCTGATATATATATACATTTCATCACAGTAATATTCCTGACACAAAATGCAACGGACACACTTATGATTGTACCAAAGCCTATATTGAAAGTGAGCATGTATTACTAACAACATCCATGTCCTGATTAACTAATGATCTCAAATATCATTCCTATTGGTGAGTACATATTTGTTTCTTCCTAAGATTAAATATTGAAACTGAACCCTGTTAAAAATGTCTCATCCTATCACTCACTTTGTACTTTGCCTGATTTCCTAATGTCTCTATTGATATCTGATTTCCTACACATTTTCCCCAGTTCATCACTGTGACTGACTCTTGAAATATGCTGACATTTACATTCACTCTCTAACAAAACCCCTATATCTAAAGAACTTTTGGTCCAACTCCTAGACTCACTGAAATGGGTTCTTCAAAGCCCTGCAGAGGGTAGCCCATAGGTGCTTGGGTTTTCTCATGACCCCAATTCACATAAAGAATCTATGCCCCACAGAGAGTAGGCCTCAAATTGGAGAAGTAGAGCAGTATTAATGGCAGGCCTACTTGATCACACCTGATTCACAGGAAGGGTTTCCAGGCCACCCTGAATTTAGGCAAATAAGGGGCAAATGAGCTTATTTTGGACACTGTCTTAGGCTGCGCCCCTCATGGAAACCTCCAGCAAGAAGTTATGATGAGAGTTTATATTGAAGAAGATGAGGGCCATGTGGGAGTGTTTTGGTTTAATTGTGGTCATTTGTGTGGTAGTTGGAAGAGATGACTGGGTCCACATGGGCTTGAACTCTGGAGTGATTCCCCTTAGAGCCTGAGTTCTGGAAATGAACTCAGAGAAGTATTGACATGAATTGTGTTGGGATTTTAGGAGGCCACACATGAGAGTTGCCCTTGGAGACTGAGATCTAGGCCCAGGATAGCTTTCCAAAGAGCACTGGGAATCTCAGCCAGGATATCACATGACTTTATTCAGAAAGACGTGGCAGCCATTGTTGAGAGTCTAAACACACATGGACCTCAATTGTAGACCTCAATGGGCCTGGCTTAATGTGACCTTTTGGCCACTCTTTGGGAAGCCTTGCCTCTGAGAGTTCTCCTGAGCTTTAATTGAAATAATCTTCCTCACCATTTCATGGTTCCTGAATAAATTGAAAGCCACAGTGCCTCCAAATTCATCCTTGAAAATTGGCTATATAAATACCATGAATTTTTTAAATTCCCATGAACAGGTGGCACTGGAGAACCTTTGGATATCTGTTGCTGATCACGAGTGTACCAGACATTGCATTGATTGACTGGGTTTCATGAAAATGGTGAGAACAGAGATGCCAGAAAGTTGGAGCCTGCTGACTAGTGGGCCCAGAGCAGTGGTGGGCAGGTGTATGATAAAACATCTGTCGTGGGGACACGTGGTTCTGCCATTGGTTTCCGAATGATTTGTGACTGACATGGTGCAGCCAGCAGAACCTTACAAGTAAAGGGACCTTGTTATATGGAGAGGTTTTCAGAGGAAATTCAGAATCAGGTTGCTATGGAAGGGGGCATGGGCAAGCTGTGAGAGATAGGAAGCCTGGTGGTGCATTCTCCTTGCAGACCCTCGACCACTACACGTGACAGTACTCCCTCCTAGCACTGTGTCCCAGTCCTTGTATTACGTGAAGCCAATACCAAACTCCCAGTGCAGCAGTAAGAAACACCACGAAAAGTGGAGTATGACCAAATGGCTTCACAGATCACATGGTTAGACACTTAGACCCCAGTGTCCTCAGTTTACTAACAAAGGGAAAATTCAGAACTTCTGCCTCATGTTCAATAGCATATAAGGAACCATGTCATCCAGGTCACATAGATGCCGACCCAGGTTTGATGGTCTCAATACAAAGGAAGCTAAAGCTCCTGACAACAACAAATTTTTCAAGGGCCCAAACTCAGAGGCAGTTTCTCAACAACTCATTAGGCCACCAGAGTTCCATGTTTGTGGAGTGTTTACCCTGTACCTTACTTTTGGAAATTCCACTACCACCTCCAAGGTTGTGAACTCCTGAGCATTTTCTTTTCCAGATATATATTCACAGACTTTCAAACTCTTCTCCACTAATTGTGTATTACTTGTGGCGAAGGAAATATCAAGGCATTGTTTTGGAGGACAGTGGGAAGATTTTTGTCTAGCAAATATTTGCATACACATTAGATTCATTTTCCTATTTTCCATTAGAAATACTGAATCCCTGTCACTAACCCATACCCTACTAGACTCTGACTACTAATCTTAATATGATGTAGAAAAAGAAACCTAACAGAATAGAAATACAGGCCGTTCATAGGAGGCATGGTGTATACTAGGACTTGCCTTCTGCTTTATCAAGTGAATGTGTTATAAATCTAGTCAACTTTTCATTGTAATACTTCTCCATGAGTTTTTAAAGTTAACACATATGTACATTTCTGTCTCCCTTTCTCTGTACCCTATTCATCTCATGAAATTTATTATGCATATTTAGTATCCTACCTGGTATCACACGTACATTCTTGTGAGCTTGCTGTTTTAGGAAGATACAAATTGTGAGAAGAGATCACTCCCCCTAAATACTGATGGAACTGAAAATTCAACATATGGGTGAATTTCCTAGATGAACAGCATTATACATAAATCCATGCTCAGTAAAAAGAATAGTTTTGGATATGAGGATGATATATATTTCATGATGAATTTTGATTGGCATACATATTACTACATTTTAATGTCTGTGTTTGTATCTTTATATATATATATATATATTTTTTTTTTTTTCTCCAGATTATTCAAAATATGAAATATATGTGTCTTATTTTACACTCACTAATTTAACTCATGTTCCTATATGTGGATTTATAATCAAATTTTCACAAAATTATTCTCAGAAATATTCATCCACATGAAATACATATTTATTTCCCAGTACTGAAAACTAACTTCGGTGAAAGGTGCTTACAAATCCTAATATTTGTACAGTAACTGACCCAGTTTAACATCAATGCAAGTAAAATCCTATGGGACATGATGTGTATTTTGAAGTTCATTTTTATTCAACACTGGTACATTACTATTTCTTCAGTTTATGGAAATTATAAGATAATACTTTTCATCCACAAGTTAACAAATCTGTACGCATTTGGTTCACTTGCAATTACTTCCTGCTTCAGAATATATGTATTCCTCCATGTTTCTTGACTGTACTTTTCATGAGATTATTTCCAAACACATTATTTTCGATTTCCATAATCATTTTTGAAGCAAAACTCCCACACTCTTCATGATAAACCATAATGCTAAAATTACCATTAGATGTATAACTGGTTAGAATGAACTTATGTATATCAATATAAGATTTCCTATATATTTTCAGATATCAATTCAATCCATTATTTAAAGTTTGATCAAGTTATATTATTTATTTACAGTATGGTCTATTAAGGCATCATCTTTATAATCATAGGCACAGGGTACACGTACTTGTGTCCCCAATACTAATTTATAAGTCTTAAAATGTTGCTTTCAGAAATGTTTGAAGAAATACTGTAGTCACCTGATATACATTTACATTTCATCACAGTAATATTCCTGACAAAAAATGCAACGGACACCCTTATGATTGTACCAAAGCCTAAATTTAATGTGAGCATGTATTACTAACAACATCCATGTCCTGATTAACTAATGATCTCAAATATCATTCCTATTGGTGACTACATATTTGTTTCTTCCTAAGATTATATATTCAAACTCAACCCTGTTAAAAACGTCTTATCCTATTACTCACTTTGTACTTTCCCTGATTTCCTAATGTCTCTATTGATATCTGCTTTCCTACACATTTTCCCCAGTTCATCACTGTGACTGACTCTTCACATATGCTGACATTTGCATTCACTCTCTAACCAAAACCCTATATCTAAATAACTTTTGGAACTATCCCTTTTTGTCTGGAGGATCTCTTCCTCATTCAGTCATCCAAGGTACAAGGTCCTATGCCATTGTATAACGATTTATTTGAGACAACTTTGCGGAAATAATTCAAAGCTAAGTATCCCAATCAAGGGCCCAGTGTTCATCTGGGTTTCAAATCTTTCCTAGATTTCTGTATTCATACTTATATTACACCTATATATGCTTGTAAATATCGGAGGTCCCCAATACCATTATTCATCTCGCAGAATGATTCCTAACCCAAATTGAACATGTTATTAACCCTAACCATGCACTGTTCCCTCAATTTAACTTTACAAAGACCAGGGACAGAGTTGGTGTTATAATACAGGTAGGTAGGGGATCTTCCACCTGTTGAGAACCTCAAGTTCCATGCAGAAATAAACCCTGAAGAAGATGTAGGCAGCTATGAAGGACCTGAGAGAGCAACAGTAATCTTCCTTGGTAAAATACCTGGTCAGGATGAAGCGATGTGTCTGAATAAGCCTCTCTTTTCTTAAAGTAGAGAAGATGGACCAAACCAGGTCTGTGTGGAGAGCTGTTAACATGTGCCTATGGTTGATATACCATTCTATCTTGTGAATGTGACACAGGAAGTAGGGGAAGCCTCTCTCTCGTGGGACCCTTGGAAGCAAATGTTAGGATAAAGTGGTTACCAAGGTAGTGACCTCATTCAGTTCCTGAAGGAAGTGACCTACCTCACTTCCTTGGTGATGGAACTCTCTGAACTTGGGATCCAGGAAGCCAGGCACTCAGAGCCAGTCCCAGTCCCAGTCCCAGTGGGTTCACTTGTTTGGATTTACCAAGGACAGAGTCAGTCTTTTTGGTACATACTGATGTGTGGATGGCTAAATGCCAGGAAAGCTCTGAAGAGGGGCCTTTCCTGAGAAAGCAGGTAGTGACTCACTGATTGATGCTGAAAACTTTACAGAGTTGGTAAAGGAGACCTGATCTGAGACAGGACAGTCCATTTCGAGGGAGCAGAGTAAGGCCCATCAGTCTGAGGACACTCTGGATAGTCACAGACCTACTTGGGGGAAGGAGGTGCCTTTGTGGGTGTGGGTGTGAATTTGTGTTTTTTTATCATGTTCTGAGAATAGGTAGGAAAGGCAGTATGTTTGGTTTAGAGTGGACTGTTTTTAGTAAGTCATTTGACAAGGCGAGTGTTTTTAGGTCTGTGTATCCCACTGTTTTCGTGGTTGTAGACAACACCTACTTCTTTCCTTAGTTCCTGTTTTCTTCCTGAATTCTGGCCACTCTCCAGAATAGGCTCATGTTTTTTTGTCCAAGATATGGACCTCCGTCGAGTTCTGTGACATGGCCATGTACTGGATAGATGAAGGGAATTGGGAGCATCTCTGAAAACTCGGATATCAGTGTGACCAGTAAAGTCTCAGTAGAGAAACCCTGCTTTGTGCCT
The DNA here is from genome assembly GCF_048772815.1 of Callospermophilus lateralis. NCBI lineage: Eukaryota > Metazoa > Chordata > Mammalia > Rodentia > Sciuridae > Callospermophilus > Callospermophilus lateralis. The sequence continues at coordinate 694,964 of NW_027513464.1, forward strand.
TTTGCTTACCTACTGTTCTGTTGACCTGAATGTCAGGAAGGTCTTTTCCTCAGGCCACCAGTTTGTGAAGCCTGAAGAAAAGTGCTTTCAATTGGAAATGAATGAGCATCACCTGTGGCTCTTTGCTTAATTGCTTTGGAAAGGGATGTGTCTGAATCATCCTTTCGGCTCTGAGAGAGGCTGTGGCTTTGATTATCAGCACCTGATGGATCTAAAGAAAGATCCCATGTGTGCATCCAAAACCAAAATGGCAAAAAGATCAGTCATTGTGGATGAAGTCTCTTGCTTCCTCTGTTAGGTTCCTGACCTCCATTAAGTAAGTATAGGGATCCTTTGAGACAAATGAGTTCTTCAAAGCCCTGCAGCAGTGCTTGGGTTCTCACATGACTCCAAATCACATAAAGAATCTATACCTCACAGTCAGTAGGCTTCAAAATGAAGAAACAGAGCAGTATTACTGGCAGGCCTATTTGATCAATCCTGGTTTACAGGAAGGGTGTCCAGGAAACCCTGACTTTAGGAAAATGAGGGGCAAGGGAACTTATTTTGGACACTGTCTTGGGCTGCGCCCCTTATGGAAACCTCCAGCCAGAGGTTATGATGAATGTCTACATGGAAGAATATGAGGGCCATGTGGGAGTATTTTGGTTTTAATTGAACATATTGTTAACCCTAACCATACACTGTTCCCTCAATCTAAGTGTTCAGAAAAGCAGGGAAAGATTTGGTCTTACAATACAGGAATGCAGGGGATCTTCCACCTGCTGAAAACTTCAAAGTTCCATGCAGAAATGAACCCTGGAGAAGATGTAGGCAGCTATGAAGGATCTGAGAGAGCAAAAGGCATCTTCCATGGCAAACAGCCTGGTCAGGATGAAGGGTTGTGTCTGAATCAGATTCTCTCTTTTTAATGTAGAGGAGAGGCCTGTGTGGAGAGCTGTTCAGAGGTGACTATTGTTTCTTTACCATTCTAACTTGTGAAAGTGTCACAGGAAGTAGGGACATCCTCCATGTTATGAGACCTTAGGAAGCAAATGTTAGGACAAGTTGGTTGCCAAGGCAGTGACCTCACTCAGTTACTAAAGGAAGTGACCTCACCTCACATCCTTGTTGATGGAACTCTCCAAATTTGGGTTCCAGGAATCTAGGCACCCAGGCCCAGTCCCAGCACCAGTTCCAGTGTTCTTACTTGTTTGGATTTTCCAAGGACAGAGTCAGTCTTTTGTGGTACCTACTTATGTGAGAATGGCCAAATTCCAGAAAAATTCTGAAGAGGGGCCCTTCCGGAGAAAACAGATAGAGGCTCACTGCTGGCTCCTGACAACTTCACAGAGTTGACCAAGGAGTCCAGATCTGAGACAGGACAGACCATTTCTGGGGAACATAGTATGGCCCTCCAGTCAGAGGACACTCTGGATAGTTCCAGACCCACTTGGGGGAAGGAGGTGCCTTTGTGGTTGTGGGTGTGGGTTTGTGGTTTTTTCTTTTGTTCTTAGAATAGTTAGGAAAGGGGGTGTGTTTGGTTTGGTGTGGACTGTTTCTAGTTAGTCCTTTGACAAGGCGAGTGTTTTTAGGTCTGTGTATCCCACTGTTTTCGTGGTTGTAGACATTAGAAAAGATAATGCCTCAATGGGTGTATCCTCTCAAGGAGAAAACTTCCCAGCATTCATCCGGCACAATTTATGAATGGAGTGTGGCTTGCCTTATCAATGGGCAACACCAACTATCTTCCTACGTTCCTGTTTTCTTCCTGAATTCTGGCCACTCTCCAGAATAGGCTCATGATTTTGTGTCAAATATATGTACCACTTCCAAGCTCTGTGACATGGCCATGTACTGGTAGCTGAAGGGAATGGCAAGCATCTCAGAAAACTCAGATATCAGTGTATCCAGTAAAGTCTCAGTGGAGAAACCCTGCTTTGGGCCTTTTGATTACCTATTGTTATGTTGCCCTGAATATCAGGAAAGTCTTTGTCTCAGGCCACCCCTTTGTGAAGCCTGAAGAAAACAGTTTTCACATGGAAATGAATGGGCATTACCTTTGAGTTTACAATAAAACCTTCACAGATTTGGCTCTCATTAAGTTAAAAATACTTTTAGATTGTATCTCAGTGTAAAAAGTAACATGGAACTGTACATATCTTATTGATAACAAGTCCAATTATAGAACACAAATGATATACATAAATCTCCAACACTCCAACATGTTTTTCTTTTAAGCCTAGAATTACCATACAACCTTAGAACACCAGCTTGATACAATGATCTTTGCAAGCTTCTACCTTACAGACTTGTATACCTGGAAGATATGAACACATTAACACCACAATTACATTGATGTTTTTGTATTAAACAAGTTTAGATTTTAAAGAAATAACATGGCACAATTTTATAAAAACAGTACTTGTTTTACCAGCTGTTTAATTTTTTAAGATTACTTGCTCAAAACTTACACATATAACCAAGTTACACACACCTTTTTTTATTATTTACTTAAACCCTTTTAATTACTTAATCATATAGACTCTCTTATCCAGAAACACGTTTTTCCTCTATTATATCTATATCTAGAACCTTTTAGTTTCTCTTTTCCATCTACTAACCTCTTTCTGTTCACATTTCAATACAATGCTTTTCAATTTCTGAATTTAAGCAGATTATTTTATAGACATCTACATTTTATTAGGGCCTTTTTGAAAACCTAGAAAACTTATTGGCCTAATTTTAAAGACATCTTTATTTTTATCTGTTTACCCAATTTGAATTAAAACATATGAATCATGTGAATCAAAGACATTTGGATACATTTTTAAATTTTTCATGAGCGCTCCTCATCTGTCAATTGTCATATCCCTGCATGATATATGGACATACACACATACAGACTTACCAACATACAACACATAACACAAATGTAACACATAACACAATAGTAAAGGCCTTGTAGCTTTTTTCAGGTGAAATCTCCATTGCAATGCTGAAAACTCCAGAGTCGATCAAAAATAGAACTGATCAGAAAACATTAACCCATCAGCAGAATCAAGATCATGAGCTCAAAATAAAAAAATTACAGAATCTAAGAAAAGCAAGAGTCCTAAAAATGATGACTGGCCAGTAATTAGTAAATACCATATTATATACTTTTTTGGTTAGGTCTAGTTTGAGTTCAGGTAAAAAGACACATTTACTCTTTTTATCTGTCTCCTGCTGAGTGCTGCAGGCTTCTTTTATTTGCATATCAAAGTAAGTCCTGGCTGAGGTCTGGAAAACTGGAAAGACTGGAATTCTGAGAAGAAACCTCACGCCTAAGGCATTTATCTATAAGTCATAATTTCCAGGTTTGGATGTTGAAAATTTTGATGCAAGTTGAAGATGTAATTCTCAAAATTTTATTTCTTTAGATTTTTCTACACTAGAAAAACTTGCTCACACAAAACTGAAAATAGGATCATTTTTTGATAATATTAATGCCACCATCAGAAGAAGTTTCTATAGGATCATTAAGCCCCTTTCTTTGTTATGAAGTTTCTAATAGTATTAAGTTAAATTAAATTGGCTGAAAAATTTTTAAAAAGAACCACATGCTACCATGTGTATCCGAAATTAAGCTTTAAAAATTTCCAAGACTGTTGCTAATTAATGTCATTTCAATAAGCCAGACCAACGTTTTAATTTAGTACCATTTTTTAAAATCTTACACACTGATGGGAATAGATACCATATCATAATTTATTATCTCTTCCCAAGTTAATGCACTGATATATCTAGTGAAATTTTTTCAGGCTGTCTAGTTCAAAATTAAAACTCTTTATTTTTTTTTTACCCTAAGTATTTAAGTTTCCTAGCATGAACTACCTGAAATCAAACTAAACAATTGTTTAAACCCAACTTTTAACTGTAAGATAGTGCAATGCTTTAGAAACCCATTTAGATACCAGATGGTTAAAATAAAAAAAATCATTTCTAGATACACATTCACCCTAGATCATCCCCAAGAAACAATCTATAATATCAACATATTAATGCATTCATTGTCCCTTTTGTTAAGTAAACAGAGGTGGAGAAATCCTTAAAGTGCACGTAAGGAATAAGGGAGTTCCCCACAGCAAAATGGATCTGGCAGCTGCTGGGAGTCCCTTAGCCTCACCATTTACTTACAGGATTAGTTCCTCTGGTTTGCTTTGACCCCAGGCACCAGGCATATTCTATGTCTCCCAACTTTGCAGTAGTCAGCTCCCAAAAATTTCATTCTCTGCTTCAGTTGTTTTGAGTGCTAGGCTTCCCCAAGAGGGCAGAGTGGGGTTTATTTAAAGTCCCCTCTGGGGTGTCAAAATTTATGACTGAAGGCTTGGTTCCCATCCCAAAGCCAATTAATGCCAATTTAATAATGAGAACAGGGTTTTGAGAAAAGTTTAAGCGAGATATCAAAGTTCTTAGACCCCAGACATTTCCCTCTGCAGTGGGCATGCTCAATCCAACTACGGGAAGAAAAGAAATCACTGCTTCCGTAATGTTGCTTAACAAAGGGGAGTAAAGTTTATCAAAGTTCTTTAAAGCACAGCTAAGAGAGGTGAAAAAGTGAGAACAGAAAAACTGGCGGTTCTATTGACTTTTGGTCCCTCACAGGAGAAGCATTAGTTTAAAATTTAGCTAAAGTAACTTCCACATATGTAATGCAGGTTGGAACTCGGGACTCTGCATCGGACCAAACAATGCCATCACATTTAACAGAAACACAGATAAAATGACACACAAAGACCATCATGCAGCTCCCGTTTGTTCACAACCCCAAGATCTACAATCTTGTGACTCAGAGAGAATGGAGGCAAGAGGGGGAGGAGTAGAAGGTTTGAGTGATAGGATCCTGGGTGAAGGGGTCGGATTGGAGGCAGGGACCAGGAATGGCTTCAAGGAAAGAGGCATGGAATGGCTTTGTCCCATAATGAGAGTTTCTCAAACAGAGACAAGGACAATACAAACGTGACACAAACATGTACACACAGTTAACATTTAACACGAGTTCAGAAGTAAAGATTAGAACCTAGTAACTGTCAAAACCTGATGGGTTAGACCACAAAGACAGACAGTGAATTCAACCTGAGAGAAAAAAGTAGTCAGCAAGATATGATGGGTTGCCAGCAGAGTCACCTAATGTGGGCTCATTCGTCCCTCCTCACCTAATGAGAGCACATCCGTCACTCCCCGAGTCCTCCAAGGCATCCCTTGCAAGGACATGGCCTGTGGCTTTAGGACACGTTTGTCCACCACTGACAGGGGGAACTTACATTCTCCGCTGGAAGCCACTCTGCCAACCCAAACCAAAAACGGAAAAATGGAACCTGAACAAAAAGCTCTGAGTTATCACAAGGAAAAATGAAAAGAAGCGCCTTACTTACCTCCAGAGGGGTCTGTTGGTGTGTCCTTGTCCTATGCTGCGTGATTCCTGGCCAACGCACCAAATGTAAGGGTCCGGTGAACGTCGGAGGAAGAGACCACCAAGAGAACGCGGCTCATGCAACAGAAAAAGGCGTTCATTGAGGATCCAATCCAGCATGCTGGGGCTACGTGCTCACTCAAGAAGGGAGAGCAGCCCAGAGCCCCGAGCAGGGGTTGAGCAGTGCTTAAGTACACTTTTTGGGGAGGGCGGGACTTTACATATATCACAGTCTCCTTTAAGAAATCAACATACACCGCAGAAAAATCAAACAACAATTCCTAAACATGATTAGTTCATTCATTGGCAGGAACAGGTCAGGCGGGAGTGATAGGTGAGTTCTAAAGCGAGGTACACATTCAAACAGATTGGTTTAGGCCTTGCGATGCCTATGTGCCAGGCCACACAGGGTCCTAGGTTATTAAACAACCAGGCGGTCAGGGGGAATATTTACTGGGCAGTCCGGAATTGTACTACAAGCTACAGGAATTTCAGGTTTTGCATGTAGCATAGGAACTTAACAATACCTGGTCCTTTACATTTTAACTCAGGCCTTGCAGCTTAGAAACTTTACAAAACCCGGTCTTTTACACTTCAACTTTTACACTTTAATTTCAATTTATTTTACCCTTTCAGATCACTCCTGGTGCACAAGAAGGGTGTCCAAGCCACCCTGAATTTAGGCAAATGAGTGGCAAGGGAGCTTATTTGGGACACTGTCTTGGGCTGTGCCCCTCATGGAAACCTCCAGCCAGATGTTATGATGAGTGCCTTTATAGAAGAAGAGGAGGGCCATGTGAGAGTGTTTTGGTATTAATTGTGGTCATTTGTGTGACGGTTGGAAGAGATGACTGGGTCCACCTGGGCTTGAATTCTTGTGTGATTCCCCTTAGAGACTGACTTCTGGAACTGAACTCAAAGAAGTATTGCCATGAATTGTGGTGATATTTTAAGAGGTCAAGCATGAGAGTCGCCCTTGGAAACTAAGACCAAGGCCGAGGGTGGCTTTCCACAGAGCACTGGGAATTTCAGCAAAGATATCCCATGATTTTATTCTTAAAGACTTGGTAGCCATAGTTGAGAGTCAAAACACACATGGACCTCACATTGTAGACCTCAATGGGCCTGGCTATATCTAACCTTTTGGTCACTCTTTGGGAAGCCTTGCCTATGAGAGTTCTCCAGAGTTTCATTGAAATGAGCTTCCTCAACATTTAATGGTTCTTGAAACCCACAGTGCATACAAACACAATAGAAATACAAGCAGTTCAGAAGAGGCATGGTGTATAGTTGGACTTGCCTTTTGCATTATGTAGGGTAGGTGTTATAAATCTAGTTAATTTTTAATTGAAATAGTTCTCCTTGTGTTTTTAAAGTTAATAAATATGTGAATTCCTGTATCCTTTTCTCTGTAGCCTATTCATCACATGTATTTTTATATAAACATATTGAATCCTACCTGGTATCACATATACATTCTTGTGAGGTGGCTGACATGGCAGATACAAATTATGACAAGAGATCACTCCTCCTAAACGCTATTGGATCATAAAATTCAGCCTAAGGGTAACCTTTCTAGTTGAACAACATTATTCATAAATCCATGTTCAGTAAAATTAATATTTTTGGATCTGTGGACGATATATATTTCATCATGAATTTCAATTGGCATATATATTGCCACTTTATAATGTCTGTGTGTGTTTTGCTCTTTGCTTAATTGCTTTGGAAAGAGATGTGTCTGAATCAGCCTCTTGGCCCTGTGTGAGGCTGTGGCTTAGATTCTCAGCACCTGATGGATCTAAAGAAAGATCCCATGGGTGCATCCAAAACCAAAATGGCCAAAAGAGCAGTTATTGTGGATGAAGACTCTCACCTTCCTCTCTAATGGCCCTGACATCCATCAAGTGAAAATAGGGATCCTTTGGGTCAAATGAGTTCTTTAAAGCCCTGCAGAGTTTAGTCCATAGGTGCTTGGGTTTTCACATGAATCCAATTTACATAAAGAATCTAAACCCCACAGTCATTTGGCCTCAAATTGAAGAAGATAAGGGGCATGTGGGAGCATTTTGTTTTGAATTGTGGTAATTTGTTTGGCGCTTGGAACAGATGACTGGGTCCACCTGGGCTTGAACTCTGGTATGATTCTCCTTAGAGACTGAATTCTGGAAGTGACATCAGAGAAGTATTGTCATGAATTGTGTTTGGATTTTACTAGGCCATGCAACCTAGATCTCAGGTATTAATTGTGGTGCAGGGAGATCTAGGTGCAGGGTGGCTTTGCCCAGAGCACTGGGAATCTCAGCCTGGATATCACATGATTTTATTCTGAAATTCTTTAAAGCCACAGTTGAGAGTCAAAACACACATGGACCTCACATTGTAGACCTCAATGGGCCTGACTTCATGTGACCTTTTGGCCACTCTTTGGGAAGACTTGCCTGTGAGTGTTCTCAAGATCTTTCATTGAAATGAGCTTCTTCAACATTTAATGGTTCCTGAATGAATTGAAACCCACAGAGCCTCCAACTTTATCCTCAAAAAATGGCTTGATAAATACCATGAAACTTTTGAAATTCCCATAACCAGGTGGCACTGGAAAACTTTTGGATGTCCTGTTGCTGATCATGAGTGTATCTCACAGTGCCTTGACTGACTGGGTTTCATGAAAATTGTGTAGAACAGTGATGCCAGTATGTTGGAGCCTGTTCATTAGTGGGACTAGAGCATAGGTGTGAAGGTGTGTGATAAAACATGTGTGTTGGGGCATGTGGATCTGCCATTGGCTTCCAATTGCCTTGTGACTGACAGGGTACAGCCAGCAGACCCTTATATGTAAAGGCATCTTGTTATATGGATAGGTTTCTGGGCAATGTTCAGAATCAGGTTGCTATGGACAAAGGGGCAACCTATGTGGGACAGAATCCTGGTTGGTGCATTCTCATGCAGACTGTGTCCCTCCACACGTGACAGAACTCCCTCCAGCACTGTGTCCCAGTTGAACTCCTTGTATTTCATGAAGCAAATACCAAACTCCCAGTGCACCAAGGAGTAACACCACGAAAATTGGAGCATGACCAAATGGCTTCACAGTCAACCCGGGGAGACACTTACACCCCAGTGGCCATAGTTTAACTACAAAAAGAGTATTCAGCACTGCTGCCTCATTTTCATTGGAAAATTAGAAACAATGTCCTTCAGGTCACATATTTGCACACCCAGATTTGATGGTCACACAACAAAGGAAGCTAAAGCTCCTGACAACAACATGTATTTTAAGAGCCCAACCTCAGAGAGTTTCTCAAGAAGTCTTTACACAAGCAGAGCTCAATGTTTGTGGAGTGTTTACCCTGTCCCTTACTTTTGGAAACTCCTCTACCACCTACAAGTTTGTGAACTCCTGAGCATTTTTTATTCCTGATATGTATTTACAGATTTTCTAACTTTTCTCCTCTAATTGTATCTTACTTGGAACTAAGGTAATGTCAAGGCAATCTTCTGGATGAGAGTGTGAACATTTTTGTGTAGCACATATTTGCATACCAATTAGAGTCATTTTCCATATTTCCATTCGAAATACTGAATCCTTGACACTAACGCATACCCTAATAGACTCTGACTACTACTCCTAATATGGTGGAGAAAAATAACACAAACAGAATAGGAATACAAGCAGTTCAGAGGAATCATAGTGTATAGTTGGACTTGTTTTTTGCATGATTAATTGTAGGTGTTATAAATCTAGTCAATTTTTAATTGAAATAGTTCTCCATGTGTTTTTAATGTAAACAAAAATGTGAATACCTATCTCCCTTTCTCTGTAGCCTATTCAGCACATGTATTTTTAAATGCACATATAGAACACTACCTGGTATCACACCTACATTTTGTGAGGTGGCTAATTTGGCAAATACAATTTGTGAGAAGTGATCACTCCTGTTAAACTCTGTTGGAACTGAAAATTTAACCTAGGGGTGTGTTTCCTAGAAGAACAACATTATACATAAATACATGTTCTAAAAGAAATAATTTTGCATCTGTGGAGGATATATATTTCATGATAAATTTGATTGCTAATTTATTGTCTGTGTGTGTTTTTTTGTATATATATATATATATATATATATATATATATATATATATATATACACTCTCCAGATTTTTCAAAATATGAAATATATGTGTCTTATATACACTCCCTAAATTCATTCATGTTCATGTATATGGATTTATAATCAACTTTTCACAAGATCATTCTCAGAAATATTCATCCACCTGAAATACATATTGTTTCCAGTACTGAAAACTAACTTCAGTTAATGTTGCATACAAATACTAATAATTCTACAGTAACTGACCCAGTTTAACATCAATGCAAGTACATTCCTATGTGACATGATGTGTATTTTGAAATTCATTTTAATTCAACACTGGTACATTACTATTTCTTCAATTTATGCACATTATAGGATATATATTTCATCCACAAGTTAGCAAACTTATAGGCATTTGTTTCACTTTCAATCACTTCCTGCTTCAGAACACATGGATTCTTCCAGGTTTCTTGACTGGTCTTATAATGAGACTTCTTTCGAAATATATTATTTTTGATTTTTTTTTATCACTTTTGAAGCAAAACTGACACTCACTTCATGATAAACCATAACTATAATATCACCACTAGATGTATAACTGGTTGGAATGAATGATTTTATAACAATATAGTATTTTTTATATATTCTCTTATATCAGTTTATTCCATTATTTAAAGTGGAACCAGTTATATTATTTATTCACTATATTGTCTATTCATGCATTATCTCTATATTCATAGACACAGGGTACACCTCTTAGTACCCCCAATACTAATTTATTAGTCTTCTAAATATTGCTCCCAGAAATGGTGGAAGAAATACTGATGTCACCTGATCTACATATGCATGTTATCATAGTAATATTCTGGACACAAAATGCAAAAGTCACACGTATGATTGTACCAAAGCCTAAATGGAAACTGAACATGGATTACTAAAAACATCCATATCCAGGTTGCCTAATGCTCTCAAATGTCAATCCTATTGGTGACCACATTTTTGTTTCTTCCTAAGATTATATATTCAACCTCAAAACTATTGGAAATGTCTAGTTTTTTCACTCACTTTATACTTTGCCTGATTTCCTAATGTCTCTATTGATATCTACTTTCCTACATATTTTTTCCAGTTCAACATTGTGACTGACCCTTCACATGTGCTGACATTGACATTCACTCTCTAACCGAAACCCTATTGCTAATGAACTTTGGTCCAAATCCTATACTCTATCTTCTTCCGAAACATACTGACTATCTTCCTGATCCTATCGACTATCCCTTTTTGAGTGGATGTACTCTACTACATTCAATCATCTGAGGTACAAGGTCCTATGCCATTGTATATCGATTTTTCTGAAACATGTATGCAGAACATAATTCAAAGCTACGTGTCCCAATCTATTGCCAAATGCACTTCTGAGCTTCAAATCTTACCTAGATTTCTGTTTTCATACTTATATTTAACCACTATATTTCTATATATTGCAGGTTCCCAATAACCTTATTCATCCCGCAGAATGATTCCTAACCCAAATCGAACGTGTTATTAACCCTAACCATACACTGTTGCCTCAATCTAACATTACAAAAGAGCAGGGACAGGGCTATTCTTTCAATTAGGGATGTAGGTTATCTTCCAACTGCTGAGAACCTCAAAGTTCGATGCAGAAATGATCCCTGGAGAAGATGTAGGCAGCTATGAAGGACCTGCATGAGCAAAAGCCATCTTCCATGGCAAACAACCTGGACAGGATGAAGGGATGTGTATGCATCAGACTCTCTCTTCTTAATGTAGAGAAGATGAACCTAACCAGGCCTGCGTGTAGAGCTGTTCCATGGTGTCTATTTTGATATACCATTCTAACTAGTCAAATTGTCACAGGAAGTAGGGGCACCCTCCAACTCATGGAACCATTGGAAGCAAGTCTTAGGACAAAGTTGTTGCCAAGGCAGTGACCTCATTCAGTTGCAAAGAAAGTGACATACCTCATTTCCTTGGTGATGGAACTCTCTGAAATTGGGATGCAAGAAGCCAGGCACCAAGAGCCAGTCCCAGTCCCAGTCCCAGTGGGCTCACTTGTTTGGATTTACCAAGTACAGAGTCAGGCCTTCTTGGTACCTACTGATGTGAGGATGGCCAAATGCCAGTAGAGCTCTGAAGAGGGGCCTTTCTTGAGACAGCAGGTTGTGGCTAACAGCAGGCTCCTCGCAGAATAACAGAGTTGGCCAAGGAGACAAGATCTGAGACCAGACAGGCCATTTCGAGTGGAACATAGTATGGCCCACCAGTCAGAGGACACTCCAGATAGTTAAAGACCTATTTTTGGGAAGGAGGTGCCTTTTTGGTTGTGGGTGTGAGTTTGCGGTTTTGTATCATGTTCTGAGAATAGGTAGGAAAGGTGGTTGGTTTGGTTTGGAGTCGACTGTTTCTAGTAAGTCTATAGACAAGGCGAGTGTTTCTATGTCTGTGTAGCCACTGTGTCCGTGGTTTTAGACATTAGAAACGAGAATGCATCAATGGAGGTGTCCTGTCTAGTAGAAAGCTTCACAGCATTCATCCTGCACAATTGATTAATGGACTGTTGCTTGCCTTATGGATGGGAAACACCTACTAACTTCCTAAGTTGCTGTTTTCTTCCTGAATTCTGGCTACTCTCCAGAATAGTATCATGGTTTATTGTCCAAGATATGTACCACCGCCAAACTCTGTGACATGGCCATGTCCTTGATAGCTGAAGGGAATGGGAACATCTCAGAAAACTCAGATATCAGTGTGACCAGTAAAGTCTCAGTGGAGAAACCCTGCTTTGCTCCATTTGCTTATCTATGTTTCTGTTGCCTTGAATGTCAGGAAGGTCTTTGCCTCAGGCCACCCCTTTGTGAAGCGTGAAGAAACAGTTTTCAAATGGAAATGAATGGGCATCACCTGTGGCTCTTTGCTTAATTGCTCTGGAAAGGGATGTGTCTTAGTCAGACACTAGGCCCTGTTTGAGGCTGTGGCTAAGATTCTCAGCTCCTGATAGATCTAAAGAAGATCCCATGTGTGCATCCAAAAAAAAAATGGCAAAAAATCTGTCATTGTGGATGAAGTCTCTTGCCTTCTTCTGTTTGGTTCCTGACCTCCATCAAGTGAGAATAGGGATCCTTTGGATCAAATGAGTTCTTCAAAGTCCTGCAGAACTGCTTGGGTTGTCTCATGATGCCAAATCACATAAAGAATCTATACCTGACAGTAAGTAGGCCTCAAATTGGAGAAGCAGAGCAGTATTTATGGCAGGCCGAGAGCAGTTGTGTGCAGGTGTGTGACAATACATCTGTGGTGGGGTCATGTGGATCTTACATTGGCTTCCAAATGGCTTGTGACTGACATGGTGCAGCTAGCAGAACTTTGTATGTAAAGGCATCATGTTACATGGAGAGTTTTCAGGGCAATGTTCAGAATCAAGTTCCTATGGTAAAGGGGGCAAGCAATGGGGGATAGAAGCCTGGTTGGTGCATTCTCCTGCAGACCCTGACACACCATACGTTACCGGACTCCCTCCAGCATTGTGTCCCAGTTTAACTCCTTGTATGTCATGAACCAAATACAAAACACCCACTGCAGCAGCAAGAAACACCACGAAAAGTGGAGGATGACCAAATGATTTCAAAGTCCAGACGGGGAGACACTTATCCCCCATTGGCCACAGTTTAGTTACAAAGAGTGAATTCAGCACTGCTGCCTCATGTTCATTGGACAATAAGAATTCATGTCCTCCAGGTCACAAAAATGCAGACCCAAGTTTGATGGTCTCACTACAAAGGAAGCTAAAGCTTCTGAAAACAACATATATTTCAAGTACCCAACCTCATTGTCAGTATCTCCAGAAGTGTTTAGGCCAGCAGAGATCCATGTTTGTGGAGTTTTACCCTGTCCCTAAGGTTTGGAAACGTCTCTTCCACCTCAAAGGTTGTGAACTACTGAGCATTTTCCATTCTACGTATGTATTCACAGATTTTCTAACTCTTCTCCTCTAATTGTTTCTTACATGGAGCGTGGTTATTTCAAGCCATTGTTCTGAATGAAAGTGGGAATTTTTTGTGTGTAGCACGTATTTGCATACACATTGGATTCATTTTCCAATTTTCCATTCTAAATACTGAATCCCTGACACGAACCCATACCCTACTAGACTCTGACTACTAATTCTAATATCATGCAGAAAAGTAACACAAACAGAATTGAAATACAAGCAGTTCAGAGGAGGCATGGTGTATAATTGATCTTGCCTTTTGCATGATAAATGTCAGGTGTTATAAATCCAGTCTATTTTTAATTGAAATAGATCTCCATGTGTTTTTAAAGTTAACAAATATGTGAATTCCTGTCTCCCTTTGTCTGTAGCCTATTCAGCACATGTATTTTTATATGCACATATCAAATCCTACCTGGTGTCACACCTACATTCTTGTGAGGTGACTGACTTGGGAGATACAATTTGTGAGAAGACATCACTCCTCCTAAACGCTGTTGGAACTGATAATTCAAATAATGGGTGAGCTTCCTAGTAGAAAAACATTATACATAAATCCCTGTTAAGAAAATTGAATATTTTTGGATCTGTGATTGATGTATATTTCATAGTGAATTTAGATTTGCATATATGTTGCTACATTTTAATATCTGTATGTGTCTGTGTGTGTATACACACACACACACACACACTCTCTCTCTCTCCAGATTTTTCAAAATATGAAATATATGTATCTTATTTACACTCCCTAAATTCATTTATGTTCAAGTATGTGGATTTATAATCAACTTTTCACAAGATTTTTCTCAGAAATATTTATCCACCTGAAATACATATTTGTTTCCTAGTACTGAAAACTAACTTCAGTGAATGGTACATACAAATCCTGTTGATAGCCACAGCCAAGGGTCTCCAGTAAATACCATATGTACTACTGCACAACCTAAGGCAGGCATGGTCCCTAAGCCACATGCTCGTTGTTTAAACAGAGAGGGGGAGATGTTGAGAGCCACAGCCAAAGGGGCCCCAGGAAACCTCCAGCTGCCAGCAAACTTCCAGCTGCCGGCTGATGATTGGCTCCACAGCGGCCCCAGCAACATCTAGCTGATTGGCTCCTCTGTGGTGATGCTCAATGGGATGTTTCCCTGCCCTTTCAGACAACGGAGCTGCTCATTGGTGGACTTTTTTGGCTCCGCCCATGTGACCCAGCCAATTGGCCTCAAAAGGAGGAGGCTTGTGGTTGAGGGAGAGGCTTGTGGGAAGACTGTGGTGGCAGTTGGGCTCTGAGGGTTTTTCCTGAGAAGCTGTTTTGTTTGGCTTGTGTGGTTCTAAAAATAAAGTTTGTTTCTTTTGACAATTGGCTCCTGAATTGTGCCCAGCCAGACTGATGATAATCATGTAAAATGTTGATTTTAAATCGCATACATGAACTTGAATGAATTTAGGGAGTGTATAATAAGACACATATATTTCATATTTTGGAAAATCTGGAAAATCTGGTATATATATATATATATATATATATATATATATATATATATACACACACACACACACACACACAACAATAAAATGTAGCAATATATATGCCAATCGAAATTTATCATGAAATATATATCATCCACATATCTAAAAATATTCATTTTACTGAACATGGATTTATGTATGATGTTGTTCACTAGGAAGCTCACCCATAGTTTGAATTTTCAGTTCCATCAGTATTTAGGGGAAGTGATCTATTCTCATAATTTGTATATTCCAAAGTTAGTGAGATCACAAGAATTTACGTGTGTTACCAGGTAGGAGTCTATATATGCATAAAAATATACATGTTCTAAAGAGGCTACAGAGAAAAGGAGACAGGAATTTACATATGTGTTAACTTTGAAAACTCATGGAGAAATATTACAATGAAAAGTTGACTAGATTTATAACACATATCCTTGATAAAGGAAAAGGAAAATCCAAGTATACACCATGCCTCCTACAAAAGGCCTGTATTTCTATTCTGTTAGGTTTCTTTTTCTCCATCATTTTAGGATAGTAGTCATAGTCTAGTAGGGTATGGGTTAGTGTCAGAAATTCAGTATTGCAAATGGAAAATAGGATAATGTATCCAATGTGTATGCAAATATGTGCTACACAATAATCTTCCCACTCTCACCTAGAACAATGCCTTGACATTACCTTTGCCCCAAGTGAGACACAATTAGAGAAGAAGAGTTAGAAAATCTGTGAATACATATCTGGAATGGAAAATTCTCAGGAGTTCTCAACCTGGGAGCAGGTAGAGGAGTTTCCAGAAGTAAGGGATTGGGTAAACACTCCACAACCATGGAGCTCTGCTGGAAAAAAAGACTTCTGGAGAATCTGCCTCTGAGGTGTGGCACTTGAAATATATATTGTTGTCAGGAGCTTTGTCTTCATTTGTAGTGAAACCATCAAAGCTGGGTCTGAATCTATGTGACTTGGAGAACATGGTTTCTTATTTTCCAATGAACCTGAGGCAGCAGTGCTGAATTCTCTCTTTGTAGGTAAACAGAGTCCAGTGGGCCAAAGTGTCTAACCATGTGGACTGTGAAGCCATTTAGTCATCCTCCAATTTTCATGGTGTTTCTTGGTGCTGAACTGGGAGTTTGGTATTTGCTTCAAGAAATACAAGGAGTTCAACTGGGACACAGTGTTGGAGGGAGTTCTGTGACATGTGCTGGGTCAGAGTCTCCAGGAGAACTCACTAACCCGGCTTCTATCCCACATAGCTTGCCCCCTTGACCATAGCAACCTGATTCTGAACATTTCCCTGAAACCTCTCCATATAACAAGATGCCTTTGCATATAAGGGTCTGCTGGGTGCACCATGTTAGCTAAAAGCCATTTGGAAGTCAATGGCAGATCCACATGGCACCACCATAAATATTTTATCACACACCTGCACACCACAACTCTGGGCCAACTACTCCACAGTCTCCATCTAACCGGCATCTCTGTTCTACACCACTTTCATTATACCCAATCAATCAAGGCACTGTCTGGTACACTAATGATCAGCAACAGGACATCAAAGGTTCTCCAGTGCCACCTCATCATGCGAATTTCAAAAATTTCATGGTATTTATCTAGCCATTTTACAAGGATGAAGTTGGAGGCATTGTGGGTTTCAATTCTTTCAGGAATCATTCAATGTTGAGGAAGCTCATTTCAATGAAAGTTCTGGAGAACTCTCACAGGCAAGGCTTTCCAAAGAGTGGCCAAATAGTCACATGAAGCCAGGCCAATTGAGGTCTACAATGTGAGGTCCATGTGTGTTTTGACTCTCAACTATGTCTGGCAAGTATTTCAAAATAACATCATATGATATTCTGTCTGAGATTCCCAGTGCTCTGTGGAAAGCCACCCCGGGCCTAGATCTCAGTTTCAAAGGGCGACTTTCATGGGTGGCCGCCTAAAATCCCAACACAAATCATGGCAATACTTCTCTGAGGTCAGTTCCAGAACTCAGTCTCTAAGAGGAATCACACCAGAGTTCAAGCCCTGGTGGACCCAGTCATCTTTTCCTACTGCCACATAAATGACCACAATGAAAACCAAAACACTCCCAAATGGCCCTCATCTTCTTCCATATAGACACTCATCATAACCTCTGGCTTGACGTTTCCTTGAGGGGCACAGCCCAAGACAGTGTCCAAAATAATCTCCCTTTCCTCTCATTTGCCTAAAGTCAGGGTGGCCTGGACACCCATTCTGTGAACCATGAGTGATCAAATAACCCTGACTTTAATACTGCTCTGCTTCTCCAATTTGAGGCCTACTGTCTGTGGAGTATAGATTCTTGATGTGAATTGGAGTAATGAAAAAACCCAATAACCCATTGGCTACACTCTGCAGGGTTTTGAAGAACTCATTTGACCCAATAAATCCCTATTCTCATTTTATGGAGGTCAGGAACCTTACAGAGGAAAGTGAGAGACTTCATCCTCAATGACGGCTTTTTGGGCCACTTTGGTTTTTGATGTGCCTTCTGGAATGTTACACATTTTTTTTTTTTTTGGTTTTAGTGCCTTCTGGAATATTACATAATTTTTTTCTTTAGACATTATTGCCAGAGTTCCTATCTTCATCCCAGTGCAGGTGAAATCAAAGATAATACCAATCTACAGCTTCTGCAATAGCCATCCCTGTACTGCTTGCAGAACTTGCCTGGACACATTGTGAACTCACCTAAATGCATTGTGAACTATCTGTTGGTGCAGCGACTTGTGGTAGTGTTGGGGTATATTTGCTGATGATGTCATCGGTGGTACAATTTTTCCAAAAGGAGCCATCAATTGGCTTGGTGTATCTTCCTCCCTTCTGCGTGTCATGATCGTCCAGCTAAAATTTGGGGGGCCAACAGAGGTGAGGCAAAGAACCTCACCCACCCCCGCTGGTACAAAGACCTCTCCACATGTGTGGCTCTATACTGGATGGGTAGTCAGTGACGGGTAAGATAAAATTGCAATGGTACCAACTTAACGGGTAAAGACCATATGTACTATTGGACAACCTAAGGCAGGCACGGTCGCTAAGCCACATGCGTGTTGTTTAAACAGAGAGGCGAAGATGTTGAGAGCCACAGCCGAAGGGGCCCCAGCAAAATTCCTGCTGCCAGCAAACTTCCAGCTGCCGGCTGATGATTGGCTCACAGCGGCCCCAGCAACACCTAGCTGATTGGCTCCTCTGCGGTGATGCTCAATGGGCTGTTTCCCTGCCCTTTCAGACCACAAAACTGCTCATTGGGGGACTTTTTTTGACTCCGCCCACATGACCCAGCCAATCGCCCTCAAGAGCAGGAGTATTGTGGGAGGCGGAGAGAGGCTCCTGTGGGAGGGAGAGGTTTTGGGAAGCCAGTGGTGGCAGTTGGGGCTCTGAAGGTTTTTTCCTGAGAGGCTGTTTTGTTTGGCATGTGTGGTTCTAAAAATAAAGTTAGTTTCTTTTGACAAGTGGCTGCTGATTGTGCCCAGCAAGACTGCGGCATTATCCTAATATTTCTACAATAACTGACCCAGTTTAACATCAATGCAAGTAGATTCCTGTGGGAGAGGACATGATGTGTATTTTGACGTTCATTTTTATGTAACAGTGGTACATTACTATTTCTTCAGTTTACGCACATCATAGTATATATATTTGATCCACAAGTTCACAAATTTATAGGCATTTGTTTCACTTTCAATCACTTTCTGCTTCAAAACACATGTATTCCTCCAGGTTTCTTGACTGGTCTTTTCATGAGACTTCTTTCCAAACACATTATTTCCGATTTCCATAATCACTTTTGAAGCAAAACTCACACATTCTTCATGAAAAACCATAATGCTGATATAACCATTATATATATTACTGGTTGGAATGAAGGATTGTATATCAATGTAAGATTTTCTGTATATTTTCAGATATCAATTCAATCCATTATTTAAAGTTAGAACCAGTTATAATATTTCTTTACAGTATGGTCTATTCATGCATTATCTCTATAATTATAGACACAGTGTACACCATTTTTACCTCCAAAAATAATTGATACGTCTTCAAAATATTGCTCTCAGAAATGGTGGAAGAAATACTCATGTCACCTGATCTACATATACATTTTACCACAGTAATATTCTGCACACAGAAAGAAGAGGTCAAACTTATGTTTGTACCAAAGCCTAAATGAAAAGTGAGCATGGATTACGGAAAACATCCATGTCCATATTGCCTAATGCTCTCAAAAGTTCATCCTATTGGTGACTACATGTTTGTTTCTTCCTAAGATTATATATTCAAACTCAACCCTGTTGAAAATGTATAATTCTATCACTCACTTTATACTTTGCCTGATATCCTAATGTCAATTGATATCTGCATTCCTACTTTTTTCCCCAGTTCATCCTTTTGACAGACTCTCCACATGTGCTGACAATTACATTCACTCTCTATCCGAAACCCTATTGCTAAAGATCTTTTCATCCAAATCTTATACTCACTCTTCTTTCAAAACCTACCAACAATCTTACTAATCCTACAAATTATTTCTTTTTGACTGGATGTTCTCTTCAACATTCAATCAACCAAGGTACAAGGAATTATGCCATTGTATATTGATTTATCTGAGACATCTGTGCAGAATATAATTCAAAGCTAAGAATCCCAGCCAAGGGTCCAATGCAATTCTGGGCTTCAAATATTACCTAGATGTCTGTTTTCATACTTATATTTCACTTATATTCTTATAAATATCGCACGTTCCCAATACCATAATTCATCCCGCAGAATGATTCCTAACCCAAATGGAACATGTTATTAACCCTGACCATACACTGTTCTCTCAATCTATCTTTACTGAAGAGCAGGGACAGAGTTGGTCTTTCAATACAGAAATTAGGGGATCTTCCACTTGCTGAGAACCTCCAAGGTCATTAAAGAAATGATCCCTGGATTAAATGTAGGCAGCTATGAATGACGTCAGAGAGCAAAAGTCATCTTCCATGACAAACAACCTGGTTAGCATGAAGGGATGTGTCTGAATCAACATTTCTTTTCTTAATGTATAGAAGATGGACCAAACCAGGCCTATCTGGAGAGCTTTTTTTGGGTGCCTATGGTTGATATACCATGCAAACTTGTGAAAGTTTCACTGAAAGAAGGGGCAGCCTCCAACTCATTGGACTTTGGAAGCAACTGTTAGGACAAATTGGTTGACAAGGCAGTAACCTAATTCATTTCCTGAAGGAAGTGACCTACGTCACTTCCTTGGTGAAGGAATTCTCTGAATTTGGGATCCATGAAGACAGGTACCCAGAGCCAGTCTCAGTCCCAGTCCCAGTGGGCTCACTTGTTCAGTTTTACCAAGGACAGGGTCAGTCTTTCTTGGTACCTACCTATGTGAGGATGGCCAAAGGCCAGAAGAGCTCTGAAGAGGGACCTTTTCTGAGAAAGCAGGTAGTGGCTCACCGCTGGCTCCTGACAACTTCACAAAGTTGGCCAAAGAGACCAGATCTGAGTCAGGACAGGACATTTCGGGAGAACATTTTATGGCCCACCAGTCAGAGGACACTCTGGATAGTCACAGACCTACTTGGGGGAAGGAGGTGCCTTTGTGGGAGTGGTTGTGGTTTTGTGGGTTTGTCACATGTTCTGAGAATAGGTAGGAAATGTGGTTTGTTTGGTTTGGATTGGACTGTTTCTAGTAAGTCGTTTGATATGTAAGTGTTTCTATGTCTGTGTATCCCACTGTGTCTGTGGTTGTAGACATTAGAAAAGAGAATGAATTAATGGATGTGTCCTGTCTAGTAGAAAGCTTCCCAGCATTCATCCTGCCCAATTGATTAATGGACTGCGGCTTGCCTTCTGGATGGGCAAAACCTTCTATCTTCCTAAGATCCTGTTTTCTTCCTGAATTCTGGCCACTCTCCAGAATAGGCTCATGGTTTTGTGTCCAAGATATATACCACCTCCAAGCTCTGTGACATGGCCATGTACTTGATAGCTGAAGTGAATGTCAAGCATCTCAGAAAACTCAGATATCAGTGTGACCAGGAAAGTCTCAGTGGAGAAACCCTGCTTTGTGTCTTTTGCTTACCTGTTCTTCTGTTGCCCTAAATGTCAGGAAGGTCTTTGCCTCTGGCCACCCCTTTGTGAAGCCTGAAGAAAACAGTTTTCAAATGAAAATGAATGGGCATCACCTGTGGCTCTTTGCTTAATTGCTTTGTAAAAGGATGTGTCTGAATCAGCCTCTTGGTTCTGTGTGAGGTTGTGGCTTAGATTCTCAGCACCTGATGCATCAAAAGATAGATTCCATGTGTGCATTCAAAACAGAAATGGCAAATGAGTCTCTTGCCTTCCTCTATTAGATTCCTGACCTTCATCAAGTAAGAATCAGGATCCTTTAGTTCAAAAGAGTTCTTTGAACCCCTGCAGAAGTGCTTGGGTTTTCTGATGACTCCAAATCACATAAAGAATCTATACCTGACAGTCAGTAGGCCTCAAATTGGAAAAGCATGACAGTATTAACGCCATGCCTATTTGATCAGTTCTGGTTCACAGGAAGGGTGTGTAGGCCACCCTGACTTTCGGCAAATGAGGGGAAAGGGAGCTTATTTTGGACAGTGTCTTGGTCTGCGCCCCTCATGGAAACTTCTAGCCAGAGGTTATGATTAGTGTCTATATGGAAGAACATGAGGGCCATGTGAGAGTGTTTTGGTTTTCATTGTTGTCATTTGTGTGGCGGTGGGAAAAGATGACTGCGTCCACCTGGGTTTCAACTCTTGTGGGATTCCCCTTGGAGACTGAGTTCTGAAACTGACCTTAGAGAAGTATTGCCATGAATTGTGTTGGAATTTTCGGAGGCCACGCATGAGAGTCACCCTTGGAAACTGAGATCTAGGCCCAGGGTGGCTTTCCACAGAGCACTGGGAATCTCAGCGAGGATATCACTTGATTATATTCTGAAAGACTTGGCAGCAATAGTTGAGAGTCAAAACACACATGGACCTCACATTGTAGACCTCAATGTGGCTGGCTTTATGTGACCTTGGGCCACTCTTTCAGAAGACTTGCCTGTGAGAGTTCTCTAGAGCTTCCATTGAAATGAGATTCCTCAATATTTAATGGTTCCTGAATGAATTGAAACCCACAGTAACTCCAACTTCATCCTTGAAAAATGGCTGGAAAATACCATGAAATTTTTGAAATTTCCATGACCAGCTGGCACTGGAAAACCATTTGATGTCCTGTTGCTTATCATGAGTATACAAGACAGTGCCTGGTTTGACTGAGTTTCATGATAATGGTGTAGAAAAGTTATGACAGTAAGTTGGAGCCTGCTGAGTAGTGGGCCAAGAGCAGTAGAGTGTAGGTGTGTGAAAAAACATCTGTGGTGGGGCCACGTGGATCTGCCATTGGCTTATAAATGGTTTGTGACTGACATGGTGCAGCTAGCAGACCTTTGGATGTAAAGGCATCTTGTTGTATGGAGAGGTTTCAGGGCAATGTTCAGAATCATGTTGCTATGGTCAAGGGGGCAACTATGTGTGATAGAAGCCTTCTTGGTACATTCTCCTGCCGATCCTGACCACCACACATGACAGAACTCCCTGCAGCACTGTATCACAGTTAAACTCCTTTATTTCATAAAGTAAATACCAAACTTTCAGTGCAGCATCAAATAACATGATTAAATGTGAAGGATGATCAAATGGCTTCACAGTCCACATGGGGAGACACTTAGCCCCCAGTAGCCCCAGTTTGCCTACAAAGAGAGAATTCAGTACTGCTGCCTCGTGTTCATAGGAAAATAAAAAAAAAAACATGTCGTCCAGGTCACATAGATGCAGACTCAGCTTTGATGGTCTCACTACAAAGGAAGCTAAAGCTCCTGACAACAACATATATTTCAAGTGCCCAACCTCAGAGGCATTTTCTCAAGAAGTCTTAAGGCCGACACAGCTCCATGTTTGTGGTATTTACCCTGTCCCTTACTTTTGGAAACTCCTCTACCACCTTCAAGGTTGTGAACTCCTGAGCATTTTCCATTCCAGATATTTATTATGAACTCAAACAACAACAAGTGCTGGCGAGGATGTGGAGAAAAGGGTACACTTGTACATTGCTGGTGGGACTGCAAATTGGTGCAGCCAAATTGGAAAGCAGTATGGAGATTTCTTGTAGAGGTGGGAATGGAACCACCATTTGACCCAGGTATTCCCCTTCTCAGTCAATTCCCTAAAGACCTAAAAAAAATGCTACAGGGACACTGCTACATTGATGTTCATAGCAGCACAATTTACAATAGCAAGACTGTGGAACCAACCTAGATGCACTTCCATAGATGAATGGATAAAAAATGAGGCATTTATACACAATGGAGTATTACTCTGCATTAAAAAATGACAAAATTTTTACAGAGAAATGGATGGCATTAGAGCAGATTATGCTAAGTGAAGCTAGCCAATCCCTAAAACCAAATGCCAAATGTCTTTTTGATATAAAGAGATTAACTAAGAACAGAGTAGGGACGAATAGAATGAGAAGAAAATTAACATTAAACAGGGATGAGAGGAGGAAGGGAAAGGGAGAGAGAAGGGAAATTGCATGGAAATAAAAGGAGACCCTCAGGGTTATACAAAATTACATACAAGAGGAGGTGAGGGAAAGGAAAAAATTATACAAGGGGAAGAAATGAATTACAGTAAAGAGGTAGAGAGAGAAGAGGAGAGGGGAGGTAAGGGGAGGGGGATAGTAGAGGTTAGGAAAGGCAGCAGAATACGACAGACACTAGTATGGCAATATGTAAATCAATGGATGTGTAACTGATGTGATTCTGCAATCTGTTTATGGGGTAAAAATGGGAGTTCATAACCCACTTGAATCACAGTGTGGAATATGATATATCAAGAACTATGTAATGTTTTGAACAAGCATAAATAAAAATTAAAAAAAAGAAAACTAACTTTGGTGAATGGTGCAAAGAAATCCTAATATTTCTACAGTAACTGACACAGTTTAACATCAATGCGAGAAGATTCCTGTGGGACATGATGTGTATTTTGATGTTCATTTTTATTCAGCACTGGTACATTACTATTTCTTCAGTTTATTCACATCATATTATAATATTTCATCCACAAGTAAGGAAATTTATCGTCATTTTTTTCAATTTCAATCACTTCCTGCTTCAGAACTCATGAATTCCTCGGTGTTCCTTGACTGGCATTTTCATGAGACTTCTTTCCAAACACATTATTTTCGATTTCCATAATCACATTTGAAGCAAAACTCACACAAACTTCATGATAAATCGTACCCTAATATTAACATTAGGTGTATAACTGGTTGTCATGAATGATTGCATATCAATATAAGATTTCTTATATATTTTCAGATATCAATTCAATCCATTATTTAAAGTGGAACAAGTTGTATTATTTATTGAAATTAAGGTCTATTCATGCATTATCTGTATATTCATAAAAACAGGGTACACCTCTTTTTACCCCCAATGCTAATTTATACGTTTTCAAAATACTGCTCCTAGAAATGGTGGAAGAAAAAATCATGTCATCTGATCTACATATACATTTTATCACAGTAATATTCTGGAAACAAAATGCAAAGGTCCCACTTAGGATTGTACCAAAGCCTAAATGTAAAGTGAACATGGATTACTAACAATATCCATGTCCATGTTGCCTAATGCTCTCAAATGTCAATCCTATTGGTGACCTACATATTTGTTTCTTCCTAAGATTAGATATTTAATCTCAACCTTGTTGAAAATGTCTTATTCTATCACTCACTTTATACTTTGCCTGATTTCCTAATGTCTCTATTGATATCTGCTTTTCTACAAATTTTCCCCAGTTCATCATTGTGTCTGATTTCTTCATATGTGCTGACATTTATATTCACTCACTGCCCGAAAAAAATTGCTAAAGAACTTTTGTTACATATCCTATACTAACTCTACTTGCTAAACATAACGACTATCTTCTTTTTTTTTTTAATTTTTTTTATTGGTTGTTCAAAACATTACAAAGCTCATGGCATATCATCTTCCATACATTTGATTCAAATGGGTTATCAGCTCCCATTTTTACCCCAAATACAAGTTGCAGAATCACATCGGTTACACATCCACATTTTTACATAATACCATATTAATAACTGCGACTATCTTCTTAATCCAACCGACAATCCCTTTTGACTGGATGTTCTCTTCAGCATTCAATCATCCAAGGTTCAAGTTCCTCTGCCATTGTATATCGATTTATTTGAGACATGTGTGCAGATAGTAATTCAAAGCTAAATATCCCAATCAATTGCCCAATGCCCTTCTGGGATTCAAATCTTACTTTAATTTCTGTTTTCATACATATGTTTAACCTCGATATTCTTATAAATATCACAGGTTCCCAATACCATTATTAATCCAGCAGAATGATTCCTAACCCAAATCGAACATGAAATTAACCCTAACTATACACTGTTCACTCAATCTAACTTTACAGAAGAGCAGAGACAGATTGTTCTTACAATACAGGAATGTAGGGGATGCTCTACCTGTTAAGAACCTCAAAGGTCCATGCAGAAATGATCCCTGGAGAAGATGTAGGCAGCAATGAAGGACCTGAGAGACAAAAAGTCATTTTCCATGGCAAACAACCTGGTCAGGATGAAGGGTTTTGTCTGAATCAGCCTCTATCTTCTTACTGTAGAGAAGATGGACCAAACCAGGCTTGTGTGGAGAGCTGTTCTCGGGTGCCTAAGGTTGATATACCATTCTAAGTTGTGAAAGTGCCAAAGGAAGTAGGGGCAGCCTCCATCTCATGGGACCCTTGGAAGCAACTGTTAGGACAAAGTTCTTTGCCAAGGCAGTGACCTCATTCAGTTCTTAAAGGAAGTGACCTATCTCACTTCCTTGTTGATGGAACTTTCTGAACTTGGGACCAAGGAAACCAAGCACCAGAGCCAGTCCCAGTCCCAGTCCAAGTGGTCTCATTTGTTTGGAATCACCAAGGACAGAGTCAGTCTTCTTGGTACTGACTGATGTGAGGATGGCCAAATGCCAGGAAAGATATGAACACG
This sequence comes from Callospermophilus lateralis, assembly GCF_048772815.1. Lineage (NCBI taxonomy): Eukaryota > Metazoa > Chordata > Mammalia > Rodentia > Sciuridae > Callospermophilus > Callospermophilus lateralis. The sequence continues at coordinate 721,110 of NW_027513464.1, forward strand.
GGCCTTTCCTGACTAAGCAGGTAGTGGCTCACCGCTGGCTCCTGACTGCTTTACAGAGTTGTACAAGGAGACCAGATCTGAGACAGGACAGACCATTACCGGGGAACATAGTATGGCAAACCTGTCAGAGGACACTCCGGATAATCACAGCCCTACTTGGGGGAAGGAGGTGTCTTTTTGAGTGTGGGTGTGTGGTTTTGTCTCTGTTCTGAGAATAGGTAGGAAAGGAAGATTCTTTGGTTTGCAGTGAACTGTTTCTAGTAAGTCGTTTTACAAGGTGAGTGTTTCTATGTCTGTGTATCCCACTGTGTCCGTGGTTGTATACATTAGAAAAGAGAATGCATCAATGCATGTGTCCCCTCTAGTAGAAAGCTTCCCAGCATTCATCCTGCCCAATTAATGAATGGAGTGTGGTTTCCATATCGATAGGCAACACCTACTACCTTATTAAGTCCCTGTTTTCTTTCTGAATTCTGACAACTCTTCAGAATAGGCTCTTGGGTTTGTGTCCAAGATATGTACCACCTCCAATCTCTGTCACATGGCCATGTACTGGATATCTGAAGGGAATGGCCAGCATCTCAGAAAACTCAGATATCAGTGTGACCAGGAAAGTCTCAGTGGAGAAACCCTGCTTTGGGCCTTTTGCTAACCTATTGTTCTGTTGCCTTGAATCTCAGGATGTCTTTGCCTCTGGGCACCCCTTTGGGAAGCCTGAGGAAAACATTTTTCAAATGGAAATGAAGGGCATCACCTGTGTCTCTTTGCTTAATTGCTTTGGAAAAAGATGTGTCTGAATCATCCTCTTGGCCCTGTGTGAGGCTGTGGCTTAGATTCTCAGCACCTGATGGATCAAAAGAAAGATCAAATGTGTGCATCCAAAACCAAAATGGCAAATATTCACTCATTGTGAATGAATTCTTTTACCTTCCTCTGTTAGGATCCTGACTTCCATCAAGTGAGAATAGGAATCCTTTCGGCCAAATGAGTTCTTCAAATCTCTGCAGAGGTGCTTGGATTTTCTCATGACTCAAATTCACATAAAGAATCTAAACCACAGAGTCAGAAGGCCTCAAATTGAAAAAGCCAAGCAGTATTAATGGCAGGCCTATTTGATCATTCCTGGTTTACAGGAAGTGTGTCCAGGCCACCTTGATGTTAGACAAATGAGGGGAACAGGACCTTAATTTGGACACTGACTTGGGCTGTGGACCTCATTGAAAACTCCAGCCAGACGTTATAAGGAGTGTCTATATGGAAAAAGATGAGGACCATGTGGGAGTGTTTTGGTTTTAATTGTGGTCATTTGTGTGGCGGTTGGAAGAGATGACTGTTCCACTGGGCTTGAACTCTGGTGTGATTCCCCTTAGAGACTGAGTTCTTTAACTGACCTCAGAGAAGTATTGCCATGAATTGTGTTGGGATTTTAGGAGGCCACACATGAGAGTCGCCGTTGGAACCTGAGATCTAGGCCCAGGTTGGATTTCCACAGAACATTGGGAATTTCAGCCCGGATATAACATACAATTTTTCTTAAAGACTTGGCAGCCATATTTGAGTTTAAAACACACATGGACCTCATATTGTAGATCTCAATGGGCCTGGCTTCATGTGACATTTTGGCCACCCTTAGGGAAACCTTGCCTGTGAGAGTGCTCCAGAGCTTTCATTGAAATTAGCTTCTTCACCATTTAATGGTTCCTGAATTAATTGAATCCCTCAGAGCCTCAAACTTCATCCGTGAAAAATGGCTAGAAAATTACCATGAAATTTTTGATATTTTCATGATCAGCTGGCACTGGAAATACTTTGGATGTCCTGTTTCTGATCCTGAGTATACCAGACACTGCCTTGATTGACTTTGTTTCATGAAAATGGTGTAGAACAGATATGCCAGTAAGTTGGAGCCTGGTGAGTAGTGGGCCTAGAGCAGTGGTATGCAATTGTGTGATAAAACATCTGTGTTGCGGCCATGTGGATCAGCCATTGGCTTCCAAATCGCTTGTGACTTACATGGTGCAGCCAGCAGACCCATATATGTAAAGGCATCTTGTTATATGGAGAGGATTCACTGCAATGTTCAGAATCATGTTGCTATTCTCAAGGGGGCAATCTACATGGGATAGAACCTTGGTTGGTGCATTCTCCTGAAGACCCTGACTCACCACACCTTAAAGAACTCCCTCCACCACTCTGTCCCATTTTAACTCCTTGTATTTTTTGAAGCAAATACCAAACTCCCAGTGCAGCAGCGAGAAACACCACGAAAAGAGGAGGATGACCAATTGGCTTCACAGTCCACACTGAAAGACACTTAGACCCCAGTGTCCATAGTTTACCTACAAAGAGAGAATTCAGCACTGCTGCCTCATGTTCATTGGATAATAAGAAACCATGTCCTCCAAGTAACATAGATGCAGACCCAGCTTTCATGGTTTCTCTACAAAGGAACTAAATCTCCTCAGAACATCAAATACTTCAAGTGCCCACTCTTAGAGGCAGTTTCTCAAAAAGTATTTAGGCCAGCAGAGCTACATGTTTGTGGAATGTTTACCCTGTCCCTTACTTTTAGAATCTTCTCTACCACCTCCAAAGTTGTAAACTCCAGAGTATTTTCCATTCCAGATATATATTCACAGATTTTCTAACTCTTATCCTCTAATTGTGTCTTACTTGAGGAGAATGTAATGTCAAGGCATTGTTCTGGATGAAAGTGGGAAGATTTTTGTGTAGCACATATTTGCATACACATTGGATTCAATTTCCTATTTTCCATTAGAAATGCTGAATCCCTGAAACTAACATATACCCTATTAGACTCTGACTACTAATCCTAATATGATGGAGAAAAATAACACAAACATAATAGAAATACAAGCAGTTTAGATGAGGTATGTTTTATAGTTGGAGTTGCCTTTTGCATGGTATAGTGTAGCAGTTATAAATCTAGTCAATTATTTGTTGAAATAGTTCTCGATGCGTTTTTAAAGTTAACAAATAAGTGAATTCCTGTCCCCCTTTCTCTGTAGCCTATTCAGCACACGTATTTTTATATGCACATATAGAATCCTACCTGGTACCACACGTACATTCTTGTGAGGTGGCTGACTTGGCAGATACAAATTGGAAGAAGAGATCACTCCTCCTAAACGCTGCTTGAACTGGTAATTCAAATGTGAGTGAGCTTCCTAGTTGAACAACATTATACATAAATCCATGTTCAGTAAAATGAATATATTTGGATCTGTGGATGATATACATTTCATGGTGAATATCGTTTGGCATATATATTGCAATTTTTAATGTCTGTCTCTGTGTGTGTATATAAATATATATATAGATACACTCTCAGGAGTATTCAAAATATGAAATATGTGTCTTATTACACACTTCCTAAATTCATTCATATTTATGTTGTGGATTCATAATCAACTTTTCACAAGATTATTCTCAGAAATATTCATCCACCTGAAATACGTATTTGTTTCTTAGTACTGTTTCCACCCCAGATATGCATTCACGGATTTTCAAACTCTTCTACCCTAATTGTGTCTTACTTGAGGTGAAGGTAATGTAAAGGCATTGTTCTGGATGAGAGTGGGAAGATAATTGTGTAGCATATATTTTTATACACATTGGATTCATTTTCCTATATACCATTGAAAATACTGAATCCTGACAATAACCCATACCCTACTATACTCTGTCTACTAATCCAAATGATGGAGAAAAACAACCCAAACAGAATAGAAATACAAGCAGTTCAGAGGAGGCGTGGGGTATAGTTGGACTTGCCTTTTTCATGATAAATGGTAGGTGTTATAAATCTAGTCAATTTTTAATTGAAATAGTTCTCCATGTGTTGTTAAAGTTAACAAATATGTAAATGCCTGTCTGCCTTTCTCTGTAGCCTATTCAGCACATGTATTTTTATATGCTTTATAGAATCCTACCTGGTATCACACGTTCATTTTTGTGAGGTGACTGACTTGGCAGATACAAGTTGTGAGAAGAGATCACTACTCTAAACGCTGTTGGAACTGAAAATTCAAACTATGGGTGAGCTTCCTAGTAGAACAACATTATACATAAATCCTTGTTTAGTAAAATAAATATTTTTGCATCTGTGGATGCTATATATTTTATGATGAACTTCGATTGGCGTATATATTCCTACATTTTAATGTCTGTGTGTGTGTTTTGTGTGTGTGTGTATATATATATATATATATATATATATATATATATATATACACACATATATATGTATATACACATATATATAATTATGAATATATATATATATATATATACTGTCCTGATTTTTAAAATATGAAATGTATGTATCTTAAATACACTCCCTAAATTCATTCATGTTCAAAAATGTGGATTTATAATAAACTTTTCACAAAATTATTCTCAGAAATATTCATCCTCCTGAAATACACATTTGTTTCATAGTTCTGAAAACTAACTTCAGTAAATGGTGCTTACAAATCCTAATATTTGTACAGTAACTAACCCAGATTAACATCAATCAAGTAGATTCGTATGGGACATGATGTGTATTCTGACGTTTATTTTCATTCAACACTGGTACATTACTATTTCTTCAATTTTTACAAATCATAGGATATATATATTTCATCCACAAGTTCACAAATTTATGCGCATTTGTTTCACAATCACTTCCTGCTTCATAAAACATGTATTCCTCCAGGTTTCTTGACTGGTCTTTTCATGAGACTTCTTTCCAAACACATTATTTTAGATTTCCATAATCACTTTTGAAGCAAAACTCACACACCCTTCATGATAAACCATAACCTTAATGTGGCCATTAGATATATAACTGGTTGGAATGAATGTTTGTATGTCAATATAAGATTTCTTGTATTTTTTCACATATAATTTCAATCCATTATTTAAAGTCGGAACCAGATATATTATTTATTCAAAGTATGGTCTATTCATGCATTATCTCTATATGCACAGACAAAGGGTACACCTCTTTTTACCCCATTACTAATTTATACGTCTTGAATATGTTGCTGCCAGAAATGGTGGAAAAATAGTCATGTCACCTGATCTACATATACGTTTTATCACAGTAATATTCTGGACAAAAAAAGCAAAGGTCACACTTAAGATTGTAGCAAAGACTAAATGAAAAGTGAGCATGGATTACTAAACATCCATGTCCAGGTTGCCTAATGCTGTCAAATGTCAATCCTATTGGTCACTACACATTTGTTTCTTTCTAAGATTATATATTCAAACTCAACCCTGTTGAAAATATCTAATCCTATCACTCACTTTATACTTTGCCTGATTTTGTAATGTCTTTATTGATATCAGCTTTCCTAACTATTTTCCCCAGTTCATCATTGTGACTGTCTCTTCACTTGTGCTGACATTAACATTCACTGTCTACCAGAAACCCTATTGCTAAACAACATTTGGTCCAAATCCTATACTCACTCTTCTTTCTAAACCTACCGAGAATCTTCCGAATCCTACCAACTATCCCTTTTGACTGGAAGTTCTCTTCTACATTTAATCATCCATGGTACAAGGACCTAAGCCATTGTATATCGATTTACCTGACACATCAGTGCAGAACATAATTCAAAGCTACGTATCCCAGTCAAGGGCCCAATGCCCTTTTGGGCTTCAAATCTTAGCTAGATTTCTGTTTTCATACTTATAATTCACCTATATATTCTTGTAAATATCGCAGTTTCCCAATACCATTATTCATCCCGCAAAAAGATTCCTAATCCAAATCGAACCTGTTAGTTAACCTAACCATACACTGTTCAGTCAATTTAACTTTACAGAAGAGCAGGGATAGAGTTGTTCTTACAATACAGGAATATAGGGGATCTTCCACATGCTGAGAAACTCAAAGGTCCATGCAGAAATGATTCCTGGAGAAGTTGTAAGCAGCTATGGAGGACCTAAGAGAGCAAAATTCATCCTCCATGGCAAACAACCTGGTCAGGATGAAGGGTTGTGTCTGAAACAGCTTCTCTCTTCTTAATGTCGAGAAGATGGACCAAACCAGGCCTGTGTGGAGAGCTGTTCCCAGGTGCCAATGGTTGATATACCATTCTAACTTGTGAAAGTGTCACAGGAGGTAGGGGCAGCCACCATCTCATGGGACCCTTGAAAGCAATTGTTAGGACAAAGTGGTTGCCACGGCAGTAACCTCATTCAGTTCCTGAATGAGGTGACCTACCTCTCTTCCTTGATGACGGATCTCTCTGAACTTGGGATCCAGGAAGCCAGGCACCCAGAGTCAGTCCCAGTTTCTTGCCCAGTGGGCTCAGTTGTTTGGAATAACCAAGGACAGAGTAAGTCTTCCTTGGTACCTACTGATGTGAGGATTGCCAAATGCCAAGAGAGCTCTAAAAAGGGGAATTTCATGAGAAAGCAGGTAGTGGCTCACCACTGGCTCCTGAAAACTTCACAGTGTTGGCCAAGGTGACCAGATCTGAGAAGGACAGGCCGTTTCAAGGAAACATAGTATGGCCCATCATTCAGAGTACATTCCAATTAGTCACAGACCTACTTGAATAAAGGAGGTGTCGTTGTGGGTGTGATTGTGATTTTGTGGTTATGTCTCATGTTCTGAGAATAGGTAAGAAAGGCGGTTTGTTTGCTTTAGAGTGGACTGTTTATAGTAAGTCATTTGACAAGGTGATTGTTTGTATGCCTGTGTATCCCACTGTGTCCGTGGTTGTAGACATTATAAAAGATAATGCATCAATGGATGTGTCCTGTCTAGTAGAAAGCATGCCAACATTCATCCTGCCCAATTTATGAGTGGACTGCAGGTTGCTTTAGGGACGGGCAACACCTACTATCTTCCGAAGTTCCTGTTTTCTTCCTGAATTCTGGCCACTCTCCAGAGTAGGCTCATGGTTTTGTGTCCAAGATATGTACCACCTCCAAGCTCTGTGACATTGCCATATACTGGATAGCTGAAGGGAATAGCAAGCATCTCAGAAAACTCAGATATCAGTGTGACAAAGAAAGTCTCAGTAGAGAAACCCTGCTTTGGGCCTTTTGCTTACCTATTTTTCTGTTGCTCTGAGAGTCAGGAAGGTCTCTGCCTCAGGCCACCAATTTGTGAAGCCTGAAGAAAACTGTTTTCAAATGGAAATGAATGGGCATCACCTGTGTATCTTTGCTTAATTGCTTTGGAAAGGGATGTGTCTGAATCAGCCACTTGGCCCTGTGTGAGGCAGTGGCTTAGATTCTCAGCACCTGATGGAACTAAAGAAAGATCCCATGTGTGCTTCCAAAACCAAAATGGCAAAAATATCAGTAATTGTGTATGAAGTATCTTGCCTTACTCTGATAGGTTTCTGATCTCCATCAAATGAGACTAGGGATCCTTTGGGTCAAATGAGTTCTTCAAAGCCCTGCAGAGGCTAGCCCATATGAACTTGGGTTTTTTCATTACTTTAAATCACATTAAGAATCTATACCTGACAGTCAGTAGGCCTCAAATTGGAGAAGCAGAGCAGTATTAAGGCCAGGCTTATTTTATCACTCCTGGTTCACAGGAATGGTGTCCAGGCCCAGCTGACTTTAAGCAAATAAGGGATAAGGAAGCTTGTTTTGGATACTGTCTTGTGCTGCGCCCCTCATGGAAACCTCCAGCCAGAGGTTATAATGAGTGTCTATATGGAAGAAGGTGAGGACCATGTGGGAGTGTTTTGGTTTTAATTGTGTTCATTTGTGTAGTGGTTGGAAGAAATGACTGGATCCACCAGGGCTAGAACTTTGGTATGATTCACCTTAGAGACTGAGTTCTGGAACTGACCTCAGAGAAGTATTGTCATGAATTGTGTTGCGATTTTAGAAGGCCACGCATGAGAGTCGCCATTGGAAACTGAAATCTAGGCCAAGGGTGACTTTCGACTGATCACTTGGAATCTCAGCCAGGATATCACATGATTTTATTATGAAAGACTTGACAGGCATAGTTGAGAGTCAAAACACACATGGACCTCACATTGTAGACCTCAATGGGCTGGGCTTCATGTGACTATTTGGCTACTCTTTGGGAAGCCTTGCCTTTGAGAGTTCTCCAGAGCATTCATTGAAATGAGGTTCCTCAACATTAAATGATTCCTGAATGAATTGAAACCCACAGTTTCTCCAACTTCATCCTTGAAAAGTGGCTAGATAAATACCCTGAAATTTTTGAAACTCCCATGACCAGGTGGCACTGGAGAACCTTTGGATCTCCTGTTGCTGATCATGAGTGTACCAGACAGTGCCTTGATTGACTGGATTTCATGATAATGGTGAAGAACAGAGATGCCAGTAAGTTGAGAATGCTGAGTAGTGGGCCCAGAGCAGTGGTGTGCAGGTGTGTGATAAAATATCTGAGGTGGGGCCATGTGGATTTCCAATTGACTTCCAAATGCATTTTGGCTGCCATGGTGCATCCAGCAGAACCTTACATGTAAAGGCATCTTATTATATGGAGAGGTTTCAAGGCAATGTTCAGAATCAGGTTGGTATGGTCAAGGAAAAAGCTGTGTGAAATAGAAGCCTGGTTGGTGCATTCTCCTGCAGTTCCTGACCCACCACACGTGAAAGAACTCCCTCCAGCACTGTGTCCCAGTTGAACTCCTTGTATTTCGTGAAGCAAATACCAAACTCCCAGTGCAGCACCAAGAAACACCACAAAAATGGAGGATGATCAAATGGCTTCACAGTCCACACGGGGAGACACTTAGCCCCCAGTGGCCACAGTTTACCTACCAAGAGAGAATTCAGCACTGCTGCCTCATGTTCATTGGAAAATAAGAAACCATGCTCTCCATTCACATAGATGCAGACCCAGCTTTGATGGTCTCAATAAAAAAGAAGCTAAACCTTCTGACAACAAAATATATTTAAAGTACCCAACCTCAGAGGCAGTTTCTCAAGAAGTCTTTAGGCCGGCAGAGCTCTATGTTTGTGGAGTGTTTACCTCTTAGACCAGGATGTAAGAAAAGAACACTGACTCCAGTTAAAATCAAATTAAAGTAAGCTTATTATTTCCACTGGCTGGGCTGCCTCTCCCTCCAAAGATTGCGGGAGCAAGAGAGCAACCCCACCTTTACTACAGCCCAGGTTTGCAGCCCAGAAAGTTACACAAAAATGGGGTAACAGATAACAGAACTCTGACAAGCATCACACTAATGGGAGTTTACATTTTTTTTTTTTTGCTAGCCCCAACATCAAAATTTATGAGGACCATTAGAGCCTCAGAGAGGGTCATTGTCTGGCCACAGAAGGCCAATATTTATGAGGTGTGACAAAGTTTCAGAGAGGGCTGCTATCTGGTCAGAGAGCCATGCACGGGTGAGTTTAAGGCACGGGCAGTCATTCCAAGCAGGTTCAGAATTTGCAGTAATTTACAGTAAAGCCAAAATGATTTTTTCATGGTTTTGTTGCAAGATGGCTCCCAATTTTAATAAAAGATAAGGTTGGGTCTATCATTCCCCCCTTTTCTTATGTGTCCCTTTGTAATCCTTGATAGGTTAGTGGAAAAGCACTGAGGAAATTTTAATCCCTCAGTTAACAGTCTCCAAATTTTTAGAACTCACTGAAAACCAGTCTCCCTGATATTACCTGACTTAATTAATTACTTATATTGATAGTCTATTTATTTTGGGCTCCATTGGTGTAAGTGGAGAGTCGTCTCTCATTTTGCCTTCTTCTCAGCTGAGAGAGGGTGACATGAGTGTGCATGGCGTGAGAGACATGAGTTGCCTTTTTGAAGTCAGGTGAGGAATATGAGTTGCCTTTTAGAAGTCAGTTCTTTTTGAAGTCTTGTTGAGGAAGAACAGGTTGTAAAGTCATCTGGGGATGGGTTCTTCTATGAGAGAAACAAAAAACATGAGTATTGAATAAATGTTGCAGTAGCTGGATCATGTCACTGTATGAAGTACCCTCACCAGTCTTTAATATCCCCAATTATCAGGACTGTCAACTTAATATTTAACTTTAAGTGTTACAGTTGTCCCTCCCAATAATATACAGTTTAATGATTTAATGTCATCTGATTTTGCAAAATCCTTTCAGTAGTATGACCTCTGTGTCTAATAGAGAAACATTTAATTCTGTTACTCAGGGCTGGATAATCGTACTAGCAAACACCAAGCCTACCTGTAGGTTAGGAATATCTGTAGGCCTTAAACTAAAAACTTCTGCCTCTGGCAGCTCCTCTTGATAGTCTTTGTAGCCAACAGTTTTACTTATTTTGGGAGGCTAACATAAAGTGTATACCTTAAAATATTATTATTATTATTATTATTATTATTATTATTATTATTATAATTATTATTATTTAAAATGCCCAGGAATGGCTGTATTTTGGTTTTAACTGTCTTTGCTAAGTGTTTAAGATGAAGCAGTCAAATGACTTTTGTTTCTATCTATTGTTAGCAGTCAGCTGAGCTTTTATGGGAGTCATTCCTTGGGAAACTTGAGAGCAGCTTCTCAGTTCTGCTAGTGCAATTTGAGCTAGGTGGGTTCAGGTCTTGCTTGACCATGTGGCTTCCCTCAGAAGCATCAGGGATGTCTCCCTTTCCTGATGACTCTCCTCTTTGTAGCAAATGCACTGATTGGCTTTCTGTTCTCCAGTGGTCTCATTAATCTCCCTGATCGGGAGGTTATGTGGCCCAGAGTTGCAAAGCTCATAGAGAAGTCCCCTGTTCCCTGGATTCAGACTGACTCAAAGGGCAAGAGTCAAATATTGGTTTTTTTTTGGCCTTTTCATTTAACTTTAATTTTCAATCCTAATCTGAAACAACCAGCAAATAAATTTTAACAGCCATATATTAAGAGTACTGTACTTTAATGTCTATAAGTTTATAATTATTTATATTTTATTAATTGGGATCTTATTATTCTGTCTGTCTTGTAGTTGATGACTTATTTTCTTAAATTAACCCATGTTGTGTTCTTAAAGCAACACTTCTGTAAAACACCAACAGGGAATCTTTAGATCACTTAAAAAGAAATTAAAAAATAAAATATTTTAACAAGAGTAAAAATACTTAGTTCATGTAATAGCTACAATGAATTTTTTGGTGAGTTATATTTTATATCACCTTTTTGAGATCCTAGTAATCTTGACAGAAAAAAAAAATTTGAACATAACTTTAAATGAAATAAAATCTGACCTACTGCTTTCGTAGTCATTCTCACATGTAGTAAGATGGGACAAAGAGTCTTATCTCAGGTAAGCAGGGCTCCTTATAAATCTTAAATGCTTTAGTTCTCAAGCTGATCTTTTTTTAAAATATCATTTTACAAAGTTTACATAAATTGTTTGAGGTCACATGAACATTAGCTCACACCATATAATATCACATTTAAAACATGAATTAAAGTACGGCTGAAAGATTTTAACCTTTACATAGATTAGGGTCTCATTAACTTAAAAATACATTTAAATTGTTCCACAATGTAAAAAGTAACATAAAACTTTACATATATTATTGATAACAGGTAAATAAATCCCCAATATATATTTTATTTACCATACAACTTCAGAACACCTGCTTGATATAATGCTCTTTTAAAGTTTCTACCTTATAGAGTTGTATAACTGGAAAATATGAGCACATTAATAGCATCACAATTGCATTGAAGTTTCTACATTAACCAAGTTTAGCTTTTAAAGAAATGGCAGTACAGTGCTCTAAAATAACAGTTCTTATTTAAACATTTGTTTAATTTTTATGGTTGCTTGCTCTAGAAAATTTAAATCTTAATAAACTTAATGTTATGGGTAAACTTATGTTTAAGAAATTTTTGTCTCTTTTACACATGACTGATTTTTACAATCTTATACAGACTTTAGTACAAACTTATACAGACCTTAGTATATCAATCAGATATCAAACAAAAGTACTCATGAATGAGTAATCCCATATCAAATTTACTTTACTTATTTATCAAAATATTAGACAAATTTTTTGAACACTGTAAACCATTTTTTTGATTGAAAGAAAAGTCCTGGAACAAAGGCATATTAGACCTTTTGTAGACATTAATAGTTTATTAGATTTTTGAACACCTAGAAAAACTTGTAAGCTTAAATTTAAAGACATTTATATTTATCTGTTTACCCAATTTAAATTGAAACATTTAAATCACGTGAATTAAAGATCTTTGGATCCACTTTTTAAAATTGTTTTTATGAGTTCTTTTTAATATGAGTGCTCATTATATAAGTTAATTTGTGTATCATATATATGATATATGGATATATATATAGACATACAACACATAACAAATTGTGCACACATAATAAAAGTGAAGGCCTTGTAGATTTTCACAGGTGAAATCTCCATTGCAATGATTTAAAAATTCCACAGTTGGTCAAAGATATTACTGATCAGAAAAACATTAACCTAGGTCTGTAGGAGCAAAATCATGAGCTCAAAAAATAAATAAAGAACCTAAGGAAAAAATTATGAGTCCTAGAAAAATGACTGGCCAGTAATTGGTAAATACCATACAATTTACCTTTTTTTCCCCTTAGGCCTCAAATAAGTCTCCTACTAAGCTTACAGGCTTCTTTCATTTGCATTTCAAAATAAGTCCTGGCTGAGGTCTGGAAGAAGAAGGAAAAAAGGCTATTCTGAGCAGAAACCTTAGGCCTAAGGTATTTTAACCATAATTTTCATGTTAGGATGTTGAAAATTATGATACAAGTTTAAGATACAATTCACAAAATTTTATATCTTTACAAGTTGTTTTGTCAACAGATATCATACTATGATTTAGTATCCTTGTCCAAATTAATGCACTGGTACACACAGTGACATTTTCCCAGGCTACCTAATTTAAAATTGGTGAAAAAAAGACTGAATGATTGGGAAGTTACTTGCCAACTTGGAAGTAGAGTTCTTTATTTTCCATCCTAAGTATTTAAGTTCTCTGGCATGAATTATCTGAAACCATGAACTAAACAAATACCTAAACCCGACTTTTAACTGCAAGATTGTGGAATGCTTCAAAAACCCATTCAGATACCAGATTGGTACAATGAAACATCATCATTTAGACACACATTCAGCTAAGATCATTTCCAAGAAACAATTTATAATATTAACACATTATTGCACATGTCTTAAAGGGCTAGAAAAAAGGCACAAGACAGACAGAAATGAACTCCAGACAATGGCTGACAGACAGAACCCTTTAAAACAGAGCAAATAAGAGAAAAATCTCCTTCTCCAGTTGCACCACAGATGTCCCCACAAGGGGACCAAATGTTTTCACAGAGGAGCTACCTGAAATATAAAATAAAGTGTCTCCATGGCGACTTTACTGCATTTAGTGTCCCCTTTTTGTTTTTCTCTTTTTTTAAGAAGACAGAGGTGGCATTATCCTTGCAGTGCAGGGAACGAAGGAGGGAATTCCCTGAAGCAACAGGGCTTCGGCAGATACTGGGAGATACTCAGTTCTTCATTCCCCAGCAGGCATTACCATCTGCACTGGGTGTGCTCCAGGCAGCCAGCTAGGGCCTTCTCTCATTCTGCTTAACAAATGGTGGTAAAGTTCATCACAGTTCCTTAAAACACAGTCCAAAGGGGTGTCAGGCTTACTTGCTTTGTTACCCATTTTCACGTTCAATATCCTTAAGATTTTATCACAGAAATCACAAAACAAAACGCACAAAAACAAACAAACCAAAAACATATAGAACACAGAACAAAACACACACACACACACACACACACAAAAAAAAAAAAAAAAAAAAAAACAGAATCCCGGTGCCAAAACAGAAAAACAGATGAGCAATTCAACGTCTTGCTAAAGCTCTGGGGTAGGAGCGCATGCGTGTCCCTCGGCACCTCTCTAACCTTCCAGAGGAATTCCCTACAGAACGGAACAGAGGACAGAACGATTCTCATTACTATCCTGGACAGGAGTGAATGTGAGCCTCCCCAGGCCACCTCTCTGTCATTAGAAGAGATCTCCCTTAACCAGATATAAGATGTTATCAAGGTGCCACTTACCTATGGAGGCCTCCTCCACCAGGTACTTGCTAATAGTTTCAGTGTGGTGGTTCACTGCAGTGCTCCCCAGACCGACGGCTCACTCCAAGGCCTTGGAACATCTCAAGTTGTGCACCCCCTAGAGTGGCTCCCCAGCCCGTAGCCCTGGAGGGAAGGCCAGCTTCAGAATTTTCAGCAGTCTGGTCTTGTGATCTGGTCGGGCAGGGTCATCTCACTGGGGAACTCCAAAATGTTGGAATAGGATGCAAGAAAAGACCAGTGACTCCAATTAAAATCAAATTAAGGCAGGCTTATTATTAAAACTGGCCAGGCTGCCTCTCCCTCCAAAAATGGCGGGAACAAGACAGCAACACCACCTTTCCTACAGCCCAGCTATATAGCCCAGAAAGTTACACAAAAAGGGGGTTACAGATAACAGAACTTTGAAAGCATCACACTGATGGTAGTTTACATTTTTTTTGCTGGCCCCAACATCAGAAATTATGAGGACCATTAGAGACTCAGAGAGGGTCGTTGTCTGGCCTGGGAAGGCCAATATTTATTAGGTGTCACTAATGTTTCAGAGAGCACTGTTATCTGGTCAGAGATCCAGGCATGGATGAGTTCAAGGCACGGACAGGCATTCCAAGCAGGTTCAGAATTTGCAGTAATTTATAGTAAAGCCCAAATTATCTTTTCATGGCTTTCTGTCAAGATGGCTCCCAATTCTAATAAAAGATCAGGTTGGGTCTATCAAGCCTGTCCTTTACTTTTGGAAACTCCTCTACAAACTGCAAGGTTGTGAACTCCTGACCATTTTACATTCCAGATATGTATTCACAGATTTTCTAACTCATGTCCTCCAACTGTGTCTTACTTGGGGTGAAGGTAATATCAAGGCATTGTTCTGGATGAGAGTGGGAAGATTTTTGTGTAGCACATATTTGCATACACATTTAAAAGATCACTCCTCCTAAACACTGATTTGGAACAGAAAATTCAATCTATGGGGGAGCTTCCTAGCTGAACAACATTATACATAAATACAAGTTCATTAAATAAATAGTTTTGGATCAGTGGATGATATATATTTCAAGATGGATTTAAATTGGCATATATATTGCTAGATTTTAATGTCCATGTGACTTTTGTGTTTATAATGTTTTGTGATTTATGTGGATTTATAATCAAATTTTCACAAGATTATTCTCAGAAATATTCATCCAACTTAAATACATACTTTTTTCCTAGTACTGAAAAGTAACTTCAGTGAATGGTGGATAAAAATCCTAATATTTCTACAGTAACTGACGCAGATTAACATCAATGCAATTAGATTCCTATGGGACATGATGTGTATTTTGATGTTCATTTTTATTCAACATTGGTACATTACTATTTCTGCAGTTTATGCACATTATATATAGTATGATATATAATGTTCAATCACTTCCTTCTTGAGAACACATGTATTCTTACAGGTTTCTTGACTATTCTTTTCATGAGACTTCTTTCCAAACACATTATTGTTGATTTCCATAATCACTTTTGAAACAAAACTCACACACCTTTCAGGATAAACCACAACCATAATATTACCATTAGATGTATAACTGGTTGCAGTGAATGATTGTATATCAATATGAGATTTCTTTTATATTTTCAGATATCAATTCAATCCATTATTTAAAGTAGAGCAAGTTATATTATTTACACACAGTATGGTTTATTCATGCATTATCTGCATATTCATAGACACAGGGTACACCTATTTGTACCCTCAATAGTAATTTATACATCTACAAAATATTGCTACAGAAATGGTGGAAGAAATACTCAAGTCACCTGATCTACATATACATTTTATCACAATAATATTCTGGACACAAAATGCAAAGGTCACACTTATGATTTTACCAAAGCCTAAATAAAAAGTGAGCATGGATTAATAAAAACATCCATGTCCTGGTTACCTAATGCTCTCAAAAGTCAATCCAATTTGTGACAACATATTAGTTTCTGCCTAAGGTTATATATTCAGACTCAAACCGTTGAAAATGTCTAAACAAATTACACACTTCATACTTTTACTGACTTCCTAATGTCTCTATTTATATCTGCTTTCCTACATATTTTCCCCAATTCGTCATTGTGACTGACTCTTTACATGTGCTGACATTTACATTCACTCTCTACCCGAAACCTTATTTGTAAAGAACTTTTGGTACAAATCCTATACTCATTCTTCTTTCTAAACCTACTGACTATCTTGCTAATCCTACAGACTATCCCTTTTTTATTGGATATTCTGTATGTTATTCAATCATCTAGTGTATACGATCCTATTTCTTTGTATATCAATTTATCTGAGACATCTGTGCAGAATATAATTCAAAGCAAAGTATGCTACTCAAGTGCCTAAAGTCCTACTTGGCTTCAAGTCTTCCCTAGATTTCTGTTTCCATACTTATATTTCACCTATATATTCTTGTAAATATCTCAGGTTCCCAATACCGTTATTCATCCAGCAGAATGATTCCTAACGCAAATAGAACATGATATTAACATTAACCATACACTGTTCCCTCAATCTAACTTTACAGCAGTGCAGGGATAGAGTTGGTCTTACAATCCAGGAATATAGGGGATCTTCCACCTGCTGAGAATCTCAAAGATCCATGCAGAAATTATCCCTGAAGAAGATATAGAATGCTATGAAGGACCTGAGAGAGCAAAAGTCATTTTCCATGGCAAACAACCTGGTCAGGATGAAGAGATGTGTCTGAATAAGCCTCTCACATTTTAATGTAGACAAAATGGACCAAACCAACCCTGTGTGGAGATCTCTCTCCCAGTACCTATTGTTGATATACCATTCTAACTTGTGAAAGTGTCACAGGAAGTAGGGGCAGCCTCCATCTCATGGGACCTTAGGAAGAAACTGTTAGGACAAAGTGTTTTCCAAGGCTGTGAGCTCATTCAGTTCATGAAGGAAGTGACCTACCTCACTTCTTTGTGATGGAACTCTCTGAACTTGGGATCCCGGAAACCAGGCACCCAGGGTCAGGCCCAGTAACAGTCACAGAGATCTCACTTTTTTGGATTTATCATGGAAAGAGTCAGTCTTTCTTGGTACTTACAGATGTGAAGATGGTCAAATGCCAGAAAAAATCTGAAGAGGTGTCTTCAGTGAGAATGCAGGTAGTGGCGGCTCAAAGCTGGCTCCTGACAACTTCACAGAGTGGGCCAAGGAGTCCAGATTTGAGAACAGACAGGCCATTTCGGGTGAACAAAGAATGGCTCACCAGGCAGAGGACACTCCGGTTAGTAACAGACCTTCTTGGGGGAAGGAGGTGCATTTGTGGGAATGAGTGTGGGTTTGTGGTTTTGTCTCATGTTCTGAGAATAGGTAGGAAAGTTGGTTTGTTTGGTTTGGAGTGGACTGTTTCTATTAAGTCATTTGACAAGGCAAGTGTTTCTATGTCTGTGTATCCCACTGTGTCCGTGGGTGTAGACATTACAAAAGAAAATGCATCAATGGATGTGTCCTGTCTAGGAGAAAGCTTCCCAACATTCACGCTGCCCAATTTATAAAAGGACAGAGGGTTGCCTTATTTGTGGGCAAGACCTGAAATCTTCTTAAGTTCCTGTTTTCTTCCTGAATTCTGGCCACTCTCCAGAATAGGCTCATGATTTTGTGACCAAGATAGGTACCACCTCCAAGCTCTGTGACTTGGCCATGTACTGGATAGCTGAAGGGAATGGCGAGAATCTCAGAAAACTCAGATATCAATGTTACCAGGAAAGTCTCAGTGGAGAAACCCTGCTTTGGGACTTTTGCTTACCTATTGTTCTATAGCACTGAATGTCAGGAAGGTCTTTGCCTAAGGCCACCCCGTTGTGAAGCCTGAATAAAACAGTTCTCTAATGTAAATGAATGGGCATCACCTGTCCCTTTTTGAGTAATTGATTTTGAAAGGGATGTGTCTGAATCAGCCTGTTGGCCCTGTGTGAGGCTGTGGCTTAGATTCTCAGCACCTGATGGATCTAAAGAAAGATGCCATGTGTGCATCCAAAACCAAAATGGCCAAAAGAGTACTCATTATGGATGAAGTCTCTCGCCTTCCTCTGTAAGTTTCCTGACCTCCATAAGGTGAGAATAGGAATCCTTTGGGTCAAATGAGTTTTTCAAAGCCCTTCAGAGTCTAGCCCATTGGTGCTTGGGTTTTCTCATGACCCCAATCCACATGAAGAATCTAAACCCCACAGTCAGTAGGCCTCAAATTGGAGAAGTGGAACAGTAATAATGGTAGGCCTATTTGATCACTCCTGGTTCAGAGGAAGGGTTTCCAGGCCACCCTGACTTTAGGCAAATGACGGGCAAGGGAGCTTATTTTGGACACTGTCTTGTCCAGCGCCCCTCATAGAAACCTCCAGCTAGAGGTTATGATGAGTGTCTATGTGGAAAAGATGAGGGCCATATGGGAGTGTTTTCGTTTAAATTTTGGTCATTTGTGTGGCGATTGGAAGAAATCACTGGGTCCACCTGGGCTTGAACTCTAGTGTGAATCCCTATAGAGACTGAATTCTGAAACTGACCTCAGAGAAGTATTGCCATGAGCTTTGTTGGGATTTTAGGAGCCCACGCATGAGAGTAGCCCTTATAAACTTAGATCAAGGCCACAGAGCACTGGGAATCTCAGCCAAGATAATCCATGATTTTCTTCTTAAAGTCTTGGCAGCCATAGCTGAGAGTCAAAACACACATGTACCTCACATTGTAGACTTCAATTGGACTGGCTTCATGTGACCTTTTGACAACTCTTTGGGAAGCCATGCCTATGAGAGTTCTCCAGAGTTTCATTGAAATGAGCTTCCTCAACATTTAATGGTTTTTGAAAACCACAGTTCCTCCAACTTCATCCTCAAAAAAATGGCTGGATAAACACCATGAAATTTTTGGAATTCCCATGACCAGGTGGCACTGGAGAATCTTTGGATGTCCTATTGCTAATCATGAGTGTATCAGACAGTGCCTTGACTGACTAGGTTTCTTGAAAATTGTGTAGAACAGAGATGCCAGTAAGTTGGAGCCTGCAAATTAGTGGGCCTAGAGCAGTGGTGTGAAGGTGTGTGATAAAATGTGTGGTGGGGCCATGTGGATCTGCCACTGGCTTCCAAATGGCTTGTGAATGACATGGTACAGCCAGCAGAACCTTCCATGTAAAGGCATCTTTTTGTATAGGGAGATTTCAAGGCAATGTTCAGAATCAGGTTGCTATGGACAAAGGGGCAACCCATGTGGGATAGAATCCTGGTTGGTGCATTCACATGCAGACCATGACCTCCACACGTGACAGAACTCCCTCCAGCACTGTGTCCCAGTTGATCTCCTTGTATTTCATGAAGAAAATACCAAAGTCCCAGTGCAGCAGCAAGAACCACCACGAAAAGTGGAGGAGGACCAAATGGCTTCACAGTTCACACGGTGAGTCACTTAGCTCCCAGTGGCCATAGTTTAACTACAAAGAGAGTATTCGCACTGCTGCCTCATGTTCATTGGAAAATTAGAAACAATGTCCTCCAGGTCACATAGATGCAGACCCAGCTTTGATTGTCTCACTAGAAAGTAAGCTAAAGCTACTGACAACAACATATATTTCAAGTGCCCAACCTCAGAGGCAGTTTATCAAGAAGTCTTTAGGCCAGCAGAACTCCATGTTTGTGGAGTGTTTACCATGTGCCTTACTTTTGGAAACTGCTCTACCACTTCCAAGTTTGTGAAATCCTGAGTATATTCCATTCCACATATGCATTCACAGATTTTCTAACTCTTCTCCTCTAATTGTGTCTTACTTGGGGCGAAGTTAATGTCAAGGCATTGTTGTGGATGAGAGTGGGAAGATTTTTGTGTAGCACATATATGCATACACATTGGATTCATTTTCCAATTTTCCATTCGAAATACTTAATCCCTGACACTAACTCATAAACTACTAGACTCTGACTGCTAATCCTAATATGATGGAGAAAACTAACCCAAACAGAATAGAAATACAAGCAGTTCAAAGGAGGCATGGTGTATATTTGGACTTGCCATTTGCATTATGAAGGGTAGGTGTTATAAATCTAGTTAATTTTTAATTGAAATAGTTCTCCTTGTGTTTTTAAAGTTAATAAATATATAAAATCCTGTCTCCCTTTCCCTGTAGCCTATTCAGAACATGTATTTTTAAATGCACATATAGAATCCTACCTGGTATCACATGTACATTCTTGTGAGGTGGCTGACTTGGCAGATACAAATTATGAGAAGAGATCACTCCTCCTAAACCCTGTTGGATCTTAAAATTCAACCTATGGGTGAGCTTCCTAGTTGAACAACATTAAACATAAATCCATGTTCAGTAAAAGAAATATTTTTGCATCTGTGGATGATATATATTTCATGATAAATTTCGATTGGCATATATATTGGTATTAATGTCTCTGCATGTGTGTTTTTTGTATATATATACTCTCCAGATTTTTCAAAATATGAAATATATGTGTCTTATATACACTCCCTAAATTCATTCATGTTCATGTGTATGGATTTATAATCACGTATTCACAAGATTATTCTCAGAAATATTCATCCACCTGAAATACATATTTGTTACCAGTACTGAAAACTAACTTTAGTTAACGTTGCATACAAATACTAAATTTGTACAGTAACTGACCCAGTTTAACATCAATGCAAGTAGATTACTATGGGACATGATGTGTATTTTGACATTCATTTTTATTCAACACTGCTACATTACTATTTCTTCAATTTATGCACATCATAAGATATATATTTCATCCACAAGTTAGCAAACTTATAGGCATTTGTTTCACTTTCAATAACTTCCTGCTTCAGAACACATGGATTCCTCCAGGTTTCTTGTCTGGTCTTTTCATGAGACTTCTTTCCAAACACATTATTTTCAACTTCCCATAATCAATTTTGAAGGAAAACTCACACACTCTTCATGATAAATCATAATCCTAATATAACGTTTAGATGTTTTACTGGTTGGAATGAATGTATGTATATCAATATAAGATTTCCTTTATATTTTCAGATATCAATTGAATCCATTATTAAATTTGGAATCCATTATATTATTTATTCACAGTATTGTCTATTCATGCATTATCTCTATATTCATATCACAGGGTACACCTATTTGTACCCCCAATAATAATTTGTACATTTCGACACAGAAGCAATGGTCACACTTATTATTTTACCAATGTAAATGTCAGGCGAGCATCGGAGGAAGAGACTACCAGGGACTGTCTAATGCAACAGCCAAAAGTTTATGGGGGTCCAACATGCTGGGGCTCAGAGCTCCCTTGAATAGAGCAGAGAGCCCTGAGAACAGCTTAAGCAGAGCTTATATACTTTCCTTGGAGAGGGCAGGGAGGGAAGATTATTGATGGGTCAGCGCGAGTGGGCAGTTTGCGTGCAAATGGGTGAGGGAGTACATTCTGCAGTTTTGCAGTTGGTACAGAACATTCAGGGAACAAGATTAGCGAACAGTTCTCAAGATATCAACAGTGTTTTGTTAAGCATACCGTAAAACTGGAAGTGACAATTACCTATTTTATTTACCTTTCATTCCCCACTTTCTTTTGGTTACATTAAATCATAATAGTGATCATTGAGGATGTCACATTTTATGTTTGCTAGTGTGGTATATTGATTTCTGATTACCATAAGTTTAACTTGTCCAATTTGAGCTTGGAGAAAGGAAACTACACGGTTGAGCAAACAGGGTCCTACAGTTAGCAATAATGTGAGGATTATTAATGGACCGGCCAGGGCTGATAAAAGCATAGTTACCCAGGGGGACTCTGTGAACCAAGACTCAAACCACCCTTTTTGGGCCTCTCTCTCTTGTTGATGCTCTTCAATGCGCCTTCTTAATTTAATCATAGATTCTTTACAACTCCAGTATGGTAGGCATAATAACAACATTCTTCCCTCAATGCAGGACAAAGGCCCCTTCTCTCATGAAGAGGAGGTCGAACCCTCGCCTGTTCTGTAAAACAACTTCAGAGAGAGAGGTTAAAGATTCTTGTAAAGCTGTGATGGTGGTTTTTTAATATCTTTAAGTTTTGGTCTATTGCTGCTTCTAATTGGGTCATTTGTTGTGTCCCATGGATTAGGGCAGTGGTTCCTGTGCCCTTCTCTGCAGCAACTACTATTCCTCATAGGATGCCTAAAGTGAAGGATACAGGTTGCCAGCGGAACCGGGTTGTATGCCCCCCTATTTGAAATTTAAATGATCCTGCCTCATGATAGAGCACTCGGGAAACATCTGCACCATTACATAATTAATCACATCTGTTGATAATTTTATGAATAAACAATGTTTAAGTATATAGAATTATACTGTTGTAGGTATGGACAAGGCAAGGCACCTAAGATAGCACCAAAGATAGGGAAACAGTCCTATTTGGTTGCAACCGGATATAGAGGGCATTGCTTCTGTTGTAATCAATTAATCCCCTGAATCCCAAGTTTAGGTAGTTTCAGAATTTTGTACCCAACATGTAAGGGAAAAGACTCAGAAATTCACAGTCTGCAGAAGTTCACAAAAAGCAGTTTTTGGTTCTGTTTTTATTTTCCTCTTCTCTGGGAAAGATAACTTATTAAGGACACCTGGGAGGGGGAGAGCTTTTTTCTTCTCTTTTATTTTCTCCCTGCCAGCTGTTACCATGGAGCCCAGTTGGTAACTTCTTTATCTTGGAAATGTAGCCATCTCTGGAAGCCTCAGCTCAAGGCCAGAGGCCTTGTTCACATATTTTGTGAAAAACTAGTAAGGGGGTGTCTATCTTAGAAGGGCTGATTTTCCAGCCAGTGGCCAAGTATAACAGAGCAACACGAAAAGAGGAAGTTTATCTACACTGAACTCTTTTATAAAGACTTTGTTGCTGAAAGTCCTAAAGTCAGCCACGATGAAGACTTCTGGAGAAGGCCATTTAAGATTTTTCTGTGGGCCTGGTACAGAGGGGAAGACGGGGAAGGCGGGGGGTGAGAGCAGTTCTGTGGTTCTGAGAATGAGAAAAAAGAGATATAAAAGAATAATGGGAAAAGGGTTTGGGATTTTCCTGGCAACAAAACTTGAGCAGTAGAACAGGTAGAGCAGATGGGAAGACGGGAATGAGTATCTAAAAAGCCTGTGAGGACTTTAAATTCTTAGTAACCTGTTTTTAGTGATGACAAAGCAACTTTAAAGGCCATTTTCATTACATCTTGGATAGGCGTCTGAGGGCACTCCTCAGCTGGTTTGAGCTTTGGGTTAGCTGGTAAGAGGACCTGGTGGGACCCGGTGTGGGCACTGACAGGAGAAGAGAGGAGTGAGTGGGTGGAAGGGTACCTCAGTACCTGCTGCCTCAGCATGGGGGCAATGGTCTGAGAACCAGAGGAGGTTTGGGGTTTTGATCTAGTAATTGGAGGGGAGAAATCAGGTTGTTGATGTGAGAGTGACAGCAGAGAATCTGGAGCAGAAGGATCTATTGGAGAAACATATTTCGTGATGTGAGCAAAGGAGGGAAAAGGCCTACACATAGGGGAATTTTCTTCAATCCTTTTGATCACTTGCCGAAGTTGAAATAGTCACACAGAATTTGAGGATCTAGAGACCCCTCTAAGGGCCATCGGTTTTGGTTGTCTAATTGGTAATATGGCCAATGCTGTGAACTGAATTTGATGAGGAGTTTGGGTTCCACCAGGCAGCCCCTGTATGCTCACATCCCCATGACTTACGGAAGAAGACGGCTTTTCCCCCACACAGCCGTTGTTGTTTGTGGCTTTGATAGTCCACCGGGCAAACATAGTAATCTAGGCTAGCCAACCTGCATCAGGCTTGCGTGTTCCTAAATCCATAATGTTTGTTTCCATTATCTATGGTACGGGAGGAATTTAATGGAATTTTAGTGGGATCCTCTTCATCAGAGATATCCCAATTGGAAAGACGTATACCCAGCTGACAAATATCTGGGTGGAGAGTTTGGCCACCAGGTCCCTAAGGGGGCTGTATGTGAGACAGACCATACTTCTTGTCTAATTGGATTTGTGATCAGCCATCGCTGCTGAATGGGCTGATGATGGTTAGGACTAGTGGTGGCCAAGGGGAGAGTCTATAGCCTTATCCACATGGCAAATATGCAATTTGAAAGGGTTACCAGTCTTTTCCACTTTCAAGCCAGTGTCTGGACAGGGCACAGGCTTGAGATGAGAATTAGGATCCAGGAAGTGATTCCGTCTACCTTTACCACTGTAGGTTTTATAATTAGCACCTGATATGGTCCTGTCCAGCGGGGTTCCAGGGATGACACCTGATGTCATCTTATGTAGATGAAGTCTCTTTTTTGATATCGATGTGGAGTCTCCTCTTCACCAGGTTGGTAGGCAGTGGCCAGCTGTTTTGACAGGTATCCCTGAGTTCTTTCAATAGCTTTAAGTTTGTCAAGCAAGGGGGTGTGGAAGGGATCGGTAGGTCTTAGAGTTGTGGTTAGGTTCTTACTGGAGGAGGGGCCCCATAGAGAATTTTATAGGAGGTGAGGTTACACAAAGAAACAGAGGGAGTATTTCTTGCATGAAACAGTGCATAAGGCAGGAGCATAGTCCAATCTTTGATGCCCTCTCTTAAGCGTAATTTCGTTAAGGTCTCTTTAATGGTTCTATTAATTTTTTTAACCTGTCCTGAGCTCTGCGGTCTATAAGCACAATGTAACTTCCAATTTATCCCCAGGATCCTGGCTAACCCCTTACTTACCTGGGCCATGAACGCCGGTCCATTATCAGACCCTATTACCTTAGGTAGGCCGTATCATAGAAAAATATCTTTCAGGATTTTCTACCACCATTTGTGCCTTTTTTTTTCGTGGGGAAGGCTTCAATCCATCTTGAAAATATATCTACAAACACTAGGAGATATTGAAGTCCATACCTTGCTGGCTAAATTTCAGTAAAGTCCACTTCCCAGAATTTCCTGGTCTGGTTGCTCATAGGCGCTTTCCTACAGGAAGCTTGGAAGGGTAATTGTTCTATTGACAGAACGGACAGGGTTTTGTTACCCGTTCAGTTATGTCCTTTCGCTGTGAGTCGGTTAGTGGAAAACTCTGTTCTTGATCCTTCAGGAATGCCTGCAGTTTCTTTGGACCAAGGTGTGTGAATTGATGTACATTTTTAACGTAGTGTAGGGCTTTCTGAAATTGCAGGCTTGGCTCAGTGAAGTTGAGGAGTTCAGTGCCAGTGTCGTAAGATGTTATCAAAAGCTTGCTGGTGCTCAGGGGTCCATTGGAATTGGGCATCTCCCTTTAACAGCGGGTATAAAGGAGAAGTTAAGGACACAAACACAGGAATCCATAACCTGCAAAACCCAGTAGTCCCAAGAAACTCTTTGTGTTGTCTGCTGCTGGGGGGGGGGGGTATCTGCACAACCGTTTGTTTTCTGGGCTCAGTGAGCCAACGTTTACCACCTCTAAGGGAATATCCCAGGAAGACTACTTCTTGCTGGCAAATTTGGGGTTTTTTGGAAGAAGCTCTATACCCGAGTTGAGCAAGCTTACATAATAGTGCTTGGTTCCCAGACTCACAGTTTTCCTTGGTGTTGGCTGCAGTAGCAGGTCATCCACGTATTGAAGCTGGGTGACTTTGGGGTGCATAGTTCTGAAGTTGTTGACATCTCTGTGGAGGGCTTCATCAAAGAGAGTGGGGGAGTTTTTTAACCCCTGTGGGAGTCTAGTCCATGTTAGTTTACCATACGTTCCGGTTTCTGGGTCTACCCACTCAAAAGCAAACAGAAACTGACTGTCTTTATGCAGAGGCATGCAAAAGATAGCATCTTTATGTCCATACCATTTCTACTCAGGGTTCAGAGTGATAAGCAGATTGTACAAATTATTTACCGTGGGGTGAATGTCCTGCACTCTGTTGTTGATCTCTCTTAGGTCTTGAACGGGGATAGTCCCCAGTTCCTGGATTTTTTACTGGTAGCAGGGGAGTGTTCCAGGCCGATTGACAGGGCCTTAGGACCCTAAAGCCAGATATTTCTGAATATGGGGCCTTAACCCATCTTTAGCATTTTTGCTCAGAGGATGTTGTTTGACATTGATTGGGGAGGCTGAGGTTTTTAACTCCACTGTTCTTGGAGGTTGTTTCATGGCTAGTCCTAACCCAACAATTTTTGCCCAGGCATCTGGGTAATCTGTTATCCATTTCTGGGGTAGCTTGCCTGTTTGATCATTCTTGGGGTGTGTGAAAAGTGGATGTTCATCTTTGACTGACATTTATAAAGCCATGACTATAGGAGTTTTTAATGAAGGATTTAGAAATTTCATTTTGGGGCCTTCGGGGTTAAAAGTTGTTTTGGTCCGGAGCTTACTGAGCAGATCTCTGCCCATCAATGGGGCCAGGCATTCTGGGATTACTAGGAAGGAATGTTGGATTTTTCCTTTCCCCATGTCCATGGTCCTCTTAGTTGTCTAAGTCTGATATTTACTGCTGTTAGCCCTTTGAACTAGAGACCTTTTATTTGATAGAGGGCCCAGTGGGGCCTTAAGGGCTGAGTATACTGCTGCTGTATCCACTTCAAAGTTTATGGGGTCCCCTTCACTTCAAAAGTTACCCTGAGCTCGGGGAAGGGATCTGAGCCCCGACATTCTCAGTCAACCTCCAGAGTCAGAAAGGCTGTCTGGCGTGGCTGTCTCTTTCTAGGGCACTTTTTGGCTCAGTGTCCTTTTTCTTTACAGTAGGCACATTGATCTGAGGCCAAGGGTGGCCTCTGGTGGGGACCCAGGTATTGTTTCTTGTCTCCCTGTTTCTTAATTTCTGGCCTATTTATTGTTGTGACCAGGACCTTAGTTAATACCTTCATCTGTCTTTTTCATCTGTCATCCTCCCTTTGCTCCCTTTCATTCTCTCTGTTTCTCTCTTATAGGATACTTTCTCGGCTACCCTGAGTAAATCTCTCAAAGTCATATCTTGTAATCCATCTAACTATTGTAACTTTCTTTTAATATCCAGATCAGCTTGCCCAATGAAGGCCATCATGACATATGTCTTTTGATCCTCTGCCTGAAGATCGAAAGGAGTATATCTCCTATACGCCTCCATAATTCTCTCTAGAAACATAGAGGGATATTCATCAGGCCCTTGAATAATCTCTCTTACCTTGGCCAAATTATTTGGTTGGCTAGCGGCCGGTTGGAAACCCACTATTAGGGCCCGGCAATAAGTGGACAGATGCTCCCTACCTTCAAAGGTGTCAGGGTCCCAGTTGGGTCAGTTCAAGGGTAAGCCGGCTTTGATTATGTTGGGAAGTTGTGTTGGTCACCCATCTGGTCCGAGGATATTTTTTTCTAGCTTCCAGAAAGTTTCTCTCTCGTTCCTCTGTCATGAAGAGAATCCCTAGGATTTGTTGGCAGTCATCCCACGTAGGCAGGTGTGAAAACGCCAGGGAGTTCTTTGAGTTCTTTTAGCCGGGCCAGCTTTCTCCAGGGAAGGAGGGGCTGTGTGTGTGACAAGGGGGAGTCATCTGGTGGGCGCTGGGCCGGCCTAGCTTTCTCCAATGGCGGAGAGGCTGAGTCAGCAGCAAAGGAATCACTTAGAGGTTGTTGGGGGTTGGTGGACGACGGCAGCGGATAAGAAGGGTAGGAGAGTCCAGTAGAGTCTTGAGACTCAGGGAGAACAGAGGTTGGAGGAGGAAGAGCAGAGGGTTTGTGAGATAGAATCATGGTGGAAGGAGTAGGAGTGGGCGCAGAGACAAAGAAAGGCTTCACCCATGTAGGAGGAGATTTGCAGAGGTCCTGCAATGTTAAGATATATGGCTGTTGATCTGGATGTCTATGTGGCCCCGGTTGAAAGACAAAATCTCTGACGTTTCAAATTAGTGGGAAGTAGATGTTTCTAGGGGCTATCCAACTCCAAAGGTGGGTCATTCTGAGGCACAGAGGGTCTGCCAGGTCCAGCAATTTACTGAAAAAGAAAGATTCTGGGCCTTGCACAGACTTTGGTCCAGTGATCAAGGGTCAGGAAGAGAGGTGTTGAAGTGCTCTGTCCCAAAATGAGAGATACACAAACAGTGAAAGAAATCACACACTA
Organism: Callospermophilus lateralis; assembly: GCF_048772815.1. Taxonomy (NCBI): domain Eukaryota; kingdom Metazoa; phylum Chordata; class Mammalia; order Rodentia; family Sciuridae; genus Callospermophilus; species Callospermophilus lateralis. The sequence goes on from NW_027513464.1 coordinate 749,280, forward strand.
CACTGACAAGACAAGACAATAAAGACAGGCAATGGACGTCCAATCCTGAGGCCAGGACTGAGTAGCCGGCAAAACCTGATGGGCTGGCAATACTGAATCCGAAGCAAAATATCACTGAGTCAAGGAGACTATTGTTCCTCAATTTCCTGATTCCTCTGGGGCATCCCCCAGGGACGTGGCCTGTGGCTCTGTGACACGTATGTCAGCCTCTGTCAGAGAGAGCTCACGCTCATCACCAATAGCCATTTTGCCAAGCCCTAACCTGAAACCTAAAACCAAAAAGAGTTCCCTTACTTACCCTGAAAAGAGCCCCTTGGGGATCTTTCATCCGCCGCTGCCGGATCTTGCTCGTGCCTCCAGATGTAAAGGTCGGGCAAGCATCAGAGGAAGAGACCACCAGAGGAATGTCTCAAGCAACAGTAAATGGTTTATTATGGGTCCAGCATTCTGGGGCTCAGAGCTCACTTGAATAGAGCAGAGAGCAATGAGAACAGCTTAAGCAGAGCTTATATGCTTTCCTTGGAGAGGGCAGGGAGGGAAGTTTATTGATGGGTCAGGGCAAGTGGGTGGTTTGCGTGCAAACGGGTGAGGGTATACATTTGCAGTTTGGCAGTTGGGGACAGCACATTCTGGAAACAAGATTAGCAAACAGTCCTCAAGACTTCAACAGTGTTTTGTTAAGCATACAGAAGAACAGTAAGTAACAAGTACCTATTTTATTAACCTTTCACCAAAGCCTAAATGGAAAGTGAGCATGGATTACTAAACACATCCATATTAAGGTTGCCTAACGCTCTCAAATCAATCCTATTGGTGACTACATATTTGTTTCTTCTTAAGATAATATATTCAACCTCAACCCTGTTGAAAATGACTAATCCTATCACTCACTTTATATTTTCCTGATTTCCTAATGTCTCTATTGATATCTGCTTTCCTACATATTTTCCCCAGTTCATCATTGTGACTGACTCTTCACATGTGCTGACATTTACATTCACTCTTTATCCGAAACCCTATTGCTAAAGAACTTTTGGTCCAAATCCTATACTCACTCTTTTTTTCTAACATACCGACTATCTTCCTAATCCTAAAGACTATCCCTTTTTGACTGGATGATCTCTTCGACAAGCAATCATCCAAGGTACAAGGTCCTATGCCATTGTATATTGATTTATCTGAGACATCTGTGCAGAACATAATTCAAAGCTAAGTATCCCAATCAACAGCCCAATGCCCTTCCTGGATTCAAATCTTATCTAGATTTCTGTTTTCAAACTTATATTTCACCAATATATTCTTGTAAATATCGCAAGTTCCCAATACCATTATTCATTAAGCAGAATTATTCCTAACTCAAATGAAACATGTTATTAAGCCTAACCATACATTGTTCCCTCAAACTAACTTTACAGAAGAGCCGAGACAGAGTTTATCTTACAATACAGTAATGTAGGGGATCTTCCACCTGCTGAGAACATCAAAGGACCATGCAGAAATTATACCCTGAAGAAGTTGCAGGCAGCTATGAAGAACCTAAGAGGGGAAAAGTCATATTCCATGGCAAACAACAGGGTCAGTATGAAGGGATGTGTCTGAATCAGCCTCTCCTTTCGTAATGTAGAGAACTGATGAAACCATGCCTGTGTGGAGAGCTGTTTCCAGGTGCCTATGGTTGATATACCATTCTAACTTGTGAAAGTGTCAAAGGAAGTAGGGGCAGCCTCAATTTCATGGGACCTTTCGAAGCAACTGTTAGGACAAAGTGGTGGCCAAGGTAGTGACCTCATTCAGTTCCTAAAGAAAGTGACCTCACCTCTCTTCCTTGGTGATCAAAAAATCTGAAATTGTGATGCAGGAAGCCAGGCACCCAGAGCCAGTCCCAGTCCCAGTCCCAGTGGTCTCACTTGTTTGGATTTACCAAGGACAGAGTCAGTCTTCCTTGGTACCGACTGATATGAGGATTGTCAAATGGCAGAAGAGCTCTGAAGAGGGGCCTTTCCTGAGAAAGCAGGTATTGGTTCACCACTGGCTCCTGACAACTTCACAGTGTTGGCCAAGGAGACCAGATCTGAGAAAGGACAGGCCATTTCAGGGGAACATAGTATGGCCCACCAGTTAGAGGACACTCCAGATAGTCACAGACCTACTTGGGTTAAGGAGGTGCCTTTGTGGGTGTTCAGTGAGTTTGTGCTTTTCTCTCATGTTCTGAGAATAGATAGAAAAGGCAGTTTTTTTGGGTTGGAGTGGACTGTTTCTAGTAAGTCGTTTGACAAGGCTAGTGTTTCTAAGTCTTGAGTATCCCACTGTGTCCGTGGTTGTAGACATTAGAAAAGAGAAGGCATCAAAGGATGTGTCCTGTCTAGTAGAAAACTTCCCAGCATTCATCCTGCCTAATTGAAGAATGGACTTTGGTTTGCCTTATGGATGGGCAACACCTACTAAATTCCTAAGTTCCTGTTTTCTTCCTGAATTCTGGCCACTCTCCAGAATAGTCTCATGGTTTTGTTTCCAAGATATGTACCACCTCCAAGCTCTGAGACATGTCCATATACTTGATAGCTGTAGAGAATGGGAACATCTTAGAAAACTCAGATATCAGTGTGACCCGGAAATTCTCAGTGGAGAAACCCTGCTTTGGTTCATTTGCTTACCTATGGTTCTGTTGTCCTGAATGTCAGGAAGGTCTTTGCCTCAGGCCACCCCTTTGTGAAGCCTGAAGAAAACAGTTTTCAAATGGAAATGAATGGGCATCACCTGTGGATCTTTGCTTAATTGCTTGTAAAAGGATGTGTCTAAATCAGCCTCTTGGCCCTGTATGAGGTTGTGGCTTAGATTCTCAGCACATGATGGATCTAAAGATAGATTGCATGTGTGCAATCAAAACAAAAATGGCCAAAATCTGTCATTGTTGATGAGTCTCTTGCCTTCCTCTGTTAGGATTCTGACCTCTATCAAGTGAGAATAGGGATCCTTTAGGTCAAATGAGTTCTTTGAAGAACTGCAGAGGTGCTTGTGTTTTCTTGTGACTCCAAATCACTTAAAGAATCTATCCCTGAGAGTCAGTAGGCCTCAAATTGGAGAAGCAGGCCTATTGGATCACTCCAGGTTCACAGGAAGGGTGACCATGCCACCCTGACTTTAGGCAAATGAGGGGCAAGAAAAATTATTTCGGACACTCTCTTGGGATGCGTCCCACATGAAAAACTCCAGCCAGAGGTAATGATGAGTGTCTCTCTGGAAGAAGGTGAGGACCATGTGGAAGTGTTTTGGTTTTAATTGTAGTCATTCGTGTGGCAGTTGGAAGAGATGACTGGATCCACCTGGGCTTGAACTCTGGTGTCATTCCCCTTAAACACTCAGTTCTGGATCAATCATCAAAGAAGTATTGCCATGAATTGTGTTAAGAATTTAGGAGGCCATGCATGAGAGTCTCCGTTGGAAACTGAGATCTAGTCCTAGGGTGGCTTTCCACAGAACACTGGGAATCTCAGCCAGGATATCAAATTATTTTTTTCTGAAAGACTTGGAAGCCATATTTGCTAGTCAAAACACACATGGACCTCAATTGTAGACCTCGATGGGCCTGGATTCATGTGACTTTTAGGCCACTCTTTGGAAAGCCTTGCCTGTGAGAGTTCTTCAAATTTTTCATTGAAATGAGCTTCATCACCATTGAATGATTCCTGAATGATTTGAAAGCCATAGTGCTTCCAACTTCATAATTGAAAATTGGCTAGATAAATACCATGAAATTTTTGAAATTCCAATGACCAGGTGGCAATGAAGAACACTTGGATGTCCTGTTGCTGATCACGAGTGTACCAGACAGTGCCTTGATTGACTGGTTTTGATGAAAATGGTGTAGAACAGAGATCTCAATAATTTGGATCCTGCTGAGTAGTGGGCCTAGAGCAGTGGTGAGCAAATGTGTGATAAAACATCTGAGGTGGGGCCATGTGGATCTGCCATTGGCTTCCAAATGGCTTGTGACTGACATGGTGCAGCCAGCAGACCCTTATATGTAAAGGCAACTTGTTATATGGAGAGGTTTCAGTGCAATGTTCAGAATCAGGTTGCTATGGTCAAGGGGGCATCCTATGTGGTATACAAGCCCTGTTGGTGCATTCTCCTGCAGACCCTGATCCACCACACGTGACAGAACTCGCGGCAACACTCTGTCCCAGTTGAACTCCTTGTATTTCGTGAAGCAAATACCAAACTCCGAGTGCAGCAGGAAGAAACATTAGGAAAAGTGGAGGATGATAAAATGGCTTCGCAGTCCATATGGGGAGACACTTAGCCCCCAGTGGCCACAGTTTACATACAAGAGAGAATTCAGCACTGCTGCTTCATGTTTATTGGAAAATTATAAACCATGTCCTCCAGATCACAGAGATGAAGACCCAGCTTTGATGGTCTCACTGGAAAGGAAGCTAAAGATCCTCACAAAAACATATATTTCAAGTGCCCAACCTAGAGACAGTTTCTCCAGACGTCTTTAGGCAGGCAAATCTCCATGTTTGTAGAGTTTTTACACTGTCCCTTACTTTTGGAAACTCCTCTACAATCTCCAAGGTTGTGAACCCTAAGCATTTTCAATTTCAGATATGTATTCAAAGATTTTCTAACTCTTCTCCTCTAATTGTGTCTTACTTGGGGTGAAGGGAATGTCAAGGCATTGTTCTGAATGAGAGTGGGAAAATTTTTTTTGTAGTACACATTTGCATACACATTGATCCATTTTCCAATTTTCCATTCGAAATACTGAATCCCTGACACTAACTCATACCCTACTAGACTCTGACTACTAATCCTAATATGATGGAGAAAAATAAACAAAAAAAATGAAAATACAAGCAGTTCAGAGGAGGCATGGTGTATAGTTGGACTTCCCTCTTGCATGATAAAGGGTCGGTTTTATAAATCTACTCAATTTTTAATTGAAATAGTCCTCCATGTGTTTTTTTTTAAAGAGTGAGTTAGAGAGGAGAGAGAGAATTCTATAATATTTATTTTTTTAGTTATCGGCGGACACAACATCTTTGTTTGCACGTGGTGCTGAGAATCGAACCCATGCCGCACGCATGCAAGGCGAGCGCGCTACGACTTGAGCCACATCCCCAGCTCTCTCCATGCGTTTTTAAAGTTAACAAATATGTGAATTCCTGTCTCCCTTTCTCTGTAGCCTACTCAGCACATGTACTTTTTATATGCACATATAGATTCCTACTTGATATCACACGTATATTTTTATGAGTTGGCTGACTTGGCAGAAACAAATTGTAAGAAGAGATCAGTCCTCCTAAACGCTGATGGAACTGAAAATCCAAACTATGGGTGAGCTTCCTATTAGAACAATATTATACATAAACCCATGTTTAGTAAAATAAATATTTTTGCATCTGAGGGTGATATATATTACATGATGAATTACGATTGGCATATATATATTGATACTTTTTAATGAATTTTGGTGTTTTTTTGTCTATATATATATATATATATATATATATATATATATATATATACATACACTCTACAGATTTTATAAAATATGAAATATATTTGTCTTATATACACTCCGTAAATTCATTCATGTTCATGTATGTGGATTTATAATCAACTTTTCACAAGATTATTCTCAGAAATAATCATCTACCTGAAATACATATTTGTTTCCCAGTGCTGAAAACTAACTTCAGTCAATGGTGCTTACAAATCCTAATATTTCTACAGTAACTGACCCAGTTTAACATCAATGCAAGTATATTCCTATGGGACATGATGTCTATTTTGACATTCATTTTAATTCAACACTGGTACATTACTATTTCTTCAGTTTTTGCACATCATAGGTTATATATTTCATTCACAAGTTCAGAAATTTATAGGAATTTGTTTCACTTTTAATCACTTCCTGCTTCAGAACACATGTATTCCTCCATGTTACTTGACTGGTCTTTTCATGAGACTTCTTTCCAAACACATTATTTTCGATTTCCATAATCAATTTTGAAGCTAAACCCACACACTCTTCAAGATAAACCATAACATTAATATTACCATTAGATGTATAAGTGGTTGGAATGAATGTGTGAATATCAATATAAGATTTCCTGTACATATTCACATTTCAATTCAATCCATTATTAAAGTTGGAACCAGGTATGCTATTTATTCACAGTATGGTCTATTAATGCATTATCTCTATATTCATAGACACAGTGTACACCTCTTTGTTCCCCCAATACTAATTTATACCTCTTCAAAACATTGCTCCCAAAAATGGTAGAAGAAATAAACATGTCACCTTATCTATCTATCTATCAATATATATATATATATATATATATATATATATATATATATATATATATATATATATATATATATTTCATTTTTTATCACAGTAATATTCTGGACACAAAAAACAAAGGTCATACTCATGATTGTATCAAAGCCTAAATGGAAAGTGAGCATGGATTACTAAAAACAACCATATCCAGGTTGCCTAATGCTCTCAAATGTAAATCCTATTGGTGACTACATATTTGTTTCTTTCTAAGATTATATATTCAACTTCAAGCCTGTTGAAAATGTCTAATCCTATCACTCAGTTTATACTTTGCCTGATTTCCTTATATCTCTATTGATATCTGCTTTCCTACATATATTCCCCAGTTCATCATTGTGTCTGACACTTCACATATGCTGATATTTACATTCAATGTCTACCCGAGACCCTATTGCTAAAGAAATTTTGGTCTAAATCCTATACTCACTCTTATTTCTAAACCTACTGACTATCTTCCTAATCCTACTGACTATTGCTTTTTGACTCGATGTTCTCTTCGACAATTAATCATCCAAGGTATAAGGTCCTAAACCATTGTATTTCAATTTGTCGGAGACATATATGCAGAACATAATTCAAACCTAAGAATCCCACTCAAGGACCCAATGCCCTTCTGACTTCGAATCTTACCTAGATTTCTGTTTTCATACTTACATTTCACCTATATATTCTTGTAAATATCACAGGTTCCCAATACCATTATTCATGGGGCAGAGAGATTCCTAACCCCAAAAAAACATGTTATTAACCCTAAACATACACTGTTCCCTCAATCTAACTTTACAAAAGAGGAGGGACAGAGTTGGTCTTACAATACAGGAATGTAGGGGATCTTCCACCTTCTGAGAACATCAAAGGTCCATGCAGAAATGATCCCTGGAGAAGATATAGGCAGCTATGAAGGACCTGAGAGAGGAAAAGTCATCTTTTATGGTAAACAACCTGGTCAAGATGAATGGATGTGTCTGAATCAACCTCTATCTTCTAAATGTAGAGAAGATGGACCAAATCAGGCCTGTGTGGAGAGCTCTTCCCAGGTGCCTATGGTTGATATACCATTCTAACTTGTGAAAGTGTGACAGAAAGAAGGGACAGACTCCATCTCATGGGACCCTTAGAAGTTACTGTTAGGACAAAGAGGTTGCCAAGGCAGTGACCTCATTCTGTTCCTGAAGGAAGTGACCTCACTTCACTTCCTTGGTGATGGAACTCTCTGAACTTGGGATCCAGGAAGAGAGGCACCCAGAGCCAGTCGCAGTCCCAGTCCCTGTGGTCTCACTTGTTTCAATTTACCAAGCACAGAGTCAGTCTTTCTTAGTACCAACAGATGTGAGAATGGCCAAATGCCAGGAAAGCTCTGAAGAAAGACCTTTCTGAGAAAGCAGGTATTGGTTCACCGCTGGCTCCTGACAACTGCACAGAGTTGGCCAAGGAGACCAGATTTGAGATACAACAGGCCATTTTGGGGGAATATAGTATGGCCCACCATTCAGAGGACACTCCACAAAGGAGGTGCCTTTTTGGGTGTAGGTGTGTGTATGGTTTTTTCTCAAGTTCTGAGAAGATGTAAGAAAGGCTGTTTGTTTGAATTGGCGTGGACTGTTTCTAGTAAGTCCTTTGACAAGGCGAGTGCTTCTATGTCTGTGTATCCCACTCTGTCCGTGGTTGTAGACATTAGAAAAGAAAATGCATCAATGGATGTGTCCTGTCTAGGAGAAAGCTTCGCAACATTCATCCTGCCTGATTTATTAATGGACTGCAGCTTTCCTTATTGAAGGGAAACACCTGCTATCTTTCAAAGTTTCTGTTTACATCCTGAATTCTGGACACTCTCCAGAATTGCCTCATTGTTTTGTGTCCAAGATATGTACTACCTCCAAGCTATGTGATATGGCTATGTACTGGATAGCTGAAGGGAAAGGCGAGCATCTCAGAAAACTCAGATATCAGTGTGAACAGGAAAGTCTCAGTGGAGAAACCCTGCTTTGTGCGTTTTGTTTACCTATTGTTCTGTTGCCCTGAATTTCAGGAAGGTTTTTGCCTCAGACCACTCCTTTGTGAATATCAATTCAATCCATTATTTAAAGTGGAACCAGCTATACTATTTATTCACAGTATGGTCTATTCATGCATTATCTGTATATTCATAGACACAGGGTACAGCTTTTTGTACAACCAATACTTATGTATATGTCTTCAAAATATTACTCGCAGAAATGGTGAAAGAAATACTCATGTCACCTAATCTACATATACATTTTATCACAGTAATATTCTGGACACAAAATGCAAAGTTCACACTTATTATTGTACTAAAGCCTAAATGGAAAGTGAACATGGATTACTTCCATGTTCAGGTTGCCTAATGCTCTCAAATATCAATCCTATTGGTGACTACATATTTGTTTCTTCCTAAGATTATATATTCAAAATCAACCCTGTTGCAAATATCTAATCATATCACTCACTTTATACTTTGCCTGATTTTGTAATATCTCTTTTTTTATTGTTACGATGAGCCAATTTAGTACTTTTTTAATTTTTTTTTCATCTTTCATACATTTGATTCAAGTGAGTTATGCATTTCCATTTTTACCCCAAATACAGATTGCAGAATCACATCAGTTACACATTCACAATGTTTACATAATGCCATATTAGTGACTGTTGTATTCTGCTGACTTTTCTATCCCCTACTATCCCCCCTCCCCTCCCCTTTCATCTTCCCTACTACCTCATCTGTTGTTGTTCCGTTCTCTCCCTTCCCCCCCTTTCCCCTCACAACCTCGTATATGTGATTTCGTATAACGATGAGGGTTCTTTCCGTTTCCATGCAATTTCCCTTCTCTCTCCCTTTCCCTCCCATCACTTGTCTCAGTTTAATGTTAATATTTTCCTCATGCTCTTTCCCTCTGTTCAGTTCTTAATTTCTCTCCTTAAATCAAAGAAGACATTTGGCATTTGTATTTTAAGGATTGGCTAGCTTCACTTAGCATAATCTGCTCTAATGCCATCCATTTCCCTGCAAATTCCATGAATTTGTCATTTTTTAGTGCTGCATAATACTCCATTGTGTATAGATGCCACATTATTTTTTATCCATTCATCTATTGAAGGGCATCTAGGTTGGTTCCACAGTCTGCCTATTGTGAATTGTGCTGCTATGATCATTGATGTGGCGGTATCCCTATAGCATGCTCTTTTATGGTCCTCAGGGAATAGTCCGAGGAGGGCGATAGCTGGGTCAAATGGTGGTTCCATTCCCAGCTTTCCCAGGAATCTCCATACTGCTTTCCATAATGGCCGCACCATTTTGCAGTCCCACCAGCAATGTACAAGTGTACCCTTTTCCCCACATCCTCGCTAGCACATATTATTGTTTGACATCCTAATGGCTGCCAATCTTACTGGAGTGAGATGGTATCTTAGGGTGGTTTTGATTTGCATTTCTCTGACTGCTAGAGAAGGTGAGAATTTTTTCATGTACTTATTAATTGATTGTATGTCTTCTTCTGAGAAGTGTCTGTTCAGGTCCTTGGCCCATTTGTTGATTTTGTAATATCTCTATTGATATCTGCTTTCCTACATATTTTCCACTGTTCATCATTGTGACTGACCCTTCAAGTGTGCTGATATTTACTTTCACACTTTAACCCAAACCCTATTGCTAAAGCACTTTTGTTCCAAATCCTATACTCACTCTTCTTTGTTAACCTACCGAATATCTATCTAATCCTACTTACTATCCCTTTTTGACTGGATGTTCTCTTCGAATTTTAATCATAAAAGGAACAAGGTCCTATGCCATTGTATATCGATTTATCTGAGATATCTGTGCACAACGTAAATCAAAGCTAAGTATCCCAATGAAGGGCCCATTGCCCCTCTGGGCTTCAAAATTACCTAGACTTCCTTTTTTCATTTATATATTTCACCTCTATATTTTTAAAAATATCGCAGGTTCCCAATACCATTATTCATCCAGCAGAATGATTTCTAACCCAAATCAAACATTTTATTAACCCTAACAATACACTGTTCCCTCAATGTAAATTTAAAGAAGAGCAGGGACAGAGTTGGTCTTACAATACAGGAATGTAGGGGATCTTTCACCTGTTGAGAACCACAAGTTCAATGCAGAAATGATCCCTGGAGAATATGTAGTCAGCTATGGAGGACCTGAGAAAGCAAAAGTAATCTTCCATGGCAAAATACCTGGTCAGGATGACGGGATGTGTCTGAATCAGAACCTCTCTTCTCAATGTAGAGGAGATGGACCAAACCAGGCCTGTGTGGAGAGCAATTACCGGGTTCCTATGGTTGATATACCATTCTAACTTGTGTATGTTTCACAGGAAGTAGGGGAAGCCTCCATCTAATGAGACACTTGGAAGCAACTGTTAGGATAAAGTGTTTGCCAAGGCAGTGACCTCATTCAGTTCCTGAAGGAAGTGACCTCACCTTACTCCCTTGGTGATGGAACTCTCTGAACTTAGGATCCTGGAAGCCAGGCACACAGAGCCAGTCCCAGTACCAGTCCCAGTGGGTTCACTTGTTTGGAATTACCAAGGACAGAGTCAGTCTTTCTTTGTACCTACTGATGTTAGAATGGCCAAAAGCCAAGAGAGCTCTGAAGAGGGGCCTTTCCTGAAAAAGCAGATAGTGGCCCACCGCTGGCTCCTGACAACTTCATAGAGATGGCCAAGGAGACCATATCTGAGACAGGACAGGACATTTCGGGGGAACATTGTGTGGCCCACCAGTCAGAGGACACTCCATAGAGTCACAGACCTACTTAGGGTAAAAAGGTGCCTTTGTGGGTGTGGTTGTGAGTTTGTGATTTTGTCTCATGTTGTGAGAATAGGAAAAAAAGGTGGTTTGTTTGGTTTGGAGTGAACTGTTTCTCGTAAGTCGTTTGAAAACGAGAGTGTTTCTATGTCTGTGTATCCCATGGTGTCTGTGGTTGTAGACATTAGAAAAGAGAGTGCATCAATGGATGTGTCCTGTCTAGTAGAAAGCTTCCCATTTCATCCTGCCCAATTTATGAATGGTTTGCGGCTTTACTTAAAGATGGGCATAACCTAATACATTCCTAATTTCCAGGTTTATTCATGAACTCTGTTCACTCTCCAGAATAGGATCATGGTTTTGTGTCCAACATATATACCACCTCCAAGCTCTGTGACATGGCCATGTACTGGATAGCTGAAGGGAATGGCGAGCATCTCAAAAAACTCAGATATCAGTGTGACCAGGAAAATCTCAGTGGAAATACCCTGCTTTGGGCATTTTGCTTATATATTGTTCTGATGAACTGAATGTCAGGAAGTTCTTGCTCTGGCCACCCCTTTGTGAAGCCCGAAGTAAACAGTTTTCAAATGGAAATGATTGGGCATCACCTGTGGCTCTTTGCTTAATTGCTTTGGAAAGGGATGTGTCTGAATTAGCATCTTGGCCCTGTGTGAGGTTGTGGCTTAGATTCTCAGCACCAGATGGATCTAAAGAAAGATCCCATGTGTGCATCCAAAACCAAAATGGCAAATACACCAGTCATTGTGGATAAAGTCTCGCTTTCCTCTGTGAGGTTCCTGACCTCTATCAAGTGAGAATAGGGATCCTTTGTGTCAATTGAGTTCTTCAAAGCCCTGCAAAGGTGCTTGGGTTTTCTCATGACTCTAATTTACATAAAGAATCTATACCTCTAACTCAGTAGGCCTCAAATTGAAGAAGCGGTGCAGTATTAACGGCATGCCTATTTGATCACTCCGGGTTCACAGGAAGTATGTCCAGGCCACCCTGACTTTAGGCAAATGAGGGGCAAGGGAGCTTATTTTGGACACTGTCTTGGAATGTGCCCCTCATGGAAACCTCCAGCCAGAGGTTATGATGAGTATCTATATGGAAAAAGATGAGGGCCATGTGGGAGTGTTTTGGTTTAATTGTGGTCATTATGTGGCTGTTAAAGTAGATGCCTGGGTCCACATGGGCTTGAACTCTGGTGTGATTACACTTAGAGAGTGCATTCTGGATCTGATCTCAGAGAACTTGTGCCATGAATTGTGTTGGGATTCTAGGAGGGCACGCATGAGAGTCTCCCTTGGAAACTGAGATCTAGGCCCAGGGTGGCTTTCCACAGAGCACTGGGAATCTCAGCCAGGATACCACATGATTTTTTTTTTTCTGAAAGACTTGGTAGGCATAGGTGACAGTCAAAACACACATGGACCTCACATTGTAGACCTCAATGGGTCTGATTTCATGTGACTTTTTGGCCACTCCCTGGGAAGCCTTGTCTTTAACAGTTCTACAGAGCATTCATCGAAATGAGGTTTCTCATCATTTAATGGTTCCTGTACAAATTGAAATCCACAGTGCCTCCATCTTCATCCGTGAAAAATGGCTAGATAAATACAATAAAATTATTGAAATTTCCATGACCAGGTGGCACTGGAGAAAATTTGGAAAACCGGTTGCTGATCATGAGTATGCCAGACAGTGCCTTGATTGACTAGGTTTCATCAAAATGGTGTATAACAGAGATGCCAGTAAATTGGAGCCTGCTGAGTAGTGGGCCTAGATCAGAGGAGGGGAGGTGTGTGATAAAACATCTGTGGTGGGGCCATGTTGATCTTCCATTGGCTTCCAAATGCCTTGTGACTGACATGGTGCAGCCAGCAGACCCTTATATGTAATGGTATCTTGTTATATAGAGAGGTTTCAGGGCAATGTTGAGAATTATGTTGCTGTGGTCAAGGGGAAAAGCTATGTGGAATAGAAGCATTGTTGGTATATTCTCTTGCAGACCCTGACCCACCACACGTGACAGAACTCCCTCAAGCACTGTGTCCCAGGTGATCTTTTTTTTACTTCATAAGCAAATACAGCAGCAAGAAACACCATGAAAATTGGAGGATGAACAAATGGCTTCACAGTCCACACAGGGAGACACTTAGAACCCAGTGGCCACAGTTTACCTACAAAGATCAAATTCAGGACTGGTGTCTGATGTTAATTGGAAAATAAGAAACTATGTTTTACAGGTCACATAGGTGCAGACCCAGCTTTGATGATCTCAGTACAAAGGAAGCTAAAGCTCCTCATAACAACATATGTTTCAAGTGCCCAATCTCAGAGGAAATTTCTCAAGAAGTCTTTAGGCCAGCAGAGCTCCATGTTTATGGAGTGTTCACCCTGTCCCTTACTTTTGGAAACTCCTGTACCACCTTCAAGGTAGTGAACTTCTTAGCATATTACATTCCAGAGAAGTATTCACTGATTTTCTAATTCTTCTCCTCTAATTATGTCTTACTTGGGGCGAAGATAATGTCAAGCCATTGTTCTGGAGGAGTGGGAAGATTTTGTGTGGCACATATTTGCATACACATTGGATACATTTTCCAAATTTCCATTCGAAATACTGAATCCCTGACTCTAACCCCTACCATACTAGACTCTGACTACTAATCGTAATATGATAGAGAATAATAACCAAAACAGAATAGAAATACAAGCAGTTCAGAGGAGGCATGGTGTATAGTTGGAATTGCCTTTTGCATTATATAGGGTAGGAGTTATAAATCTAGTCATTTTTTTTTGTTGAAATAGTTCTCCGTGTGTTTTGAAAGTTAACAAATATGTGAATTCCTGTCTCCTTTTCTCTGTAGCCTATTCAGCACATGTAATTTTATATGCACATATAGAATTGTACCTGGTATCACACGTACATTTTTGTGAGGTGACTGACTTGGCAAATACAAATTGTGAGAAGAGATCACTCCTCCTAAATGCTGTTGGAACTGAAAATTCAACCTATGGGTAAGCCTCCTAGTTGAACAACATTATACATAAATCCATGTTCAGTATATGAATATTTTTGGGTCTGTGGATGATATGTATTTCATGATGAATTTTGATTGGCATATATATTGCTAGTTTTTAATGTCTGTGTGTGTGTGTGTGTGTGTGTGTGTATATATATATATATATATATATATATATATATATATACTCTCCAGATTTTTCAAAATATGAAATATTTGTGTCTTATTTTGCACTCCCTAAATTCATTCATATTCATGTATGTGGATTTATAATCCAATTTTTAAAAAATTATTCTCAGAAATATTCATCCACCTGAAATACATATTTTTTCCTAGTACTGAAACAGTTTTCAGTAAATGGTGCATCCAAATCCTAATATTTCGGCATTGCAAGATGGCTGTGAAGACAGTGTATCACACCCAGAGTACCCTGCCACTGCGCAAGTGAATAACGAGTTAGAGCAATGAAAAACTATCTTGTTAGGATCTTACAGGAAAATGGGTGTTTACCGAAACCTAGAAGAATGATTTCCACCACCGAGGTCCGGTAATTGAGTCTCAAACACAAGCCACTTGTGCAACTGGAGATCCATTCTGATTGATCCGCGTGACCTGCCCTGTGTCTACAAATGGTGAGGCACCACCCAGAAGCGACCAGCAAGCAGGGAGAAACGTTGCTGCGGATTCTGTGGAATCCTGCTGGCTGAGCATCCACTGAGCCCCCAGCTGAATTCGGGATTTCAGACGGGGAAGTTAGCAGTACATTTCTATGCCCCAAAGCAGAAACTCCACAAAGGAAACCAACAGCCACCATCTTGGAGAGCTGAAGTAACCACCACCACTCCCTGACAGATTGCAAGAATAAAACAGGTGTGTGTTTCTCAGCTCATCTCACATACAGAGGGGAATTCGCATAAAATATCTCCTAGGCTTTTGGGGGAGGAATAATCAGAGCAAGTCTGCATAAAGACTGGGGGAAAACTAGAGGCACCTGACCTTCATCTCCCCTTCCCATCAGCGGCAAAAATGAAACTTGTCTAGCCAGTGCGGGGCGATGGGCAAGCGAAAAAAATTAAAACAATAGAGTTCCAGGGTTCCCAATAGACACCCTCCCCACCCAACAAACGGCAGACCCAGAGAACAGTTTGAGCTGCCAAGAAGCATCACTCAGGAGAAATCTGGTCTAGCAGGAGAAATCAGGACTAGCAGGATAAACCAGGGGACTAGAGGCCAGGCCCTCCTGACTGGCTGGCTGGAGAACGCCGGCCCACTGCCAGTGTGACTGGGCAACGGGAGACCACCTTCCTGCTGGCGCCAGCCCACCTGCTGACGATATGTCTTGACGGCTGGAGAACGCGCGCCTGCCGGCGACCGAACGCCAACTGTGTGGCTAGAGATCACCCACCAGCTGAAGACAGACCACAAGCTGCCCGCGCTACTGGGTGGCTGGAGACTGCCGGCCTGCCAGCGACCGGGAGCTGAAACCAACCAGAGACAATCCAGTCCACCCACCCAATTCGGACCCTCCGGCAAGGAGCTTGGGGCCCACCACAGCAGAGAGGTGACATCACTGGAGCTCGGCCGTCAGAATTCGTTAACAGCGGAATCCACTTAAGCAGGCATAGTCTACCAACACAAAGGAGAGAAAACAGAGATATATAAACCCATAACAAATCTATGGAAGAGAGTAGAAACACAGCAATCAAATAGAGCTGGAAAATGACGTGAACATCATGAAAAAACAAGGGAAAACAAGGTGTACAAACAATGAAGGACAACTTAATACTACAGGAGAACCTAGAAGCATCAGAAACAGGGATAGGGAAAAAACTTAAGTCATACCTAACTCAGATGGAAAGGAATAAGAGAGAAGACATGAGGCAGCAAGTCTAAGGATAAAAGTACATTTTGAAAATGAATTAAACAAACAAATTCAAATGGCAAAGAACAAGCTTTACCAGGAGATAGAGATCTTTTAAAAAATCGTACAGTAATTCTAGAAATGCAGGAAACTATAAACCAAATTAAAAACTCAAACAAGAATATTACAAATAGACTAGATCAAGTAGAAGTCAGAACATCAGATAATGAAGACAAAGTTTGTCAACTTTGAAAAGAATATAGTCAACACAGAAAACATGCTTAAATCCCATGAGCAACTATTCAAGAGATATGGGATGTCATAAAAAAAACAAAATTGGGAGTCATCGGGATAGAAGAAGGCATAGAAATTCAAACCGAATGAATGAACAACATATTAAATGAAATAATTCTAGAAAACTTCCCAAAGATGAAAGATGGAATGGATTGCCATATCCTGGAAGCCTACAGGACCTCAAACATTCAAAACCATAATAGACAAACTCCAAGACATATAATTATGAAGATAGCCAACATACAGAACAAGGAGAGAATATTAAAAGCTACGAAAGAAAGTAGGCAGATAACATTCAGGGGTAAACCAATAAGGTTAACAATTGATTTTTCATCACAGACATTGAAAGCGAGAAGATCTTTGAACAATGTATTTCAAACACTGAAAAATAATGGATTCCAACCAAGAATACTGTATCCAACAAAATTAAGCTTCAGATTTGACAATGAAATTAAGTCCTTCCTGATAAATAAAAGCTAAAAGAATTCGCAGACAGAACACCAGCACTGCAAAGCATTTTGAGCAAAATACTACAAGAAGAGGAATTGAAAAATAGTGCCCAAAACTAACAGCGGGAGGTATCTCAGTAAAGGGGTAAGAAAAAAACCAAAAAGTAAAAACTACCCAAATTAAAATAAATAAATAAATAAACATGACTGGAAGTACAAATCATATTTCAATTGTAACCTTAAATGTTAAAAATCTAAACTCACCAATCAAGAGACATAGGCTAGTAACCTGGATCAAAAAAATAAATCCAACAATATGCTGCCTTCGAGAGACTCATATGAAAGGTAAAGACATACACAGGCTGAAAGTGAAAGGTTGGGAAAAATCATACCACTCATATGGCCCTCAGAAGCAAGCAGGAGTGGCCATACTCATATCATATAAAATCAACTTCAAACCTACATTAATCAAAAGGGATAAAGTAGGACACTATATATTGTTAAAAGGAACCATCCACCAACAAGACATAACAATTATCAATTGGTATGCACCAAACAATTGAGCTGCAATGCTCATAAAACGAACTCGCCTCAAGTTCAAGAGTCAAATAGACTACAACACAATAATTATGGGTGACTTCAACACACCGCTCTCGCCATTAGACAGATCCTCTATAAAAAACTGAATAAAGAAACTATAGAATTCAACAGCACAATCAATAACCTTGACGTAACCGACATATATAGAATACATCAACCATCATCAAGTGGATACACTTTATTCTCAGCAGCACATGGATCCTACTCCAAGTTAGACCATATATTATGCCATTGGGCAACTCTTAGTAAATATAAAGGCGTGGAGAAAATACCATGCACCATATCTGATCATAATGGAATGAAACTGGAAATCAATGATAAAAGAAGGAAGGAAAAATCCTACATCACATGGAAAATGAACAATATTCTACTGAATGATCAATGGGTTACAGAAGACATAAAGGAGGAGATAAAAATATTTTTAGAATCAAATGACAATACAGACACATCGTACTGGAATCTATGGGACACAAAGAAGGCAGTTTTAAGAGCGAAATTCATTTCTTGGAGTTCTTTCCTCAAAAAAAGAATAAAACAACAAATAAATAAACTCACAGTACACATCAAAAACCTAGAAAAGGAAGAGCAAAACAACAGCAAATGTAGTAGAAGACAAGAAATAATTAAAATTAGAGCAGAAATCAACGAAATTGAAACAAAAAAAAACATTGAAAAAATTGATAAAACTAAAAGTTGGTTCTTTGAAAAAATAAATAAGATTTACAGGCCCTTAGCCATGCTAAGGATGAGAAGAAGAGAGACAACTGAAATTACTAACATATGGAATGAAAAAGACAATATCACAACAGACAGTACACAAATACAGAAGAAAATTAGAAAGTATTTTGAAACCCTATATTCCAATAAAATAGAAGATAGTTAAAATATCGACAAATTTCTTAAGTCATACGATCTGCCCAGATTCAGTCAGGAAGACACACACAATTTAAACAGACCAAAAACAAAGGAAGAAATAGAAGAAGCCATCAAAATACTACCAACCAAAAAAAGCCCTGGACCTGATGGGTATAGAGCAGAGTTCAAAAAAACCTTCAAAGAAGAATTAGTACCAATACTTTTCAAGCTATATCAAGAAATAGAAAAATAAGGAGCGCTTCCAAATTCATTCTCGGAGTCCAAAATCACCCTGATCCCAAAACCAGACAAAGACACTTCAAAAAAGAAAACTACAACCAATATCTCTAATGAACTTGGATGCGAAAATTCTCAATGAAATCCGTGTGAATTGAATCCAAAAGCATATCAAAATAGTTGTGCACCATGATCAAGTAGGATTCTTCCCTGGAATGCAAGGCTGGTTCAATATACGG
Source organism: Callospermophilus lateralis (assembly GCF_048772815.1). Classification (NCBI taxonomy): domain Eukaryota; kingdom Metazoa; phylum Chordata; class Mammalia; order Rodentia; family Sciuridae; genus Callospermophilus; species Callospermophilus lateralis. The sequence goes on from NW_027513464.1 coordinate 767,993, forward strand.
AAATCAATAAATGCTATTCACCACATCAATAGACTTAAGGACAAGAACCATATGATCATCTCGATAGATGTAGTAAAAACATTCGACACAGTTCAGCATCCCTTTATGTTCAAAACACTAGAAAAACTAGAAATAACAGGAACTTACCTCAACATTGTAAAAGCTATATATGCTAAACCTCAGGCTAGGATCATCCTAAATGGAGAAAACTGAAGGCATTCCCTCTGAAATCTGGAACAAGACAGGGATGCCCTCTATCACCACTTCTATTCAATTTAGTTCTTGAAATACTAGCCAGAGAAATTAGACAGACAAAAGAAATTAAAGGCATAAAAATAGGAAAAGAAGAACTTGAATTATCGCTATTTGTGGATGACATGGTAATATATTTAACAGACCCAAAAGGGTCTACAAAGAAACTGCTAGAGTTAATAAATGAAGGATATAAAACCAACACGCATAAATCAAAGGCATTCCTGTATATCAGCAACAAAACTTCTGAAATTGAAATGAGGAAAACCACTCCATTCACAATATCCTCAAAGAAAATAAGATACTTGGAAATCAACCTAACAAAAGAGGTGAAAACCACAGAACCCTAAAGAGAGAGATAGAAAAAGATCTTAGAAGATGGAAAAATGTACCCTGTTCATGGATAGGCAGAACTAAATTCATCAAAATGGCGAAATTACCCAAAGTTCTATACAGGTTTAACGCAATGCCAATCAAAATCCCAATGGCATTTCTTGTAGAAATGATAAAGCCATCATGAAATTCATATAGAAAAACAAAAGACACAGAATAGCAAAAGAAATTCTAAGCAGGAAGTGTGAATCGGGAGGTATAGCGATACCAGAGTTCAAACTTTACTACAAAGCAATAGTAACAAAAACAGTGTGGTACTGGTATGAAAACAGGCAGGTGGACAAATGGTATAGAATGGAGGACAGAGAAACCAATCCACAAAATTACAACTTTCTTATATTTGATAAAGTGGCTATAAACATGCAATGGATGAAGGATAGCATCTTCAACAAATGGTGCAGGGAAAATTAGAAATCCATATGCAACAAAATGAAACTGAATCCCGTTTTCTCACCATGCACAAAAGTTAAATCAAAATAGATCAAGGAGCTAGATATCAAATCAGAGACACTGCGTCTCATAGAAGAAAAAGTTGGCTACGATCTATATACTGTGGGGTCAGGCTCCAAATTCTTTAATAAGACATCAATAGCCCAAGAGTTAATAACAAGAAAAAAACAAATGGGACTTACTTAAACTAAAAAGTTTTTTTCTCAAGAAGAGAAACAATAAGAGAGGTAAATAGAGAGCCTACATCCTGGGAACAAATTTTTACCCCTCACACTTCAGATAGAGCCCTAATATGCAGAATATACAAAGAACTCAAAATATTAAACAATAAGATAACAAATAACCCAATCAACAAATGGGCCGAGGACCTAATCAGACACTTCACAGAGGAGGACATACAATCAATCAACAAGTACATGAAAAAATGCTCACCATCTCTAGCAGTCTGAGAAATGCAAATCAAAACCACCTTAAGATACCATCTTACTCCAGTAAGATGAGCAGCCATTATGAAGTCAAACAACAATAAGTGTTGGCGAGGATGTGGGGAAAAGTGTACACTTGTACACTGCTGGTGGGACTGCAAATTGGTGAGGCCAATTTTGAAAGAAGTATGGATATTCCTGGGAAAGCTGGAAATGGATCCACCATTTGACCCAGATATCACCCTTCTTGGACTGTTCCCTGAGGATCTTAAAAGAGCGTACTATAGGGATACTGCCACATCAATGATCATAGCGGCACAATTCACAATAGCTAGACTGTGGAACCAACTTAGATGCCCTTCAATAGATTAATGGATAAAAAAATGTGGCATCTATACACAATGGAGTATTACACAGCACAAAAATGACAAAATCATAGAATTTGCAGGGAAATGGATGGCATTAGAGCATATTATGTTAAGTGAAGCTAACCAGTCCTTAAAAAATAAATGCCAAATGTCTTCTCTGATATAAAGAGAGCAAATAAGAGCAGAACAGGGAGGAAGAGCATGAGGAAAATATTAACATTAAACAAAGACGAATGGGGGGAGAGAAAGGGAGAGAGAAGGGAAAGCTTATGAAAATTGTAGGAGACCCTCAATGTTACACAAAATCGCATATAAAATATTGTGAGGGGAAGTGGGGGGGAAACAATGGAGAGAATTGAACAATAGCAGATGAGGTAGAGAGGGAAGATGGGAGGGGAGGAGAGGGTGGATAGTAGGGGATAGGAAAGGTAGCAGAATACAACAGTCACTAATATGCCATTATGTAAAAGTGTGAATGTGTAACCGATGTGATTCTACAATTCGTATTTGGGGAAAAAATGGGAGTTCATAATCCAATTGAGTCAAATGTATGAAAGATGATATATCTTGAGCTTTGTAATGTTTTGAACAACCAATAAAAATAAATAAATAAATAAATAAAGGTTTAAAATTTAGTGGGAAGAAATCAGCTAAAAATGGGTTCAGATGTATTCATTTTGCTATGCAGAAACTTTGTTTTGTGTAGTTGTAAATATCACAAATTTATTTTACCAGAAAATGCACATAAATTGAGATGAAAGGATAATTCACCTATCTTCATGAAAAATTCATAGCATTTTCTACACTTTTCATACTTCATTTTTTTCGTGAATATTTTGACATGGACAAGGTCTAGTCTTAGGCTATTCTTCCAGAATACTACCTCATCTGACAAGTTCGTACAATGTGTTGGATTGTTCTTTTCATCTTTTATTTAATAGTTTCTAGCTGATAATGTGTATTTTTCTTATCTTTATTTGGACATTATCTTTGCATTTTATGTTTTACTGGGGAAGAGACTCATCAAAAGCTCTTTATTATAAGTATCAACAATCAAACATTTAGAGCATGCAATTATTCTTAATTTTGCATGAAAATAAATTTGTACCATTTTTCTTATAAAGATGTTGTATTATTAATAATGTCCCTACTGTAATAAGTAACTACTTACAAGAAGAATTAAACAATTGACTTTATATCAATTATGAACATGAAAAGTACTAAAATAAGTATTTGGCAATTAATACACAATTGATAGAAATAGAAATCACAAGAACGCCATTTAAAATGTCAGTGCATATGGTCCTTAAATAATAAGTTGTTCAAATAAAATTTCTCTAATTCATAAGAGTTAATATGCCATATTACAGCTTAATGTGATATAAAACCTTAAATTATCAGTATTGATAAATAAGAATGATACCTTTTTACTTAAATATGTTTATTTGATTTTCACTGTAAGATGTTAATTATGGAAGAATTGAGAATTAAGAATGACTTGGTCTATATTATTTCTAACAGGAAAATCAAAGTACTTTTAAATATATATGTATATATATATGTAATATATGTAATGCATATGCATGAATATAGATACATATGTGTAATAAATGTATTGTAATATATCTATCAGGTGATTATAATTTTTAGATTTTCTCAAGAAAAAGAATGACTACAAAAAACAGTCTTAAACTTAAATTTCATAGCATACTACTGTTTGTAATGACATGAGAGAAAAATATATATGGAGGGGAAACGAAAAAGGAAGGGAGAGAAGGGGGAAAATGGGGAAGAAAGTGAGTAAAGAAGAGGGACATGAGTGTATGATGTTAAGATAAAAGTGGAGGGGCTGGGTTTGTGGCTCAGTGGTAACATGCTTTTCTAGCATGTGTAAGGCACATGGTTCTATTCTCAGCACCACATACAAATAAACAAAATGAAGGTCAATCAACAACTGAAAAAATAAAAAATAAAAAAGAAGAAATATTATGAAAATTCCAAGCTTTGATGAATGTTAAATAAAAAAAATTATGTTACATAGCCTTATGTAATTTTAGACTATCCAAAATAGTCACTAAATGTTAGATTATTAGTGCTATAACTAAAAATCCATTGATCTTTCCTCTACATTCTGTGGCATGCTAGTGCTAAAATAAATTGTATTATTAATCCCCCCCCCAAAATCCTAATATTTCTACAGTAACTGACCCAGTTGAACATCAATGCAAGTAGACATGATGTGCATTTTGACGTTCATTTTTATTCAACACTGGTACATTACTATTTCTTCAGTTTATGCACATCATAGCATATATGTCTCATCAAAATTTTGCAAATTTATAGGCATTTGTTTCACTTTCAATCACTTCCTGCTTGAGAACACATGTATTCCTCCATGTTTCTTGACTGCTCTTTTCATGAGACTTCTTTCCAAACACATTATTTTCGATTTCCATTATCACATTTGAAGCAAAACTCACAAACCCGTCACAATAAACCATAACACTAATATTACCATTAGATGTGTAACTGGTTGGAATGAATGGTTCTATATCAATATAAGATTTCTTACTTAGTTTCAGATATCAATTCAATCCATTATTTAAAGTGGAACCAGTTATATTATTTATTCACAGTACAGTCTATTCACGAATTATCTCTATATTCATAGACACAGGTACACCTCTTTGTACCCCCAATACTAATTTATACGTCCTCAAAATATAGCTCCCAGAAATGGTGGAAGAAATACTCATGTCACCTGATCTACATATACATTTTATCACAGTAATATTCTGGACACAAAAAGCAAAGGTCACACTTATGATTGTACAAAACCTAAATGGAAAGTGAACATGGATTACTAAAAACATCCATGTCCAGGTTGCCTAATGCTCTCAAATGAAAATCCTATTGGTGACTACATATTTGTTTCTTCCAAAGATTATATATTCAAACTCAACCATGTTGAAAATGTCTAATTCTGTCACTCACTTTATACTTTGCCTGATTTTGTAATGTCTCTATTGATATCTGCTTTCCTACATATTTTCCCCAGTTAATCATTGTGACTTCCTCGTCACATGTGCTGATATTTACATTCACTCTCTTAGCGATACCCTACTTCTAAAGAACTTTTGTTCCAAATCCTACACTCATTCTTCTTCCTAAACCTACCGACTATCTTCCTAATCCTACCCACTATCACTTTTTGACTGGATGTTCTCTTCTACATTCAATCATCCAAGGTGAAAGGTCCTATGCCATTGTATATCGATTTATCTGAAACATCTGTGCAGAATGTAATTCAACGCTAAGTATCCCAATCAAGGGACAAATGACCTTCTGGGCTTCAAATCTTACTTAGATTTCTGTTTTCGTACATATATTTCACCTCTATATTCTTGTAAATATCACAGGTTCCCAATACCATTATTCATGCAGCAGAATGGTTCCTAACCCATATCGAACATGTTAATAACACTAATCATACACTGTTCCCTCAATCTAACTTTGCTGAAGAGCAGCGACAGTGTTGGTCTTACAATACAAGAATGTATGGGATCTTCCACCTGCTGAGAACATCAAAGGTACGTGCAGAAATGATCTCTGGAGAAGGTGTAGGCAGCTATGAAGGACCTGAGAGAGCAAAAGACATCTCCATGGCAAACAACCTGGAAGGATGAAGGAATGTGTCTGAATCAGCCTCACTCTTCTTAATGTAGAGTAGACGAAACCAGGCCTGTGTGGAAAGCTCTTCCCAGGTGCGTATGGTTGATATACCATTCTAACATATGAAATTGTCACAGGAAGTAGGGGCAGCCTCCATCTCATGGAACCCTTGGAAGCAACTGTTAGGACAAAGTGGTAGCCAAGGCAGTGACCTCATTCAGTTCCTGAAAGAAGTGACCACACCTCACTTCCTTGGTGATGAAAGTCTCTGAACTTGGGATCCAGGAAGCCAGGCACCCAGAGCCATTACCAATCCCAGTCCCAGTGGTCTCACTTGTTTGAATTTACCAAAGACAGAGTCAGTCTTTCTTCTTACCTGTTAAGGTCTGTAAACAAGTCAGATTGGCACCTGTTATTTTGCTGGAGAAATGTTAGAGTCTGTAAACAAGTCTGGATGGTGCCTGGCAAAATGCCAGAGGGAGTGGTTTGTGAAGTAACAAAAGCGAGCCATTAAGTGTGAAGATTCCTTATTGGTTGACTGCTGTATCTATTTTATGCTAATGAGATAGGCTGTGTAAAATGTATAAATATCGCTCAGATCTTACAATAAACGGCTCTCATTCCTGCTGCATCAACATACACAAGTTATTCGTCACCCCCCAGGTTATTCTGCTGCAGCGGGACTGCGGCAGATGGTGGCCCGTTACGGGGAGCCCTGGGACACTCACGGGTAAGGGTCGAAAAAAGCTTTCTGTCCATAGATAGGACGGGAGCAATCTGCTCGTCCCTAGGCAGATAGGGCGATAGGAAAAATGACCATTTCGAGAAAATGGAGAAGATTGATGCAGTATGTTTGTGTCTTGTTTTGTCTTGAAATGTTGTATTATCTTTGTGATGAAAATATGGAAGGGGTGAGAAGTAAATTGATAAGAGAAAAAGGCACCCCAGTGGAACCAAGAATAGTTAGGGCATGTGTTGATAAAAGCCCAGAAACTCTAGTCAGAAAGAAAAAGAAAGTTCAGAAGAAGAAGGATTATCAGGAAAAAAGTTGCAGCAAAAGGCTATTACTGAATACTTTTCGATACTGGAGGGTGCGTGAAATGACAAGGCGGCTGCCACCTGCCCAAGCCGATCATGGCGCAGTAAGAATTTTCCAAGAGGCAGTTGAGGGCTCTTCCCCGCCCCCCTGCCCGGGGGAGCGGATCACCACTGTGAGCCCAAATCTAGACCTGACCTGGAGGCACAGTCTCGCAGGGTTTTGCTCCCTGTGCCCGGAAGAAGTTTGAGCCCAGGACTCTCCCTGGGGCCATCTGGGGCTGCCCAGGATGCTACAGCTGGCAGAAGATGCCACTGGCATCCCTGAAGTTTGATCATTTCCAAGGCCAGTAACTACAATGGGTCTCCCACACCTGCAGGCTGATGAGTAATGAGTACTATTAAGGCTTATTTCAAATGTAAAAAACCTTGAGATAATGTACTAAAATTGTTCAGAAGGTTGTTTTCTTAGTGAAATGCTACAGGATTTTCTTTAGCCATCCGGAGTTCCTGCCTTCGTCCAAGTGCTGGTGAAAACAAAGGTGGAAGAATTTACAATGTTGCTGAGAACTGGAGGAAACTTCGGCTGAGAACCCGAGGAGACTTCGGAGCTATCGCTGTTTCTGCTACTACAACTTAAGCTAGCTGCCTGGAGAACTTACCTGGACTGTGATTTACCTGAACTCTGAGTTAATCTATTGAGACACTGCTTTATCTGGACTGAGACAACAGACTGTAATCTACAACAACTTGTAACTCGGTATCTTTGCTAACGGTGTCATTGCTGGTATAAGTTTTCCAAGGGATTCTTGCATGGAGCCATCAATTGGATTGGTATTGTAACATTTTGTATCCTCCCTTTCTGTTTCTAGCAGGTTATTTATGGTGTTTCTGTAAAAAACACTATGGTCCTTATTTAAATTAAACAAAAGGGGGAAATGTTAACGTCTGTAAACAAGTCAGATTGGCACCTGTTATTTTGCCAGAGAAATGTTAGAGCCTGTAAAGAAGTCTGGATGGCGCCTGGCAAAATGCCAGAGGGAGTGGTTTGTGAAGTAACAAAAGCGAGCCATTAAGTGTGGAGATTCCTTATTGTTTGACTGCTGTATCTATTTCATGCTAATTAGATAGGCTGTGTAAAATGTATAAATACCGCTCTTATTCAACAATAAACGGCTTCCAGGCCTGCTGCATCAGTCTACACAAGTTGTTCGTCACCCCCCCGGTTATTTTGCCCAGCCAGCCGGGCTACGGCACTTACCTACTGATGTGAGGATGGCCAAATGCCAGGGAAGCTCTGAAGATGGTTCTTTCCTGATAAAGCAGGTATTGGCTCACCGCTGACTCCTGACTACTTCAAGAGTTGGCAAAGGAAAGCAGATTTGAGACAGAACAAGCAATTTTGGGGAACATAGTATGGCCCACCAGTCAGAGGACACTCTGGATAGTCACAGACCAACTTGGAGGAAAGTGTTGCCTTTGTGGGTGTGGTTGTGGGTTTGTGTATCCCACTGTGTCTGTGGTTATAGACATTAGAAAAGAGAATGCATCAATGGATGTGTTCTGTCTAGTAGAAAGCTTCTCAGCATTCATCCTGCCAAATTTATGAATGGACTACGACTTTCCTTATGAATGGGCAATACCTGCTATCTTCCTAAGTTCCTGTTTTCTTCCTGAATTCTGGCCACTCTCAAGAATAGGCTCATGGTTTTGTGTAAAAGATATGTACCACCTCCAAACTCTGTAACATGGCCTTGTACTGGATAGATGAAGGGAATGGAGAGGAACTCAGAAAACTCAGATATCAGTGTGACCAGTAAAGTGTCAGTGGAGAAACACTGATTTGGGCCTTTTGTTTACCTATTGTTCCGTTGTTCTGAATGTCTGGAAGGTCTTTGCCTCAGTCCACCCCTTTGTGAAGCCTGAAGAAAACAGTTTTCTAATGGAAAATAATGAGCATCACCTGTGGCTCTTTGCTTAATTGCCATGGAAAGGGATGTGTCTGAATCAGCCTCTTGGCCCTGTGTGAGGCTGTGACTTAGATTCTCACCACCTGATGAATCTAAGGAAAGATCTCATGTGTGCATCCAAAACCAAAATGGAAAAAGAGCAGTCTTGTGGATGAAGTCTCTCGCCTTCCTCTGTAAGGTTCCTGATTTCCATCAAGTGAGAATAGGTATCCTTTGGTTCAAAAAGTTTTTCAAAGCCCTGCAGAGGCAAGCCCATAGGTGCTTGGATTTTCTCATGACTCCAATTCACATAAAGAATCTAAACCCCACAGACATTAGGCTCAAATTGGAGAAGCAGAGCAGTATTAATGGCAGGCCTATTTGATCACTCCTTGTTCACAGATAGGTTGTCAAGCCACCCTGACTTTAGACAAATGAGGGTAGGGAGCATATTTTGGATACTGTCTTCAGCTGCGCCCCTCATGGAAACTTCCAGCCAGAGATAATGATGAGTGTCTATGTGGAAGTAGTTGAGAGCCATGTGGGAGTATTTTGGTTTTAATTGTGGTCATTTGTTTGGCTGATGGAAGAGATGACTGGGTCCACCTTGGCTTGAACTCTGGTGTGAGTCTTCTTAGAGACTGAGTTTGGAAATTACTGCAGAGATGTATTGCCATGAATTGTGTTGGGATTTTTGGAGGCCACACATGGTAGTGGCCTTTGGAAACTGAGATCTAGGTCCAGGGGGCTTCCCACAGAGCACTGGGAATCTGAGCCAGAATATCACATGATTTTATTCTTTAAGACTTGACAGCCATAGTTGAGAGTAAAAACACACATGGACCTCACATTGTAGACCTCAATGGGTCTGGCTTCATTTGATCATTTGGCCACTCTTTGGGAAGTCTTGTCTGTGAGAGTTCTCCAGATGTTTCATTGAAATGGGCTTTCTCACCATTTGATGTTTCCAGAATGAATTAAATCCCACAGTGCCTCCAACCTCATCCTTGAAAAATGGCTAGATAAACATCATAAAAATTTGAAATTCCCATCACCAGGTGTCACTGGATACACTTTGGATTTCCTGTTGCTGATCATGAGTGTACCAGACAGTGCCTTGATTGACTGGGTTTCATGAAAATGGTGTAGAACAGTGATGCAAATAAGTTAAAGTCTGTTGAGTAGTGGGCCTAGAGGAGTGTTTTGCAGGTCTGTGATAAAACTTCTGTGTTGGGATTATGTGGATCTGCCAAAAGGCTTGTAACTGACATGGTGCAGCCAGCAGACCCTTGTATGTAAAGGCATCTTGTTGAATGGAGAGGTTTCAGGTCAATGTTCAGAATCAGGTTGCTATGGTCAAGGGGGCAAGCTATGTGGGATAGAAGCCTGGTTGGTGCATTCTCCTGCAGACCCTGACGCACAACACGTGACAGATCTCCCTCCAGCACTGTGACCCAGTTGAATTTCTTGTATTTCCTGAAGCCAATACCAAACTCCCAGTGCAGCAGCAGGAACACCATGAAAAGTGGAGGATTACCAAATGGCTTCACAGTCCACACGGGGCCACACTTAGCCTTCAGTGGCAAGAGTTTACTTACAAAGAGAGAATTCAGCCTTGCTGCCTCACTTTCTTTGGAAAATAAGAAACCATGTTCTGCAGGTCACATAGATGGAGACCCAGCTTTGGTGGTCTCACTAGAAAGGAAGCCATAGGTCCTGACAACAACATATACTTCAAGTGGCCAACCTCAGAGGCAGGTTCTCCAGAAGTCTTTAGGCTGGCACATCTCCATATTTGTGCAATATTTACCCTGTCCCTTACTTTTGGAAACTCCTGTACCACCTCCAAGATTGTGAACTCGCAATCATGTTCCATTCCTGATATGTATTCACAGATTTTCTAACTCTTCTTCTTTTATTTTGTCTTACTTGGGGCAAAGATAGTGTCAAGGTATTGTTGTGAATGAGAGTAGGAAGATTTTGTGTAGCACATATTTGCATACACAAATATGTTCTACACCATTTTCATGAAACTCAGTAAATCAAGGCACTGTCTGGTATACTCATAATGAGCAACAGGACATTCAATGTTTCTCCAGTGCCACCTGGTCATAGGAATTTCAAAAATTTCATGGTATTTATCTAGCCATTTTTCAAGCATGAAGTTGGAGGCACTGTGGGTTTCAGTTCATTCAGCAAACTTTAAATGGTGAGGAAGCTCATTTCAATGAAATCTCTGGAGAACTCTCACAGGCACGGCTTCCCAAAGAGTGGACAAAAGGTCACATTAGGCCAGGCCCATTGAGGTCTACAATGTGAGGTCCATGTGTGTTTTGACTCTCAACTATGGCTGCCATTTCTTTAAGAATAAAATCATGTGATATCCTTGCTGAGATTCCCAGGCCTCTGTGGAAATCCACCCGGGGCCTAGGTCTCAGTTTCCAAGAGGGACTTTCATGCGTGGCCTCTTAAAATCCTAACAAAATTCATGGCAATGCTTCTCTGAGTTCAGTTCCAAAACCCAGTCTCTAAGGGGAATCACACCAGAGTTCAAGCCCACGTGGACCCAGTTATTTTTTCCAATGCAACACAAATGACCAAAATTAAAACCAAAACACTCCCACATGGCCTTCATCTTATTCCATATAGTCAATCATCTTAACCTCTGGCTGGAGGTTTCCATGAGGGGCGCAGCCCAAGACAGTGTCCAAAATCAGCTCGTTTGCCCCTCATTTGCCTAAAGTCAGGGTAGCCTGGACACCGTTTCTGTGAACCAGGAGTGAACAAATAATCCTGCCGTTAATACTTCTTTGTTTCTCCAATTTGAGGCCTACTGATTTTAGGTATCGATTCTTTAGGTGATTTAGAGTCATGCGAAAACACAAGCACCTCTGCAGGGCTTTGAAGAACTCATTTGACCCAAAGAATCCCTATTGTCATTTGATGGAGTGCAGGAACCTAACAGAGGAAGGCAAGAGACTTCATCCACAATGAATGACATTTTTTGCCATTTTGGTTTTGGAAGCTCACATGGGATCATTCTTAAGATCCATCAGGTGCTGAGAATCTAAGTCACAGCCACACACAGGCCCAAGAGGCTGATAAAGACACATCCCTTTCCAAAGCAATTAAGCAAAGAGCCACAGGTGAGGCCCATTCATTTCCATTTGAAAACTGTTTTTTCAGGCTTCACAAAGGGGTGGCCTGAGGCAAAGACCTTCCTGACATTCAGTGCAACACAACAATAAGTAAGAAAAAGGCCCAAAGCAGGGTTTCTGCACTGAGACTTTCCTGGTCACACTGATATCTGAGTTTTCTGAGATGCTCGCCATTCTCTTCAGCTATCCAGTACATGGCCATGTCACAGAGCTTGGAGGTGGTACATATTTTGGACACAAATCCATGAGCCTATTCTGGAGAGTGGCCAGAATTCAGGAAGAAAACAACAACTTAGAAAGATAGCAGGTGTTGCACATCGATAAGACAAGCTGCAGTCCATTCATATATTGGGCAGGATGAATTTTGGTATGATTTATACTAGACAGGACACATCCATTAATGCATTCTCTTTTCTAATGTCTACAACAACAGACACAGTGGGATACACAGAAACAGAAACACTCGCCGTGTCAAATGACTTACTAGAAACTGTCCACTCCAAACCAAACAAACCGCCTTTCCTATCTATTCTCAGAACATGAGACAAAACAACAAACCCACACCCACTCCCACAAAGGCACCTCCTTCCCCCAAGTACGTCTGTGACTATCCGGAGTGTCCTCTGACTGGTGGGCCATACTATGTTCCCCCGAAATGGCCTGTCTTCTCTCAGATCTTGTTTCCTTGACCAACTCTGTGAAGATGTCAGGAAAAAGTGGTTAGCCACTACCTGTTTTCTCAGGAAAGGTCCATCTTCAGAGCTCTCCTGGCATTTGGCCATCCTCACATCATTAGGTACCAAGAAAACTGACTCTGTCCTTGGTAAATCCAAACAAGTGAGCCCACTGGGACTGGGACTGGGACTGCCTCTGGGTGCCTGGCTTCTTGGATACCAAGTTCAGAGAGTTCCATCACCAAGGAAATGAGGTATGTCACATTCTTTGGAACTGAATGAGGTCACTGCCTTGGCAACCACTTTGTCCTAACAGTTGCTTCCAAGGGTAACATAAGATGGAGGTTGCCCCTACTTCCTGTGACACTTTCATAAGGTAGAATGTATATCAACCATTTGCACCCGGGAACAGCTCTCCACTCAGGCCTGGTTTGGTCCATCTTCTCTACAATAAGAAGAGAGAGATTCAGATTCAGACACATCCCTTCATCCTGACCAGGTTGTTTGCCATGGAAGATGACTTTTGCTCTCTCAGGTGCTTCATACCTGCCTACAACTTCTCCAGGTATCATTTGTGCATGGACATTTGAGGTTCTCATCTAGTGGAAGGTCCCCAACTTTCCTGTATTGTAAGAACTACTCTGACAGCTCTTTTGTCCATTTTGGTTTGGGATGCACACATGGGATTTTTCTTTAGACCCATCATGTACTGTGAATCTAAGCCACAGCCTCACATAGGGCTGAGAGGCTGATTCAGAAACATCCATTTCCAAAGCAATTAAGCAAAGAGGCACAGGTAATGACCATTCTTTTCCATTTGAAAACTATTTTCTGCAGGCTTCACAAAGTGTGGCCTGAGGCAAAGACCTTCCTGACATTCAGGGCAACAGAATAGGTAAGCAAAAGGCGCAAAGCAGGGTTTCTCCACTGAGACTTTCTTGGGCATACTGATATCTGAGTTTTCTGAGATACTCGCCATTCCCATCAGCTATCCAGTACATGGCCATGTCACACAGATGGAGGTGGTACATATCTTGGACACAAAATCATGAGCGTATTCTGGAGAGTGTCCAGAATTCAGGAAGAAAACAGGAATTTAGAAAGATGGCAGGAGTTGCCCATCCATACGGCAACCTGCAGTCCATTCATTAATTGCACAGGATGAATGCTTTGAAGCTTTCTTGTAGAATGGACACATCCATTGATGCATTCTCTTTTCTAATGTCTACAATCACGGACACAGTATGATATATAGACACAGAAACACTCACCTTGTCAAAGGACTTACTAGACACAGTCCACTCCAAAACAAACAAACCAGCTTTCCTAACTATTCTCAGAACATGAGACAAAACCACAAACTCACACTCACACCCAAAAAGTCACCTCCTTTCCCCAAGTAGGTCTGTGACTATCCGGAGTGTCCTCTGACTTGTGGGCCATACTATGTTCCCCCAAAATGGCGTGTCCTGTCTCCAATCTGGTCTCTTTGGCCAACTCTGTGAAGTTGTCAGGAGCCCATGGTGAGCAACTACCTGCTTTCTCTGGAAAGGCCAGTCTTCATAGTTTCCAGGCATTTGGCTGTCCTCACATCTGTAGGTACAAAGAAAGAGTGACTCTGTCTTGTTAAATCCAAACAAGTTAGCCCACTGGGACATGGAGTGGGTTTGACTCTGTGTGCCTGGTTTCCTGGATCCCAAGATCACAGACTTTCATTACCAAAACTGTAAGGTGATGCCACTTTCTTCAAGATCTGAATGAAGTCACTGCCTTGGAAACCACTTTGTTTTAACAGTTGCTTACATGGTTCCCAAAAGATGGAGGCTGCCTCTACTTGCTGTGACTCATTCATATGTTAGAATGGTATATCAACCATAGGCACCGGGGAACAGCTCTCCACACAGGCATGGTTTGGTCCATCTTCTCTACATTAGGAAGAGAGAGGCTAATTCAGACACATCCCATCAACCTGACCAGGTTGTTTGCCATGGAAGATGACTTTTGCTCTCTCATGTCCTTCATAGCTGCCTACATCTTCTCCAAGGATCATTTCAGCATGGACCTTTTAGGTTTTCAGCAGCTGGAAGATCGCCTATATTCCTGTATTGTAAGACCAACTCTGTCCCTGCTCTTCTGTAAAATTAGATTGAGGGAAAAGTGTATGGTTAGGGTTAATAACATGTTCAATTTGGGTTAGGAATCATTCTCTGGAATGAATATTTGTATTAGGAACCTGTGATATTTATAAGAATATATAGGTGAAATATAAGTATGAAAACAGAAATCTAGGTAAGTTTTGAAGCCCAGAAGGGCATTGGGCCCTTGATTGGGATACTTAGCATTGATTTATGTCCTGCACAGTTGTCTCAGTTAAATCAATATACTATGGCATAGGACCTTCTAATTTGGATGATTGAATGTGGAAGAGAACATCCAGTCAAAAAGGGATATTCAGTAGGATTAGGAAAATAGTCGGTAGGTTTAGATAAAAGAGTGAGTATAGGATTTGGACCAAAAGTTCTTTAGCAATAGGGTTTCAGGTAGAGAGTGAATGTAAATGTCAGCACATGTGAAGAGTCAGTCACAATGATGAACTGGGTAAAATATGTAGGAAAGCAATATTTTGAAGACGTATAAATTAATTGGGGGTACAAATAGGTGTACCTTGTGCCTATGAATATAGAGATAATGCATGAATAGACCATACTGTGAATAAATAATATAACTGGTTCGAACTTTAAATAATGGATTGAATTGATTTCTGAAAATATACAGGAAACCTAATATTGATATACAATCATCCATTCCAAAAAGTTATGCTTCTAATGGTGATATTAGATTTATGGTTTATCATAAAAAGTGTGTGAGTTTTGCTTCAAAACTGATTATGAAATTAAAAAAAATGTGTTTGCAGAGAAGTCTCATGAAAAGACCAGTCAAGAAACCGGGAGGAATACATGTGTTCTGAAGCAGGAAATGATTAAAAGTGAAAAAATACCTATAAAGTTGTGAACTTGTGGATGAAATATATATCCTATGATGTGCAAAAACTGCAGAAATATTAATGTAGCAGTGTTGAATATAAATGAACGTCAAAATACACATCATGTCCCATAGGAATCTACTTGCATTGATGTTAAACTGGGTCAGATACTGTAGAATTATTAGGATTTGTATGCACCATTCACAGAAGTGAGTTGTCAGTACAAGGAAACAAATATGTATTTCAGGTGGATGAATATTTCCAATAATAATCTTGAGAAAAGTTGATTATATTTCCTCATGCATACATGAAAGAATGTATGAATGTAGAGAGTGTATATAAGACACATATATTTCATGTTTTGATAAATCAGGAGAGTATATATATATATATATATATATATATATATATATATATATATATACCAAAAAAACACACAGAGAAACATAAAAAAGTAGCAATATATGCCAAATGAAATTTATAATGAAATATATAACATCTACTGATGCAAAAATATATACTTTACTGAACATGGAATTATGTATAATGTTGTTGTACTAGGAAGCTCACCCATAGGTTGAATTTTTAGTTCCAACAGCGTTTAAGAGGGGTAGTCTCTTCACACAATTTATATCTGCCGAGTCAGCAACCTCACAAAAATGTACGTGTGATACCAGGTAGGATTCAATATGTACATATAAAAATACATGTGCTGTATAGGCTACAGAGAAAGGGAGGCAGGGATTCACATATTTGTTAATTTTAAAAACACATGAAAAACTATTCCAAATAAAAATTCACTAGATTTATAACACCTACCATTTATTATGCAAAAGAAAAGTTCAAAAATACACCATGCCTCCTCTGACCTGCTTGTATTTCTGTTCTATTTGGGTTATTTTTCTCCATCATATTAGGATTAGCAGTCAGAGTCTAGTAGGGTATGTGTTAGTGTCAGGGATTCAGTATTTTGAATGGAAAATAGGAAAAAGAATCCAATGTCTATCAAATATGTGCTACACAAAATATTTTCCCTCTCTCATCCAGAACAATGCCTTGACATTACCTTCGCCCCAAGTAAGACACAATTAGTGGAGAAGAGTTATAAAATCTGTGAATATATAACTGGAATGGAAAATGCTCATGAGTTCACAACCTTGGATGTGGTAGAGAAGTTTCCATAAGTAAGGGACAGGTTAAAAACTCCACAAACATGGAGCTCTGCTGGCCTAAAGGACTTCTTGATAAACTGCCTCTGAGGTTGGGCACTTGAAATATATGTTGTTTTCAGGAGCTTTAGCTTCCTTTGTCGTGAGACCATCAAAGCTGGGTCTGATTCTATGTGACCTGGAGGACATGGTTTCTTATTTTCTAATGAACATGAGGCAGCAGTGGTGAATTCTCTCTTTTAAGTAAAATGTGACCAGTGCGTGCTAAGTCTCTCCCCATCTGGGCTGTGAAGCCATTTGGTCATCCTCCACTTTTTCATGGTTTTTCTTTCTCCTGCATTGGGAGTTTGGTATTTGCTTCACGAAATACAAGGAGTTCAAAAGGGACACAGTGCTGGATGGAGTTCTGCCACATGTGGTGGGTCAGGGTCTGCAGGAGAATGCACCAACCAGGCTTCTATCCCACATATCATTTTCCCTTGTCTATTGCAACCTGATTCTTAACATTGCCATGAAACCTCTCCATATAACAAGACGCCCTTACATATTAGTGTCTGCTGACCTCACCATGTCTGTCACAAGCCATTTGGAAGCCAATGGCAAATCCATATGGCCACATCAGAGATGTATTATGACACACATACACACCACTGCTCTAGGCACACTACTCAGCAGGCACCAACGTACTGGCATGTCTGTTCTAGATCATTTTCATGAAACACAGTCAATCAAGGCACTGTCTAGTATACTCATGATAAACAACAGGACATCCAAAGGTTCTCCAGAGACATGTTGTATAGTTGGACTTGACATTTGCATTATATAAGGTAGGAGTTATAAATCTAGTCAAATTTTAATTGAAATATTCTCCATGTGTTTTTAAACTTAACAAATATGTGAATTCTTGTTTCCCTTTTCTGTAGTCTCTTCACACATGTATATTTATATGCATATATAGAATCCTACCAGGTATCACACGTACATTTTTGTGAGATGGCTGTCTTGGCAGATACAAATTGTGAGAAGAGTTCACTCCTCCTAAATGCTGTTGGAAATGAAAATTCAACCTATAGGAGAGAGTCCTAGTAGAACAACATTATACATTAACTCATGTTCAGTAAAATAAATATTTTTGCATTTGTGGATGATACATATTTACTGATGAATTTCGATTGGCATTTATATTGGTATTTTTAATGTCTGTGAGTGTTTGTGTTTGTGTGTGTGTGTGTGTGTGTGTGTGTGTGTATAGATATAGATATAGATATAGATATACTCTCCAAATTTTTCAAAATATGAAATATATGCGTCTAATATACACTCTCTAAATTCATTCATGTTCATGTATGTGGATTTATAATCCACTTTTCACAAGATTATAATCAGAAATATTCATCCACCTGAAATACATATTTGTTTCCTAGTACTGAAAACTAACTTCAGTGAATGGTGCATACAAATCCTAATTATTCTACAGTAACTGACCCAGTCTAACATCAATGCAAGTAGACTCCTATGGGACATGATATGTAATTTGTCATTCATTTGTATTCGACACTGGTACATTATTGTTTCTTCAGTTTTTGCACATCACAGGATATACATTTCATCCACAAGTTCACAAATTAATAAGCATTTGTTTCAACTTTCACCACTTCTTGCTTCAGAACACATGTATTGTCAGGGTTTCTTGACTGGTCTTTTCGTGAGACTTCTTTCCAAACACATTATTTTGAATTTCCATAATCATTTTGAAGCAAAACTCACACACTCTTCATGATAAACCTAAACACAAATATTTCCATTACATATATACCTGGTTGGAATGAATGATTGTATATCAATATACGATTTCCTTTAATTTTTCAGATATCAGTTCAATTCATTATTTAAAGTTCAAAAAAGTTATATTATTTATTCACAGTATGGTCTATTCATGCTTTTTCTCTATGTTCCTAGAAACAGGGTACACCTCTTTGTACCCCCGATTCTCATTTTACATCTTCAATATATTACTCCCAGAAATGGTGAAAGAAATACTCATGTCACCTCATTATCACAGTAATATTCTGGACAAAAAATGGAAAGGTCACACTTATGATTGTACCAAAGCCTAAATGGAAAGTGAACATGGATTTCTAAAAAAATCCATGTCTAGGTTGCCTAATGCTGTCAATTGTCAATCCTATTAGTGACTACATATTTGTTTTTTTCCTAATTTATATATTCAAACTCAACCCTGTTGAAAATGTCTAATTCTATCACTCACTTTATACTTTGCCTGATTTCGTAATGTTTCTATTGATATCTGCTTTTCTACATATTTTCCCCAGTTCAACATAGTGACTGACTCTTCATATGTGCTGACATTTACATTCACTCAACAACCGAAAGTCTATTGCTAAAGAACTTTTGGTCCAAATCCTATACTCACTCTTCTTCCTAAACCTACAGACTATCTTCCTAATCCTACTGAATATCCCTTTTTGACCGGATGTTCTCTTCTAAATTCAATCATCCAATGTACAAGGTCCTATGCCATTGTATATCGAATTATCTGAGGCATCTTTGCAGAACATCATTCAAAGCTAAGTATCCCAATCAAAGGCAAAACCCTTCTGGGCTTCAAATCATACCTAGATTTCTGTTTTCCTACTTATATTTCACCTCTATATTCTTGTAAATATTGCAGGTTCCCAATACCATTATTCATCACACAGAATCACTCGTAAAACAAATCAAACATGTTTTTAACCCCAAGTATACACTGTTCCCTCAATCATTTTACAGAAGAGCAGGGACAGAGTGGTTCTTACAATACAGGAAAGTTGGGGACCTTTCACCTGATGAGAACCTCAAATGTCCATGCACAAATGATACCTGGAGAAGTTGTAGGCAGGTATGAAGCACCTGAGAGAGCAAAAGTCATCTTCCATGGCAAACAACCTGGTCAGGATGAAGGGATGTGTCTGAATCTGAATCTCTCTCTTCTTATTGTAGAGAAGATGGACCAAACCAGGCCTGAGTGGAGAGCTGTTCCCGGGTGCCAATGGTGATATACATTCTATTTATGAAAGTGTCACAGGAAGCGGGGGCAACCTCCATTTTATGTTACCCTTTGAAGCAACTGTTAGGACAAAGTGGTTGCCAAGGCAGTGACCTCATTCAGTTCCAAAGAATGTGACATACCTCATTTCCTTGGTGATGGAACTCTCTGAACTTGGTATCCAAGAAGCCAGGCACCCAGAGGCAGTCCCAGTCCCAGTCCCAGTGGGCTCACTTGTTTGGATTTACCAAGGACAGAGTCAGTTTTCTTGGTACCTAATGATGTGAGGATGGCCAAATGCCAGGAGAGCTCTGAAGATGGACCTTTCCTGAGAAAACAGGTAGTGGCTAACCACTTTTTCCTGACATCTTCACAGAGTTGGTCAAGGAAACAAGATCTGAGAGAAGACAGGCCATTTCGGGGGAACATAGTATGGCCCACCAGTCAGAGGACACTCCGGATAGTCACAGACGTACTTGGGGGAAGGAGGTGCCTTTGTGGGAGTGGGTGTGGGTTTGTTGTTTTGTCTCATGTTCTGAGAATAGATAGGAAAGGCGGTTTGTTTGGTTTGGAGTGGACAGTTTCTAGTAAGTCATTTGACACGGCGAGTGTTTCTGTTTCTGTGTATCCCACTGTGTCTGTTGTTGTAGACATTAGAAAAGAGAATGCATTAATGGATGTGTCCTGTCTAGTATAAATCATACCAAAATTCATCCTGCCCAATATATGAATGGACTGCAGCTTGTCTTATCGATGTGCAACACCTGCTATCTTTCTAAGTTGTTGTTTTCTTCCTGAATTCTGGCCACTCTCCAGAATAGGCTCATGGATTTGTGTCCAAAATATGTACCACCTCCAAGCTCTGTGACATGGCCATGTACTGGATAGCTGAAGAGAATGGCGAGCATCTCAGAAAACTCAGATATCAGTGTGACCAGGAAAGTCTCAGTGCAGAAACCCTGCTTTGGGCCTTTTTCTTACTTATTGTTGTGTTGCACTGAATGTCAGGAAGGTCTTTGCCTCAGGCCACCCCTTTGTGAAGCCTGAAAAAACAGTTTTCAAATGGAAATGAATGGGCCTCACCTGTGGCTCTTTGCTTAATTGCTTTGGAAAGGGATGTGTCTTTATCAGCCTCTTGGGCCTGTGTGTGGCTGTGACTTAGATTCTCAGCACCTGATGGATCTTAAGAATGATCCCATGTGAGCTTCCAAAACCAAAATGGCAAAAAATTTCATTCATTGTGGATGAAGTCTCTTGCCTTCCTCTGTTAGGTTCCTGCACTCCATCAAATGACAATAGGGATTCTTTGGGTCAAATGAGTTCTTCAAAGCCCTGCAGAGGTGCTTGTGTTTTCGCATGACTCTAAATCACCTAAAGAATCGATACCTAAAATCAGTAGGCCTCAAATTGGAGAAACACAGAAGTATTAACGGCAGGCTTATTTGTTCACTCCTGGTTCACAGAAATGGTGTCCAGGCTACCCTGACTTTAGACAAATGAGGGGCAAACGAGCTGAGTTTGGACACTGTCTTGGGCTGCGCCCCTCATGGAAACCTCCAGCCAGAGGTTAAGATGATTGACTATATGAAATAAGATGAGGGCCATGTGGGAGTGTTTTGGTTTTAATTTTGGTCATTTGTGTGGCATTGGAAAAAATGACTGGGTCCACGTGGGCTTGAACTCTGGTGTAATTCCCCTTAGAGACTGGGTTTTGGAACTGAACTCAGAGAAGCATTGCCATGAATTTTGTTGGGATTTTAAGAGGCCATGCATGAAAGTCGCTCTTGGAAACTGAGACCTAGGCCCTGGGTGGATTTCCACAGAGGCCTGGGAATCTCAGCAAGGATATCACATGATTTTATTCTTAAAGAAATGGCAGCCATAGTTGAGAGTCAAACACACATGGACCTCACATTGTAGACCTCAATGGGCCTGGCCTAATGTGACCTTTTGTCCACTCTTTGGGAAGCCATGCCTGTGAGAGTTCTCCAGAGATTTCATTGAAATGAGCTTCCTCACCATTTAATGTTTGCTGAATGAACTGAAACCCACAGTGCCTCCAACTTCATGCTTGAAAAATGGCTAGATAAATACCATGAAATTTTTGAAATTCCTATGACCAGGTGGCACTGGAGAAACATTGGATGTCCTGTTGCTGATCATGAGTATACCAGACAGTGCCTTGATTTACTGAGTTTCATGAAAATGGTGTAGAACAGAGATGCCAGAAATTTGGAGCCTGCTGAGTAGTGGGTCTAGAGCAGTGCTGGGGAGGTGTTTGATAAAACATCCGTGGTAGGGCCATGTGGATCTACCATTGGATTCCAAATGGCTTGTAACTGACATGGTGCAGCCAACAGACCCTTATATGTAAAGGCATCTTGTTATATGGAGAGTTTTCAGAGGAAAATTAAGAATCAGGTTGATATGGACAAGGGGGCAATGGGGCAAGCTGTGAGAGATAGGAGCCTAGTTGGTGCATTCTCTTGCAGACCCTGACCCACCACACGTGACAGAACTCCCTCCAGCACTGTGTCCCAGTTTAGCTCCTAGTATTTCGTGAAACAAATACCAAACTTACAGTGCAGCAGCAAAAACACCACAAAAAGTGAAAGAGGACCAAATGGCTTCACAGTCCACACGGGGAGACACTTAGTCCCCAGTGGCCTCAGTTTACCTACAAAGAGAGGATTCAGCACTGCTTCATCTTGTTCATTGGAAAATAAGAAACCATGTCCTCCAGGTCACATAGATGCAGACCCAGCTTTGATGGTCTCACTACAGAGGAAGCCAAATCTCCTGAAAACAACATATATTTCAAGTGTGGAAGCTCAGAGGCAGTTTCTCAAAAAGTTTTTAGGCCAGCAGAGCTCCATGTTTGTGGAGGGTTTACTCTGTCCCTTAGTTTTGGAAACTCCTCTACCACCTCCAAGGTTGTGAACTCCTGAGCATTTTCCATTCCAGATATGTATTCACTGATTTTGTAACTCTTCTCCTCTAATTGTGTCTTACTTGGGGTGAAGGTAATGTCAAGGCAATGTTCTGGATGAGAGCACTAGGATATTTGTGCAGCATATATTTACATACACATTGGATTCATTTTCCAATTTTTCATTCGAAATACTGAATCCCTGACACTAACCCATACCTAGTAGACTCAGACTATTCATCCTAATATAATGGAGAAAATTAACCCAACACAATAGAAATACAAGCACTTCAGAGGAGACATGTTGTATTGTTGGACTTTACATTTGCATTATATAAGGTAGGACTTATAAATCTAGTCAAATTTTAATTGAAATATTCTCCATGTGTTTTTAAACTTAACAAATATGTGAATTCTTGTTTCCCTTTTCTGTAGCCTATTCACACATGTATATTTATATGCATATATAGAATCCTACCAGGTATCACACGTACATTTTTGTGAGGTGGCTGCCTTGGCAGATACAAATTGTGAGAAGAGTTCACTCCTCCTAAATGCTGTTGGAAATGAAAATTCAACCTATAGGAGAGCATCCTAGTAGAACAACATTATACATTAACTCATGTTCAGTAATATAAATATTTTTGCATTTGTGGATGATATATATTTACTGATGAATTCGATTGGCATTTATATTGGTACGTTTTAATGTCTGTGAGTGTTGTGTGTGTGTGTTTGTGTGTGTGTGTGTATATATATAGATATGGATATAGATATAGATATAGATATAGATATACTCTCCAAATTTTTCAAAATATGAAATATATGTGTCTAATATACACTCTCTAAATTCATTCATGTTCATGTATGTGGATTTATAATCCACTTTTCACAAGATTATAATCAGAAATATTCATCCACCTGCAATACATATTTGTTCCCTAGTACTTAAAACTAACTTCAATGAATTGTGCATACAAATCCTAATTATTCTACAGTAACTGACCCAGTCTAACATCAATGCAAGTAGACTCCTATGGGGCATGATATGTAATTTGTCATTCATTTGTATTCGACACTGGTACATTATTATTTCTTCAGTTTTTGAACATCATAAGATATATATTTGCCAAGGCAGTGACCTCATTCAGTTCCAAAGAATGTGACATACCTCATTTCCTTGGTGATGGAACTCTCTGAACTTTGTATCCAAGGAGCCAGGCACCCAGAGGCAGTCCCAGGCCCAGTCCCAGTGGGCTCACTTGTTTGGATTTACCAAAGATAGAGTCAGTCATTCTTGGTACCTACTGAAGTGGGATTACCAAACGCCTGGAGAGCTCTGAATAGGGAGCTTTCCTGAGAAAGCAGGTAGTGGCTCTCCACTTTTTCCTTACAACTTTACAGAGTTGGCCAAGGAAAACAGATCTGAGAGAGGACAGGCCATTTCAGAAGAACAGAGTATGGCCACCAGTCAGAGGACACTCTGGTTAGTCATACACCTATGGGGAAGGAGGTGCCTTTTTGGGAGTGGGTGTGGGTTTGTGGTTTGTCTCATGTTCTGAAAATAGGTAGGAATGGCGGTTTGTTTGTTTTGGAGTGAACTGTTTCCGGTAAGTCATTTGAAGAGGTGAGTGTTTCCATGTCTGTGTATCCCACTGTGCCTGTGGTAGTAGACATGAGAAAAGAGAATGCAGCACTGGATGTGTCATGTCTAGTATAAAGCTTCCCAGCATTCATCCTGCCCAATTTATGAATGGAGTGTGGCTTGCCTTATGCACGGACAACACCTAATACCTTCCTAAGTCCCTGTTTTCTTCCTGAATTCTGGCCACTCTCTAGAATAGGCTCATGGTTATGTGTCCAAGATATGTACCAAATCCAAGGTCTTTGACATGGCCATGTACTGGATACCTGAATGGAATGGCCAGCATCTCAGAAAACTCAGATATCAGTGTGACCAGGAAAGTCTCAGTGGAGATACCCTGCTTTGGGCCTTTTGCTTACCTATTGTTCTGTTGCCCTGAATATCAGGAAGGTCTTTGTCTCATGCAACCCCTTTGTTAAGCCTGAAGAAAACAGTTTTCAAATGGAAATGAATGTGCATCACCTCTGGCTCTTTGCTTAATTTCATTGGAAAATGATGTGTCTGATTCAGGCCCTTTGCCCTGTTTTAGGCTGTGACTTAGATTCTCAGCACCTGATGGATGTAAAGAAAGATCCCATATGTGCATCTAAACCAAAATGGAAAAACGTTCAATCAATGTGCATGAATTATATTGCCTTCCTTTGTTAGGTTTCTGAAATCCATCATGTCAGAATAGGGATTATTTGGGTGAAATGAGTTCTTCAAATCTCTGCAGAGGGGCTTGGCTTTTCTTATGACTCCAATTCACAAAAAGAATCTAGACCCCACAGTCAGAGAGCCTCAAATTGGAGAAGCGAAGCAGTATTAAGGGCAGGCCTATTTGATCACTCCTGGTTCACAGGAAGGGTGTCCAAGCCACCCTGACATTCGGCAAATGAGGGGCAAGGGAGCTTATTTTGGACACTGTCTTGGGATGTGCCTCTCATGAAAACCTCCATCCAGATGTTATGATGAGTATCTTTATGGTAGAAGATGAGGGCCATGTAGGAGTGTTTTGGTTATAATTGTGGTCATTTGTGTGGCAGTTGGAAGAGATGACTGGGTCCACCTGGGCATGAATTCTGCTGAGATTCCCCTTAGAGACTGAGTTCTGGAACTGACCTCAGAGAAGTATTGACATGAATTGTGTGGGGATTTTAGGAGGCCAGGAATGAGAGTTGCCATTGGGAACCTGGGATCAAGGCCCAGAGTGGCTTTCCACAGAACACTGGGAATCACAGCCAGGATATTACATGATTTTATTCTGAAAGACTTGGCAGGCATAATTGAGATTCAAAACACACTTGGACCTCGCTTTGTAGACCTCAATGGGCCTGGCTTCATGTGACTTTTTGGCCACTCTTTGGGTAGACTTGCCTGTGAGAGTGCTCCAGAGATTTCCCTGAAATTAGCTTCCTCACCATTTAATGGTTCCTGAATGAATTGAAACCAACATTGCCTCCAAATGCATCTGTGAAAAAATGCTAGATAATTACCATGAAATTTTAGAAATTCCAATGACCAGCTGGCACTGGAGGACCTTTGATGTCCTGTTGATTATCATGAGTATACCAGACAGGGCCTTGATTGACTGGGTTTCATGAAAATGATGTAGAACAGAGATGCCAGTAAGTTGGGGCCTGGTAAGTAGTGGGCCTAGAGCTGTGTTATGCAAATGTGTGATAAAACATCTGTGGTGGGGCCATGTGGATCTTCCATTGGCTTCCAAATGGCTGTGACTGACATGGTGCAACCATCAAACCCATATATGTAAAGGCATATTTTTATATGGAGAGGTTTCAGAGTAATGTTCAGTATCATGTTGCTATTGTCAAGGGGGCAAGCTACTTGAGATAGAACCCTGGTTGGTGCATTCTCGTGGAGACCCTGCCAACCACACCTGACAGAACTCCCTTCAGCACTGTGTCCCATTTGAACTCGTTGTATTTCATGAAGCAAATACCAAACTCCCAGTGCAGCAGCAAGAAACACCACGAAAATTGGAGGATGACCATTGGTTTCACAGTCCACACGGGAAGACCCTTAGCCCTCAGTGGCCAATGTTTACCTACAAAAAGAGAATTCATCACTGCTGCCTCATTTTTATTTGAAAATAAGTAATCATTTCCTCCAGGTCACATAGATGCAGATCCAGCTTTGATGGTTTCACTACAAATAAAGCTAAAGCTCCTGACAACAACATATATTTCAAGTGCCCAACCTCGGAGGCAGATTCTCAAAAAGTCTTTTGGCCAGCAGAGCTCCATGTTTGTGGAGTGTTTACCCTGTCTCTTACTTTTGGAAACTCCTCTACCACCTCCAAAGATGTGAAATCTGGAGCATTTTCCATTCTAGATATGTATTCACAGATTTTCTAACTCTTCTCCTCTAATTGGGTCTTACTTGGGGCGAAGGTAATGTCAAGGCATTGTTCTGGAGGAGAGTGGGAAGATTTTTCCGTAGCATATATTTGCATACACATTGGATTCAGTGTCCTATTTTCAATTCAAAATACTGAATACCTGACTCTAACCCATACCCTACCAGACTCTGACTACTAATCCTAATATGATGGAGAAAAATAACCCATAAAGAATAGAAATACAAGCAGTTCAGAGTAGGCATGGTGTATAGATGGACTTGCCTTTTGCATGATACAGAGTTGGAGTTATAAATCTAGTCAATTGTTTGTTGAAATACTTGTCCTTGTATCTTTAAGGTTAACAAATATGTGAATTGATGTCTCCCTTTCTCTGTATTCTTATATGCACATATAGATTCCTATCTGGTACCACACGTACATTCTTGTGAGGTGGCTGACTTGGCAGATACAAATTGTTAGAAGAGATCACTCCTACTAAACCCTGTTGGAACTGAATATTCAACCTATGGGTGAGCTTGCTAGTTGAACAGCATTATACATAAATCCATGTTCAGTAAAATGAATATTTTTAGATCTGTGGATGGTATATATTTTATAATGAATTTTGATTGACATATATATTGCTACTTTTTTTTCTGTGTGTTTGTTTTATGTATATGTATATATATGTATATATATATATGTGTATATATATATATATATATATATATATATATATACACTCTCCAGATTTTTCAAAATATGAAATATATGTGTCTTATATTCACTCCCTAAATTCATTCATGTTCATGTATGTGGATTTATAATCAACTATTGACAAGATTATTCTCAAAATATTCATCCACCTGAAATTTGCCCAATGCTCTCAAATGTCAATCCTATTTGTGACTACATATTTGTTTCTTCCTGAGATTATATATTTAAACTCAACCCTGTTCAAAATGTCTAATCCTATCACACACTTTATACTTTGCCTGATTTTGTAATGTCTCTATTGATATATGCTTTCCTACATATTTTACCCACTTCATCATTGTGACTGACTCTTCACTTGTGCTGACATTTACATTCACTCTCTAATCGAAATCCTATTGCTAAGAAACTTTTGTTCCAAATCTTATACTCACCCTTCTTCCTAAACTTACTGACTATCTTCCTAATGCTACAGACTATCCCTTTTTGACTGGATGTTCTCTTCTACATTCAATCATCCAAGTAAACGTGGTGCGAGCTTCAGAGGAGGAGACTACCAACAGGCTATCTCATGCAACATCAAAGGGTTTATTGGGTGTCCAGAATGCTGGGGTTCAGAGCTCACCTGAATAGAGCAGATAGCCCTGAGAATAGCTGAAGTAGAGCTTATATACTTTCCCTGGAGAGAGAAGGGAGGGAATTGTATTGATGGGTCAGGGCGAGTGGGCGGTTTGCATGCAACTGGGAGAGGGAGTACATTCTGCAATTTGGCAGCTGGGGATAGAACATTCTGGGAACAAATTTTGCAAACATTTCTCAAGATTTCAACAGTGTTCTGTTAAGCATACAGAAAAACAAGATGTGACAAGTACCTATTTTATTAATATTTCATTCCCCACTTCTTCTTCTGGCTAATTTTAATCATAAAAATGATCATTGGAGGGTGTCACATTCAATGTCTGCTAGTGGGGTATTACCATAAGTTTAACTCCTCCAATTTGAGCCTGGAGAAAAGATATTACACGGTTGAGCAAACAGGGTTTTATAGTTAGCAATAATATGAGGATTATTATTGGACCGGCCAGGGTTGATAAAAACGTAGTTAACCAGGGGGACTGTGTGAACCAAGACTCAAGCCACCCTTTTGGGCCCTCTCTCATTTGTTGATGCTCTTCAAGGTGTCTTTTAAATTTACTCATAGATTTTATTACGACTCCAGTATAGTCAGCATAAAAACAACATTCTTCCCTCAATGCAGCACAAAGCCCCCCTTCTCTAATGAAGAGGAGGTCCAACCCTCAACTGTTCTGTAAAACAACTTCAGAGAGAGAGGTTAAAGTTTCATGCAAAGCCCTGAAGGAGGTTTCTAATATCTTACTTTTGCTCTATTGCTGCTTCTAATTGGGTCATCTTTTGTGTCCCATGGACAGTGCCACTGGTTCCTCTGCCCACCCGTGCAGCAACTCCTATTCCTAATAGGATGGCTAAAGTGAGGGATATATGTTCCCAGTGGAACCGGTTGTATGCCCCCCCTATTTGATCTTCAAATGAACCTGCATCATGATAGAGCACTCTGGGAAACATCTGCACCATTACACAATTTATCACATATCCTGATCATTTCATGAAAACATAAACGATGTTTAAGTATATAGAATTATGCTGTTGTTGGCACTGACAAAGCAAGGCACCTAAGATAGCACTCAAGAGAGGGAAACAGTCCTATTTGGTTGCAACCGGATTCAGAGGGCATTGCTTATATTGTATATCAATTAATCCCATGAAACTCAAGTTTAGGTAGTTTCAGAATTTTGTACCCAACATATAAGGGATGGGGCTCAGAAGTTCACAGTCTTCAGAAGTTTAAAAAAGCAGTATTTGTTTCTGTTTTTCCTTCTGTTCTGGGCAAGTTAACTTTTCAAGGACACCTGGGAGGAGGAGAGCTTTTTCTTCCATTTCTTATTTTCCCCCTGCCAGCTGTTACCATGGAGCCCGGTTGGTAATTTCTTTATCTTAGAAATGTAGCCATCTCTGTGAAGCCCCAGCTGAAGGCCAGAGGACTTGTTCACATATTTTGTGAAAAACTAGTTAGGGGTTGTCTAGCTTAGAAGTACTGAGATTTTTAGCCAGTGGCCAAGTAGAACAGGGCAATACGAAAGAGAAAGTTTATCTACATTAAAGTCTTTATTGGGACTGTTTTGCTGAAAGTTCAAAACTCAGCCATGGTGAAGACTTCTGAAGAAGGTCATTTAAGACTTTTCTGTGGGCCTGGTACAGAGGGGGAAAGACGGGGAAGGTGGGGCTGAGAGCACCTCCGAGGATCTGCAAATGAGGGAAAAGAGAGATGTAAAAGAATAATGCGAAAGGGTATTGGGAATTTCCTAGCAGCAAACTTGAGCAGTAGATCAGGTAGAGCAGAGTGAAAGACGGGAGTGAGGATCCCAAAATCCTGTGAGGGACTTTAAATTTTAGTAACCTGTTTTCAGTGATGACAAAGCAACTTTAAAGGCCAATTATATTACATCTTGGATAAGGGTCTCAGGGCTCTCCTCAGCTCGTTTGAGCATTGGGTTAGCTGGTAAGAGGACCTGGTGGGACCCGGTGAGGGCACTGACAGGAGATGAGAGGAATGAGTCGGTGGAGCGGTACCTATGTACCTGCTACCTCAGAAAGGGGGTGATGGTCTGAGAACTGGTGGAGCTTTGGGTTTCTGATCTAGTTATTGGAGGGGAGAAATCAAGTTGCTGAGATGGGAGTGACATCAGAGGGTCTGGAGCAGAAGGCTGAGGATAATGATCTATTGGAGAAGCATAGTTCAGGATGTGAGTGAGGGAGGGAAAAGGCTTCCACATAGGGGAATTTCCTTTCACTCTTTTGAGCACTTGCAGAAGTTAAAAAGGTCATGCAAAATTTGAGGATCTAGAGACCCCTCTGGGTGCCATAGTTTTTGGTTGTCTAATTGGTAATGTGGCCAATGCTGTGTACTGAATTTGATGAAGAATTGGGGTTCCATCAGGCAGCCCCTGTATGCACACATTCCCATGACATACAGAAAAAGTCGGCTTTTCCCCCACACAGCCATTACTCTTTGTGGCTTTGATAGTCTGCCAGGCAAACTTAGTAATCTAGACTAGCCAACCTGCATCTGGCTCGCGTGTCCCTACATCCATAATGTTTGTTTCCATTATCTATGGTACAGAAGGGATTTAATGGTATTTTAGTGGGATCCTCTTCATAAGGGATATCACAATAGGAAATACCTATAGCCAGCTAACAAATGTCTGGGTGGAGAGATGGCCACCAGGTCCCTAAGGGGGCTGTATGCGAGATAGACCATACTTCTTTTCCAGTAGGATTTGTGATCAGCCATCACTGCTTAATGGGCTGATGAGGGTTAGGACTACTTGTAGCCAAGGGGAGAGTATATAACCTTATTCACATTGCGAATACACAATTTGAAACTGTTACCAGTCTTTTTCAGTTTCCAGAAAGATTCTGTACAGGCAGCAGGCTTGAGATGAGAGGTATGGATCCAGGAAGTGATTCTGTTTACGTTTACCACTGTAGGTGTTATAATAGCACCTGGTATGGTCCTTTTCAGCGGGGTACCAGGGATGACACCTGATATCATCTTACATAGATGAAATCTCTTACTTGATATGGATGTGGAATCCCCTGGTTCCCAGTTGGGTAGGCAGTGGCCAGCTGTTTTCACAGGTATTACTGAGTTCTTTCAAGATCTTTAAGTCTGTCAAGCAAGGGGGTGTGGAAAGGATCTTTAGGTCTTACAGTTGGGCTTAGGTCCCCTACTGGAGGAGGGCCACCATAAAGAATTTCACATGTGGTAAGGTTACTCAAAGAAACAAAGGGATTTTTTCTTGCATGAAACATTGCATAAGGCAGGAGCATAGTCCAATCTTATGCTGGTCTCTAAGCTTAATTTCGTTAAGGTCTCTTTAATAGTTCTATTCATTCTTTCTACTTGTCTTGAACTCTGTGGTCTATAAGTACAATTTAACTTCCAATTAATCCCCAGGTTCCTGGCTAACCCCTGACTTACCTGGGTCATGAACATCGGTCCATTGTCAGATCCTATTACCGGCTTAGCTTCCTCCAATGGTAGAGAGGCTTAGTCAGCAGCAGCGGAATCACTTAGAGTGTGTTGTGTGTTAGGGAACGAGGGCAGGGGATAAGGAGGGGGAGAAGAGTCCAGTAGAGTCAAATCTGTGACTCAGGGAGAACAGAGGGTGGAGGAGGAGGAGGTTGAGAGGGTTTGAGAGATCATGGGGGAAGGAGTAGGAGCAGAGGTAGGGGCAAGGAAAGGCTTCACCCATGGAGGAGGAGATTTGCAGAGGTCCTGCCAAGTTAAGATATATGGCTGTTGATCCGGATGGCTATGTGGCGCTGGCTGAAATACAATACCTCTGACTTTTTAAATTAGTGGGAAGTAGAAAGATCCTTCTAGGGGCCATACGACTCCAAAGATGGGCCATTCTGAGGCACAGAGATTCTGCCAGGTCCAGCGTTTTACTAAAAAGAGAAAGATTCTGAGCCCTTAAGCGGACTTTGGTCCAGTGATCAAGGGTCAGGGACAGAGGCATTGACGTGCTCTGTTCCATAATGAAAGTTCCACAAACAGTAAAAGCAAGGACACACGACACAGATAAGACAAGACCATAAAGACAGGCAATGAACGTCCAACACTGAGACCAGGAATGAGTAGCCGGCAAAACCCAATGGTATGGCAATAACGAATCTAAAAGAAAATATCACTGAGTCGAGAAGACTATTGTTCCTTGATTTCCCGAGTTCTCTGCGGGGTCCTCCAGAGAGGTGCCCTTTGTCTCTGTGACATGTCTCTCAGCCACCGTCGGAGAGAGCCCAGGCTCTTCATCGCCAGCAATTTTGCCAAGCCCTAACAAGAAACCTGAAACCAGAAAGAGGCGCCTTACTTGCTCCGAGAGGAGCCCGTTGGGGTCTCTCTCTCGTCCGCCACTGCTGGAACTCAGTGGAAACTCAATATGTAAAGGTCAGGCGAGTGTCAGAGGAAGATACTACCAAGAGACTGTCTCATGCAACAGCAAAGGGTTTATTTGTGGTCCAGCATGCTGGAGCTCAGAGCTAAATTAAATAGAGCAGAGACCTCTGAGAACAGCTTAAGCAGAGCTTATATACTTTCCTTGGAGAGGGAAGAGAGGGAAGTTCAGTGATGGGTAAGGGCGAGTGGGCGGTTTGCATGACACCAAGTGAGGGAGTACATTCTGCAGTTCGGCTGTTGGGAACAGTACATTCTAGAACAAGATTAGCAAACATTTCTCAAGATTTCAACAGTGTTTTGTTAAGCATACAGAAAAACAGGAAGTGACAAGTACCTATTTTATTAATTTTATTAACCTTTCACTACCAACTATGCCTTTTTGACGTGATGTTCCTTCTACATTAATTCATGCAACGTACAAGGTGCTATGCCATTGTATATCGATTTATCTGAGACAACTCTGCAGAACGTAATTCAACACCACGTATCCCTATCAAGGGCCCAATGCCCTTCTGGGCTTCAAATCAGACTTAAATTTCTTTTTTCATACATATATTTCACCTATATATTCTTCTACACATAGCAAGTTCCCAATACGATCATTCATCCAGCAAAATGATTTCTAACCCAAATCGAGCATGTTTTTAACCATAACCGGACACTGTTCCCTCAATCTAACTTTACAGAAGAGCAGGGCAGGAGTTGATATTACAATACAGAAATGTAGAAAAACTTCCACCTGCTGAGAACCTCAAAGGTCCATGCAGAAATGATCCCTGGAGAAGATGTAGGAAGCAATAAAGGACCTGAGAGACCAAAAGTCATCTTCCATGGCAAACAACCCGGTCAGGATAAAAGGTTGTGTCTGAATCAGATTTTTTTTTAATGTAGAGATCATGGACCAAACCAGGCCTGTGTGGAGATCTATTCCTGGGTGCCTTTGGTTGATATACCATTCTAACTTGTGAAAATGTCACAGGAAGTAGGGGCAGCCTCAATCTCTTGGGACCCTTGGAAGCAACAGTTAGGACAAAGTGGCTGCCAAGACAGTGCCCTCATTCAGTTCAGGAAGGAAGTGACCTCACCTCACTTTCTTGGTGATGGAACTCTCTGAACGTGGGATCCAGGAAGCCAGGCACACAGAGCCAGTCCCAGTCCCAGTCCCAGTGGTCTCACTTGTTTGGATTTACCAAGGACAGGGTCAGTATTTTTTGGTACCTACAGATGTGAGGAAGGCCCAATGCCAGGAAAGCTCGGATGCAGGGCTTTTCATGAGAAAGCAGGTAGTAGCTCACCGTTGGCTCCTAAGAAGTTCACAGAGTTGGCCAAGGAGACAAGATCTGAGACAGGAAAGGCCATTTTGGGGGAACATATTATGGCCCACAAGTCAGAGGACACTCTGGATAGTCACAAACCTACTTAGGGGAAGGAGGTGCCTTTTTGGTTGTGGTTGTGGGTTTGTGGTTTTGTCTCATTTTCTGAGAATAGGTAGGACAGTCGGTTTGTTTCATTTGAAGTGGACTGTTTCTAGTAAGTCTTTTCACAGGGCGAGTGTTTCTATGTCTGTGTATTCCACTGTTTCCGTGGTTGTAGACATTAGAAAAGAGAATCCATCAATGGATGTGTCGTGTCTAGTAGAAATCTTCTCAGCATTCATATTGCCCCATTTATGAATGGACTGTAGCTTGCCTTATCGATGAGCAACACCTGCTACCTTCCTAAGTTTCTATTTTCGTCCTGAATTCCGGCCAATCTCAAGAATAGGCCCATGGTTTTGTGTCCAAGATATGTACCACCTACAAGCTCTGTGACATGGCCATGTACTGGATAGCTGTAGGGGATGGCGAGCATCTCAGAAAACTCAGATATCAGTGTGACCAGGAAAGTCTCAGAGGAGAAACCCTGCTTTCGGCCTTTTGCTAACCTATTGTTCTGTTGCCCTGAATGTCAGGAAGTTCTTTGCCTCAGGCCACCCCTTTGTGAAGCCTGAAGAAAACAGTTTTCAAATGGAAATGAATGGGCATACCTGTGGCACTTTCCTTAATTGCTTTGGAAAGGGATGTGTCTGAATCATGCCCTTGGCCCTGTGTGTGGCTGTGGCTTAGATTCTCAGCACCTGATGGATCTAAAGAAAGTTACCATGTGTGCATCCAAAAGAAAATTCGCCAAAAGAGCAATTATTGGGAGGAAGTCTCTCGACTTCCTCTGTAAGGTTCCTGACTTCCATCAAGTGAGAATGGGATCCTTTGGGTCAAAAGAGTTCTACAAAACCTGCAGAGGCTAGCCCATTGTGCTTGGGTTTTCTCATGACTAAAATTCACATAAAGAATCTAAACCCCACAGACAGTAGTCCTCAAATTGGAGCTGTATTAACGGCAGGCCTATTTGATCACTTTTGGTTCACCGGATGGGTGTCCAGGCCACCTTGACTTTAGGCAAAT
The DNA here is from genome assembly GCF_048772815.1 of Callospermophilus lateralis. Classification (NCBI taxonomy): domain Eukaryota; kingdom Metazoa; phylum Chordata; class Mammalia; order Rodentia; family Sciuridae; genus Callospermophilus; species Callospermophilus lateralis. The sequence goes on from NW_027513464.1 coordinate 802,675, forward strand.
GAGGGGCAAAGGAGCTTATTTGGGACACTGTCTTGGTCTGCACCCCTCATGGAAACCTCCAGCCAGATTATGATGAGTGTCTATATGAAACAAGATGAGGGCCATATGGGAGGGTTCTTGTTTTAATTGTGGTAATTTGTGTGGTAGTTGGAAGAGATGACTGGGTCCACCAGGGCTTGAACTCTGGTGTGATTCCCCTTAGAGACTGAGTTCTGGAACTGACCTCAGAGAAGTATTGCCATGAATAGTGTTGGGATTTTAGGAGACCACGCATGAGAATCGCTTTTGGAAACTGAGATCTAGGCCCAGGATGGCTTTCCACAGAGCTCAGGGATTCTGAGCCAGGATATCACATGTTTTAATTCTTAAAGACTTGGTAGCCATAATTGAGAGTCCAAACACACATGGACCTCACATTGTATACCTCAATGGGCCTGGATTCATGTGTCCTTTTGGCCACTCTTTGGGAAGGCTTGCCTGTGAGTGTTCTCCAGAGCTTTCATTGAAATGAGCTTCCTCACCATTTAATGGTTCCTGAATTAAATGAAACCCACAGTGCCTCCAACTTCATCCTTGAAAAATGACTAGATTAATACCATGAAATTTTTGAAATCCCCATGACCAGGTGGCACTGGATAACCTTTAGATATCCTGTTGCTGATCATGAGTATAACAAACAGTGCCTTGATTGACTGAGTTTCGTGAAAATGGTGTAGAACAGAGATGCCAGTAAGTTGGAGCCTGCTGGGTAGTGGGCGTAGAGCAGTGGACTATAGGTGTGTAAATAAATATTTTTGGTAGGACCACCTGGATCTTCCATTGGCTTCCAAATCTTGCGACTGACATGGTGCAGGCAGCAGACCTTTATATGTAAAGGCATCTTGTTATATGTAGAGGTTTCAGGGCAATGTTCAGAATCAGGTTGCTATAGTCAAGGGGAAAGCTATGTGGGATAGAAGCCTGGTTCGTACATTCTCTTGCCGACCCTGACCAACCACACATGACAGAACTCCCTCCAGCATTGTGTCCCAGTTGAACATATTGTATTTCATGAAGCAAATACCAAATTCCCAGTGCAGCAGTAAGAAACACCCTGAAAAGTGGAGGATGACCAAATGGCTTCACAGACCACACGGGAAGACACTTAGCTCCCAGTAGCAACAGTTTACCTACAAAGGGAGTTTTCAGACCTGCTGCCTCATGTTCATTACAAAATAAAGAACCATGTCCTCCAGGTCACATAGATGCAGACCCAGATTGCAGAATCACATCAGTTGCAGAACCATTGATTTAAATATTGCCATACATATATTTCTTGTGCCTAACCTCAGAGGAAGTTTCTCAATAAGTCTTTAGGTCAGAACAGCTCCATGTTTCTGAAGTGTTTACCATCTCCCATACTTTTGTAAACTGTTTTACCACCTCCAGTGTTGTGAACTCCTGAGCATTTTTCATTCCACATATGTATTCACAGGTTTTCTAACTCCTCTCCTCTAATTGTGTCTTACTTTTAGCGATGGTTATGTCAAGGTATTGTTCTGGATAAGAGAGGGAAGATTTTTGTGTATCACATGTTTGCATACACATTAGATTCATTTTCCTATTTTCCATTTGAAATACTGAATCCCTGACACTAACCCATACCCTACTAGACTCTGACTACTAATCCTAATATCATGGAGAAAAAAAAACCTAACTGAATAGAAGTACAGTCCTTTTATAGGAAGCATGGTGTATATTTGTATTTGTCTTCCTCTTTATCAAGAGTATGTGTTTTAAATTTAGTAAACTTTTCATTTTAATATTTCTCCATGATTTTTTAAAGTTATCACATATGTAAATTCCTGTCTCCCTTTCTCTGTATCCTATTCAGCACATGTAATTTTTTTATGCATATACAATATCCTACCTGGTATCACACGTACATTCTTGTAAGATCACTGACTTTGGAATATAAAAATTGTGAGAAGAGATGACTCTCCCTAAATAATGATGGAACTGAAAATTCCACCTATGGGTGAGCTTCCTAGTGAAAAACACTATACATAAATCCATGTTCAGTAAAATGAATATTTTTGGATTTGTGAATGAATTATATTTCATGATGAATATCGATTGGCATATATATTGCTAAATATTAATGTGTGTGTGTGTGCATGTGTGTGTGTGTGTGTGCGTGTGTGTGTGTGTATATTCTACGGATTTTAAAAAAATATGAAAAATATGTGTCTTATTATACACTCCCTAAATTCATTCATATTCATTTATGTTCATTTAAATTCAAATTTTCACAAGATTATTCTCAGTAATATTCATAAACCTGAAATATATTTTGGTTTCCTACTACTGAAAACTTAGTTCAGTGGATGGTGCTTAAAAATCCTAATATTTCTACAGTAACTGACCCAGTTTAACATCAATGCAAGTAGATTGCTATGGGACATGATGTGTAATTTGAAGTTCACTTTTACTCAACACTGGTACATTACTATTTCTTCAGTTTATGGACATCATAGGATGTATTTTTTCATCCAGAACTTCACAAATTTTTTTGGCATTTGGTTCACTTTCAATTACTTACTACTTCAGAACACATGTATTCCTCCATGTTTCTTTACTGGTCTTTTCACTAGACTTCTTTCTAAACACATTATTTTCGATTCCATAATCATTTTTGAAGCAAAACTCACTCTTCACGACAAACCGTAACCCTAATAATACCATTGCATATATAACTCGTTGGAATGATGGTATATATATCAATATAAGATTTCCAATATATTTTCAGATGCAAACTCAATCCATTATTTAATGTTGGATCCAGTTACATACTTTATTCACAATATGGTCTATTCATGCATCATCTCAATAATCATCAACACAAGGTACACCTATTTGTATCCCCAGTACTAATTTATAAGTTTCCAGAATATTACTCCCCTTTATGGTGGAAGAAATACTTATGTCTCCTGATCTACATATACATTTTACCACAGTAGTATTCTGGACACAAAATGCAAAGGTCACACATATGATTGTACCAAAGCCTAAATGGAAAGTGACCATGGATTACTAAAAGCATCTATGTCCAGGGTGCCTACTGCTCTCAAATGTCAATCCTATTGGTTACTACATATTTGTTTCTTCCTAAGATTATATATTTAACCTCAAGCCTGTTGAAAATATCTAATCCTATCACTCACTTTATACTTTTCCTAATTTCCTAATGCCCCTATTGATATCTGCTTTCCTACATATTTTTCCCAGTTCATCATTGTGACTGTCTCTTCACATGTGCTGACATTTACATTCACCCTCTAACTGAAAACCAATTGCTAAAGAACTTTTGGTCCAACTCCGAGACTCACTCTTCTTCCTAAACCTACTGACTATCTTCCTAATCCTACAGACTATCCCTTTTTGACTGGATGTTCTCTTCTACTTTCAATCATCCGAGGTATAGGGTCCTATGCCATTGTATATTGATTTATCTGAGACCTCGGTGCAGAACATAATTCAATCTAAGTATACCAATCAAGGGCCCAATGCCTTTCTGGGCTTCAAATCTTTCCCAGATCTCTGATCTCATACATATATTTCACATTTATATTCTTATAAATATCACAGGTTCCCAATACCGTAATTCATCCAGCAGAATGACTCCTAACCCAAATCGAACATGCTATTAACACTAACCATACACTGTTCCCTCAATCTCACTTTACAGAAGAGCAGGGACAGAGTTGGTCTTAAAATCCAGGAAGGAAGGGTATCATCCACCAGCTGAGAACCTCAAAAGTCCCTGCAGAAATAATCCCTTGAGTAGGTGTAGGCAGGTATGAAGGATCTGAGAGAGCAAAAGTCATCTTCCATGGCAAACAACCTGGTCAGGTTGAAGGGATGTGTCTGAATTAGCCTCTCTCTTCCTAATGTAGAGAAGATGGACCAAACCATGCCTGTGTGGAGAGCTGTTCCCCGGTGCCTATGGTTGATATACCATTCTAACTTATGAATGAGTCACAGCAAGTAGAGGCAGACTCCATCTTTTGGGAACCTTGGAAGAAACTGTTAAAACAAAGTGGTTTCCAAGGCAGTGACTTCATTCAGTTCTTGAAGGAAGTGACCTCACCTTACATTATTGGTGATGAAAGTCTGTGATCTTGGGATCCAGGAAACCAGGCACACAGAGTCAAACCCACTCCATGTCCCAGTGGGCTCACTTGTTTGGATTTAACAAGACAGAGTCACTCTTTCTTGGTACCTACTGATGTGAGGACAGCCAAATGCCTGGAAACTATGAAGACTGGCCTTTCCAGAGAAAGCAGATAGTTTCTCACCACGGGCTCCTGACAACTTCACAGAGTTTGCTAAAGAGACCAGATCGGAGACAGGACACGCCATTTTTGGGGAACATAGTATGGCCCACAAGTCAGAGGACACTCCGGATAGACACAGACCTACTTGGGGGAAAGAGGTGCCTTTTTGGGTGTGAGTGTGAGTTTGTGGTTTTGTCTCATGTTCTGAGAATAGTTAGGAAAGCTGGTTTGTTTGTTTTGGAGTGGACTGTTTCTAGTAAGTCCTTTGACAACGTGAGTGTTTCTGTGTCTATATATCATACTGTGTTCGTGATTGTAGACAGTAGAAATGAGAATGCATCAATGGATGTGTCCTGTCTACGAGAAAGCTTCAAAGCATTCATCCTGTGCAATTAATGAATGGACTGCAGGTTGCCGTATGGATGGGCAACTCCTGCTATCTTTCTAAATTCCTGTTTTCTTCCTGAATTCTGGACACTCTCCAGAATACGCTCATGATTTTGTGTCCAAGATATGTACCACCTCAATCTCTGTGACATGGCCATGTACTGGATAGCTGATGGGAATGGTGAGTATCTCAGAAAACTCAGATATTAGTATGCCCAAGAAAGTCTCAGTGGAGAAACCCTGCTTTGGGCCTTTTGCTTACCTATTCTGTTGCCCTGAATGTCAGGAAGGTCTTTGCCTCAGGCCACACTTTGTGAAGCCTGAAGAAAATAGTTTTCAAATGGAATTGAATGGTCATTACCTGTGCCTCTTCGGTTAATTGCTTTGGAAATGAATGTGTCTGAATCAGCCTCTTGGCCCTATGTGAGGCTGTGGCTTAGATTCACAGCACATGATGGGTCTAAAGAAAAATCCCATGTGTGCATCCAAAACCAAAATGGACAAAAGAACTGTCATGGTGGATAGAGTCTCTCGCCTTCCTCTGTAAGGTTCCTGACCTCCATTAAGTGAGAATAGGGATCATTTGGGTCAAGTGAATTCTTTAAAGTTCTGCAGAGGCTATCCCATAGGTTCGTGGGTTTTCTCATGACTCCAATTCACATCTATGTTTACAGAAGAGCAGGGACAGTGTTGGTCTTACAATACAGGAATGCAGTGGATCTTCCATCTGTTGAGAACCTCAAAGCTCCATGCAGAAATGATCTCTGGAGAAGATGTAGGCAGCTATGTAAGACCTGAGAGAGCAAAAATCATCTTCCATGGCAAACAACCTGGTCAGGATTAAGGGTTGAGTCAGAATGAGCCTATCTCTTCTTAATGTAGAGAAGATGGACCAAACCCGGCCTGTGTGGAGAGCTGTTCCCTTTTGCCTACGGGTGATATACCATTCTAACTTGTGAAAGTGTCACAGGAAGTAGGGGCAGCCCTCATCTCATGGGACCGTTGGAAGCAATTGTTATGACAAAGTGGTTGCCAAGGCAGTGATCTCATTCAGTTCATGAAGGACGTGATCTCATCTCACTTCCATGGTGATGGAACTCTCTGAACTTGGGATACAGAAAGCCAGGCACCCAGAGCCAGTCTCAGTTCTAGTCCCAGTGGTCTCACTTTTTTGGATTTACAAAGGACAGAGTCAGTCTTTCTTGATACCTACTGATGTGAGGATGGCCAAATGCCAGGAAAGCTCGGAAGAGGGGCTCTTCCTGAGAAAGCAGATAGTGGCTCACTCCTGGCTTCTAACAACTTCACATTGTTGGCCAAGAAGACCAGATCTGAGACAGGTCAGGCCATTTCGGAGCATCATAGTATGGCCCATCAGTCAGAGCACACTCCGGAGAGTCACAGACCTATTTGGGGGAAGGAGGTGCCATTGCGGGTGTGGGTTTGTGGTTTTGTCTCATGTTCTGAGAATAGTTAGAAAAGGCGGTTTGTTTGGTTTGGAGTGAACTGTTTCTAGTAAGTCGTTTGACAATGCAAGTGTTTCTATGTCTGTGTATCCCACTGTGTCCGTACTTGTAGACATTAGAAAAGAGAATGCATCAATGGATGTGTCCTGTCTCATAGAAAGCTTCCCAGCATTCATCCAGCACAATTTATGAATTGAATGCGGCTTGCCTTATTGATGGGCGATACCTGCTACCTTCCTAAGTTGCTGTTTTCTTCCTGAATTATGGCCAATCTCCAGAATAGGCTCATGGTTTTGTGTCCAAGATATGTACTACCTCCAAGCTCTGTGACATGGCCATGTACTGGATAGCTGAATGGAATGGCGAGCATCTCAGAAAACTCAGATATCAGTGTGACCAGTAAAGTCTCAGTGGAGAATCCCTGCTTTGGGCCATTTGCTTACCTATTGTTCTGTTGCCCTGAGAGTCAGGAAGGTGTTTGTCTAAGGCCAACCCTTTGTGAATCCTGAAGGAAAGATTTTTCAAATGGAAATGAATATGCTTTACCTTTGGCTCTTTCCTTAATTGATTTGGAAAGAGATGTGTGTGAATCAGCCTCTTGGCCCAGTGTGATTCTTTGACTTAGATTCTCAGTACCTGATGGATCTAAAGAAAGATCCCATGGGTGCATAAAATCCAAAATGGCGTAAAGAGCAGTCATTGTTGATGAAGTATTTTGCCTTCCTCTGTAAGGTTCCTGAATTCCATCAAGTGAGAATAGGGATCTTTTGGGTCAAATGAGTTCTTCAAATCTATTCAGAGGCTATCCAATAGGTGCTTGAGTTTTCTCATCTTTCCAATTCACATAAAGAATCTGTACCCGACACTCAGTAGGACTCAAATTGGAGAAGCAGAGCAGTATTAAGGGCAGGCCTATTTGATCACTCCTGGTACACAGGAAGGGTGTACAGGCCACTGGGAATTTAGGCAAATGAGGGGCAACAGAGCTTATTTTGGACACTGTCTTGGGCTACGCTAATGCTATCAAATGTCAATCCTATTGTTGACTTCATATTTGTTTTATCCTAAGCTCATATATTCATCCTCAACCCTGTTGAAAATATCTAATCCCATCACTCACTTTATTCTTTTCCTGATTTCCTAATGTCTCTATTGATATCTGCTTTCCTACATATTTTGCCCTGTGCATCATTGTGACTGACTCTTCACTTGTGTTGACGTTTACATTGACTCTCTAACCAAAACCCTATTGCTAAAGAACTTTTGTTCCAAATCCTATACTCACTTTTCTTCCTAAACTTACCGACTATCTTTCTAATCCAACTGACTATAACTTTTTGAATGGATGTTCTCTTCTACATTCAATGATCCAAGTACAGTTCAGGTTTCTATTCAACCGGGTGAGGGAGTAGATTCTGCAGTTTGGCAATTGGGGACAGCACATTCTGGCAACAAGATTAGCAAAGTGTTCTCAAGATTTCAACAGTGTTTTGTTAAGTGTACAGAAAAATAGGAAGTGACAAGTACATATTTTATTAACCTTTCATTCCCCACTTCTTTTTCTGGCTACTTTTAATCATAAAAGTGATCTTTGTGGGGTGTCACATTCTATGTCTGCTAGTGGGGTATTACCATAATTTTAATTTGTCCAACTTGAGCTTGGAGAAAAGAAATTACATGGTTGAGGAAACAGGGTTTTATAGTTAGTAATAATATGAGGATTATTATTGGACCGGCCAGGGTTGATAAAAACGTAATTAACCAGGGGGACTGTGTAAAAAAAGACTCAAACTACCCTTTCTGTGCCTCTCTCTCTCTCGTTGTTGCTCTTCAAGGCATCTTTTTAATTTACTCATAGATTTTTTTACAACTCCAGTATTGTCGACATAAAAACAACATTCTTCCCTCAATGAAGCACAAAGGCCCCCCTCTGTCATGAAAAGGAGGTCCAACCCTCGACTGTTCTGTAAAACAACTTCAGAGAGAGAGGTTAAAGATTCCTGCAAAGCTGTGATGGAGGTTTCTAAAATCTTTAAGTTTTGATCTATTGCTGCTTCTAATTGGGTCACTTGTTGTGTCCCATGGACCAGAGCAGTGGTTCTTGTGCCCAACCCTGCAGCAACTCCTATTCGTAATAGAATGGCTAAGGTGAGGGACATATGTTCCCAGCGGAACCGGGTTGTATGTCCCCCTCTTTGATCTTCAGATGAACCTGCGTCATGATAGAGCACTCTGGGAAACATCTGCACCATTTCACAATTAATCACATCTGTTGACCATTTCATGAAAACATAAACAATGTTTAAGTATATAGAATTATACTGTTGTAGGGACGGACAAGGCAAGGCACCTAAGATAGCACCAAAGACACGGAAACAGTCTTTTTTGGTTTCAACCAGATTCAGAGGGCATTGCTTCTGTTGTAATCAATTAATCCCCTGAAACCCAAGTTACGTAGTTTCAGAATTTTGTACCCAACACGTAAGGGAAGGGGCTCAGAAGTTCACAGTCTGCAGAAGTTCACAAAAAGCAGTTTTTGTTTCTGTTTTTTCCTCAGTTTGGGCAAGTTAACTTTTCAAGGACACCTGGGTGGGGGTGTCTTCCCTTTCTTTTTTTCCCCCTTCCAGCTGTTTCCATACAGCCCAGTTTGTAACTTCTTTATCTTAGAAATGTAGCCATCTCTGTGAAGCCCCAGCTCAAGGCCAGAGGCCTTTTTTTCAAATATTTTGTGAAAAACTAGTAAGGGTGTGTCTAGATCAGGAGTGCTGAATTTTTTAGACAGTTGCCAAGGAGACCAGGGCAACACAAAAATAGGAAGTTTATCTACAGTGAACTCTTTTATCGGGATTCTTTTGCTGAAAGTCCTAAATCAGCCATGGTGAAGACTTCTGGAGAAGGTCAGTTAAGACTTTTCTGTGGGCCTGGTACAGAGGGGGACAATTTGGAAGGCAGGGATAAGAGCAGCTCTGTGGATCTGAGAATGAGGAAGGAGAGATGTAAAAGAATATTGGGAGAGGGCTTTGGGATCTTAATAGCAACAAAAACTTGAGCAGTAGAACAGATAGAACAGAGGGGGAGACGGGAGTGAGATTCCAAAAAGCCTGTGAGGGACTTTAAATTCTTAGTAACCTGTTTTTAGTGATGACAAAGCAACATTAAAGGCCATTTTCATTACATCTTGTATTAGGGTCTGAGGATTCTTCTCAGCGGGTTTGAGCTTTGCATTAGGTGGTAAGAGGACTGGGTGGGACCCGGTGCGGGCACTGACAGGAGAGGAGAGGAGTGAGTGAATGGAGTGGTACCTCAGTACCTGCAACCTCAGCAAGGGAGCAATGGTCTGAGAACCAGTCGAGATTTGGGTTTTTGATCTAGATATTGGAGGGGAGAAATCAAGTTGCTGAGGTGGGAGTGACAGCAGAGAGTCTGGAGCACAAGGCTGAGGGTGAGCATCTATTGGAGAATCATAGTTCAGGATGTGAGCAAAGGAGAGAGAAGGCCTCCACATAGCGGAATCTCCATTCACCCTTTTGAGCACTTGCAGAAGTTAAAAAGGTCACACAGAATTTGAGGATCTAGAGACCCCTCTGGGGGCCATCGGTTTTGGTTATCTAATTCGTAATATGGCCAATGCTGTGTACAGAATTTGATGAGGAGTTTGGGTTCCATCTGACAGTCCCTGTATGCTCACATCCCCATGACTTACAATAGAAGTCTGCTCTCCCCCCCCCACAGCCGTGACTGTTTGTGGCTTTGATAGTCTGCCGGGCAAACATAGTAATCTAGGCTAGCCAACCTGCATCTGGCTCACGTGTCCCTACATCTATAATGTTTGTTTCCATTATCTATGGTACGGAAGGGATTTAATGGAATTTTAGTGGGATCCTGTTAATCAGGGATATTCCAATAGGAAAGACCTATAGCCAGCTGACAAATGACTGGGTGGAGAGATGGCCACCAGGTTCGTAAGGGGGCTGTATTCGAGATAGGCCATACTTCGTGTCCAGTAGGATTTGTGATCAGCCATCGCAGCTTAAGGGGCTGATTAGGGTTAAGACTACTGGTCGTCAAGGGGAGAATAAATATCTTCCAGGATCTTCTTTACAACCATTTGCAATGTTTCTTTTTTCTTCTTTTTTATTTCTTTTTTTGTGTGTGTGTGGGGAAGGCTTCAATACATCCTGAAAATGTATGTTCAAAGACTAGGAGTTATTTAAGTCCATACCTTACTGGCTTAATTTCAGTAAAGTCCACTTCCCAGAATTGTCCTCGTCTGGTTCCTCATAGGTGCTTTCCTGCAGGAAGCTTGGAAGTGTAAGCTTTAACCAATTAATGGACCTGACAGGCTTTTGTTACCCATTCAGTTATTTCCTTTTGCTGTGAGTAGGTTAGTGGAAAACTGTGTTCTTGATCCTTCACGAATGAATGCAGTTTCTTTGAACAAAGGTGAGTGAGTTGATGAACATTTGCTACTGACATAGTTAGAGCCATGATTATAGGAGTAGTTACTGAAGAATTAAAAAATTCCACTTGAGGGCCTTCAGGGTTAAAAGTTATTTTGGCCCAGAGCTTGGTGAGCAGAACTCTGCCCATCAATGGGGCCAGGCATTCTGGGATTACTAGGAAGGAGTGATGGATTTTTCCTTTTCCCTGGTCCATGGTCCTCGTAGTTGTCAAAGCCCGATATTTACTTCTGTTAGACTCTTGAATTAGAGACCTTTTATTCGGTAGAGGGCCCAATGGGCCTTACGGGCTGAGTATATTCACCCTGCATCTACTTCAAAGTTTATTGTGTTCCCCTCCACTTCAAAAGTTACCTTGAGGTCAGGGAGAGGATCTGAGCCCGGACTTTCTTAGTATTCCTCCAGAGTCAGAATATCTGGCTGGCATGGCTGTCTCTTTCTAGGGCACTCTTTGGCCCAGTGTCCTTTTTCTTTAGAGTAGGCACATTGATCTGAGGCCAGGGGTGGCCTCTAGTGCGTGCCCAGGTATCCCTTCCTGTCTCTCTGTTTCTTAATTTCTGGCCTATTTCTTGTTGTGACCAGGACCTTAGTCAATGCCTTAGTCTGTCTTTTGTTTCTTTTATCCTCACTCAGCTCCCTTCTCTTCCTCAGTTTCTCTCTTAAAGTATACCTTCTCGGGTTCTCTGAATAAATCCCTCAAAGTCATATCTTGTAATCCATCTAAGCATTGTAACTTTCTTTTAATATCCAGGGCAGCTTTCCCAATAAAGGCCATTGTGACAGATGCCTTTTGATCCTCTGCCTGAGGATCGAAAGGAGTATGTCTCTTATATGCCTACATAATTATCTCTAAGAACATAGAGGGAGATTCATCAGGCCCTTAAATAATCTCTCTTACCTTGGCCAAATTAGTTGGTCACCTAGCGGCCACTAAGATACCCACTATTAGAGCCCGGCGATAAGTGGACAGATGCTCCCTACCTTCAAAGGTGTTGGGGTCCCAGTTGGGTCGTTTCAAGAGAAAGCCGGCTTTGAATATATTGGGAAGTTTTGTCGGTCACGCATTTGGTCCGAGGATACTTTTTTCTAGCATCCAGGAGGATTCTCTTTTGTTCCTCTGTCATGAAGAGAGTCCCTAGGAGTTGTTGGCAGTCATCTCAAGAAGGTTGGTGTGAAAACATCAATGACTTCACCAGACCTGAGAGCCAGGTTGGGTCCTCGGTAAAAGGGGGATTGTTATTTTTCCATTTATATAGGTCCGAAGAGGAGAAGGCCAATACTGGTAGGCTTGCATTTTTTCCCTATGGCCATCGTCAATCATTGGTCCTTAGGGATGGAGGGAAGCAACACGGGAGTTCCAGGGTTTTCAATCATTTGCCACCGGCGAGTTCCTTTAGCAACTCCAGCTTCCTCCAGGGGAGGAGGGGCTGTGTGTGACGCAGGGGAGTTATCTGGAGGGCCCTGGGCTGGCTTAGCGTCCTCCAATTGCAGAGAGGCTGAGTCAGCAGCTGGAGAATCACTTAGAGGGTGTTGGGGGTTGTGGGACAAGGGTAGAAGATAAGGAGGGGGACGAGAGTCCAGTAGAGTCAAATCTTGTGACTCAGGGAGAACAGAGGGTGGAGGAGGAGGAGGAGCAGAGGGGTTGAGAGATCGTGGGGGAAGGAGTAGGAACGGGGACACAGCAAGGAAAGGCTTCACCCACGGAGGAGGAGATTTGCAGAGGTCCTGCCAAGTTAAGGTATATTCCTGTTTATCAGTATGGCTATGTGGCCCTGGCTGTAAGACAATATCTCTGTCTTTTTAAATTAGTGGGAAGTAGAAAGATCCTTCTAGGGGCCATCCGAATCCAAAGGTGGGCCATTCTGTGGCACACAGAGTCTGCCAGGTCCAGCGTTTTACTAAAAAAGAAACATTCTGAGCCCTTAAGCGGACTTTGGTCCATAGATCAAGGGTCAGGGACAGAGGCATTGAAGTGATCTGTCCCATAATGAAAGATACACAAACAGTAAAAGCAACGACACAGGACACAGACAAGAGAAAACAATAAAGACAGGCAATGGACGTCCAACACTGAGACCAAGACTGAGCAGGTGGCAAAACCCGATGGGCTGGCAATACCGAATCTGAAACAAAGTATCACTGAGTCGAGGAGACTATTATTCCTTGATTCCCGAGTCCTCTGTGGCGTCCCCCAGGGACTTGGTTTGTGGCTCTGTGACACGTCTGCCAGCCACCATCAAAGAGAGCTCACACACTTCATCGACAGCCATTTTGCCAAGCCCTAACCTGAAACCTGAAACCAGAAAGAGGTGCCTTACTTACCCTGAGAGTAGCCCATTGGGGTCTCTCGTTCACCACTGCTGGATTTCGGTGGAACCTCCATATATAAATATCGGAAGAGCATTGGGGGAAGAGACCACCAAGAGACTCTCTCATGCAAAAACAAAGGGTTTATTGGGGGTCCAGCATGCTGGGGCTCAGAGCTCATTTGAATAGAGCAGAGAACCCTGAGAACAGCTTAAGCAGAGCTTATATACTTTCCTTGAAGAGGGCAGGGAGGAAAGTTTATTGATGGGCCTGGGCGCGTGAGCAGTTTGCGTGCAACTGGGTGAGGGAGTACATTCTGAAGTTTGGCAGTTGGGGACAGCACATTCTGGGAAAAAGATTAGAAATCACTTATCAAGATTTCAACAGTGTTTTATTAAGCATACAGTAAAACAGGAAGTGACAAGAATCTATTTTATTAACATTTCACTATTGACTATACTTTGCCAGATTTCCTAAAGTCTCTATTGATATCTGCATTCCTACATATTTTCCCCAGTTCATCATTGTGATTAATTCTTCACATGTGCTGACATTTACATTCACTCAATACCCGAAACCCTATAGCTAAAGAACTTTTGGTCCAAATCCTGTACTCACTCTCCTTTATAAACATACCGACTATCTTCCTAATACTACTGACTATCCATTTTGACTGGAAGTTCTCTTTGAAAATCAATCATCCAAGTTACAAGGTCCTATGCTTAATACCCAATCAAAAGCCCAATGCCCTTCTGGGCTTCAAATCTTACCTAGATTTTTGTTTTCAGATTCATATATTTTACCTATATATTCTTGAAAATATCGCAGGTTCCCAATACCATTATTCATCCAGCAGAATGATTTCTATTCCAAATCAAACCTGTTATTAACCCTAACCATACACTGTTCCCTCAATCTAACTTTAGAGAAGAGCAAGGACAGAGTTGGTCTTAAAATACAGGAATTTAGGGGATCTTCCAACTGCTGAGAAACTCAAAGGTCTATGCGCAAATGATCCCTAGAGAAGTTGTAGACACCTATGAAGGAACTGAGAGAGCAAAAGTCATCTTTCATTGCAAACAACCTGGTCAGCATGAAGGGATGTGTCTGAATCAGCCTCTCTCTTCTTTATGTAGAGAAGAAGGACCAAACGAGGCCTCTGTGGAGAGCTGTTCCTGGTTACCAATGTTTGATATACCATTCTAACTTGTGAAAGTGTCAAAGGAATTAGGGACAGCCTCCATTTCATGGGACCTTTGGAAGCAAATGTTAGGACAACGTGCTTGCCAAGGCATTGACCTCATTCAGTTCCTGAAGGAAGTGACCTCACCTCACATTCTTGGTGATGGAACTCTCTGAACTTGGGATACAGGCATCCAGGCACACAAATCTAGTCCCAGGCCCAGTCCCAGTGGTCTCACTTCTTTTGATTTACCAAAGACAGAGTCAGTCTTTCTTGGTATCTACTGATGTGAGGATGGCCAAATGCCAGGAAAGCTCTGAAGAGTGGCCTTTCCTGAGTAAGCAGGAAGTGGCTCACCGTTGTCTCCTGACAACTTCACAGAGTTGGCCAAGGAAACCAGATCTGAGACAGAACAGGCCATTTGATGGGAACATAGTACGGCCCACCAGTCAGAGGTTACACCCGATAGTCAGAGACCTACTTTGGGAAAGGAGGTGAATTTGTGTGTGTGAGTGTGTGTTTGTGATTTTGTCTCATGTTCTGAGAATAGGTAGGAAAGGCAGTTTGTTTGGTTTGGAGTGGACGATTTCTAACAAGTGATTTGACAAGGCGAGTGTTTTTATGTCTGTGTATCCCACTGTGTCCATGGTTGTAGACATTAGAAAAGAGAATGCAATGCATCAAAGGATGTGTCCAGGCTAGTAGAAAGCTTACCAGAATTCTTTCTGCCCAATGTATGAAAGGAATGCGGCTTGCCTTATGGATGGGTAACACCTGCTATCTTCCTAAGTTCCTGTTTTCTTCCTGAATTCTGGCCACTCTCCAGAATAGGCTCATGATTTTGTGACCAAGTTATGTACCACCTCCAAGCTCTGTGACATGGCCATGTACTGGATAGCTGAAGGGAATGGCGAGCGTCTCAGAAAATTCAGATATCAGTGTGACCAGGAAAGTCTCAGTGGAGAAACACTGCTTTGGGCCGTTTGCTAACCTAATGTTCTGTTGCCCTGAATGTCAGGAAGGTCTTTGCCTCATGCCACCCCTTTGTGAAGCCTGAAGAAAACAGTTTTCAAATGGAAATGAATATGGATCACCTGTGGCTCTTTGCTTAATTGCTTTGAAAAGGGATGTGTCTGAATCAGCCTCTTGGCCCTGTGTGAGGTTGTGGCTTAGATACTCAGCACGTGGTGGATGTAAAGAGAGATCCAATGTGTGCATCCAAAACCAAAATGGCCAAAAAGCAGTCCTTGTGGATGAAGTCTGTCCCCTTCCTCTTTAAAGTTCTTGAACTCCATCAAGTGAGAATAGGGATCCTTTGGGTCAAATGGGTTCTTAAAGACCTGCAGAGGAGCTTGTGTTTTCTCATGACTGCAAATCACATAAAAATATATACCTGACACTCAGTTTTCCACAAATTGGAGAAGCATAGAAGTATTAACGTCTAGCATATTTGATGACTCCTGTTTCACATGAAGGGTGTCCAGACCACCCTGAATTTACGCCAATGAGGGGCAAGGGAGTTATTTTGGACACTCTCTTGGACTCCGCCACTCATGGAAACCTTCAGCCAGAGGTTGTGATTAGAGTCTATATGGAAGAAGATGAGGGCCATATGGGAGGGTTTTGGTTTTAATTTTGGTCATTTGTGTCCGGTTGGAAGACATGACTGGGACCACCTGGGCTTGAACTCTGGTGTGATTCCCCTTAGAGACTGAATTCAGAGAAGTATTGCCATGAATTTTGTTGGGATTTTAGGAGTCCACCCATGAGAATCACCCTTGGAAACTGAGATCTAGGCCCAGGGTGGCTTTCCACAGAGCCCTGGGTATCTCAGCCAGAAGATCACATGATTTAATTCTGAAAGACTTGTCAGCCATTGTTGAGAGTCACAACACCCATGGACGTCACATTGTAGACCTCAATAGGCCTGGCTTCATGTGACATTTTGGCCACTCTTTGGGAAGACTTGCCTGTGAGAGTTCTACAGAGCATTCATTGAAATGAGCTTCCTCACCATTTAAAGGTTCCTGAATGAATTGAAACCCACAGTGCCTGCAACGTCATCCTTGAAAAATGCCTAGATAAATACCATGAAATTTTTGAAATTCCCATGACCAGGTGGCACTGGAGAAACTTTGGATGTCCTGTTGCTGATCGTAAATATGCAAGACAGTGCCTTGATTGAGTGGGTTTCATGAAAATGGTGTAGAACAGAGATGCCAATATGTTGGAACCTGCTGAGTAGTGGGCCTAGAGCAGTGGTAGGCAGGTGTGTGATAAAAAATTTGTGGTGGGGCCATGTGGATCTGCCATTGGATCCCAAATGGCTTGTGACTTACATGGTGAAGCCAGCAAACCCTTCCATGTAAAGGCTTCTGGTTATATGGAGATGTTTCCGGGCAATGTTTAGAATCAGGTTACTATGGACATGGGGCCAAGCTATGTGGGATAGAAACCTGGTTGGTGCATTCTCCTGCAGACCCTGACCAACCACACATGAAAGAATTGCCTCCAGAACTGTGTCCCAGTTGAACTTCTTTTATTTCATGAAGCAAATGCCAAAGTCCCAGTGCAGCAGCAAGAAACACCACGAAAAGTGGAGGATGACCAAATGGCTTCCCAGTCCACATGAGAATACCCTTAGCCCCCAGTGGCCACAGTTTACTTACAAAGAGAGAATTCAGCACTGCTGCCTCATGTTCATTGGAAAATAAGAAACCATGTCCTCCAGGTCACATAGATGCAGACACAGCTTTGATAGTCTCACTAAAAAGAAGCTAAAGCTCCTGACAACAACATATATTTCAAGTGCCCAAACTCAGAGGCAGTTTCTCAAGAAGTATTTAGGCCAGCAGAGCTCCATGTTTATGGAGTGTTTACCCTGTCCCATACTAGGGAAACTCCTCTACCACTTCCAAGGTTGTAAACTCCTGAGCATATTATTCACAGATTTTATTACTCTTCTCCTCTAATTGTGTCTTACTTTGGGCGAAAAAAATATCAAGGAATTGTTCTGGATGAGAGTGGGAAGATTTTGTTTAGCACATATTTGCATACACATTGGATTCATTTTTCTATTTTACATTTGAAATACTGAATCCCTGACACTAACACATGCTCTGCTAGATTCTGAATACTAATCCTAATATGATGGAGAAAAATAACGGAAACAGAATAGAAATACAAGCAGTTCAGAGGAGGCATGTTGTATACTTGGACTTGCCTTTTGCATTATATAGGGTAGGAGTTATAAATCTAGTCAATTTTTTGTTGAAATAGTTTTCCATGTGCTTTTAAAGTTAACAAATATGTGAATTCCTGTCTCCCTTTCTCTGTATTCTATTCAGCACATGTATTTTTATATGCACATATAGAATCCTACCTGGTATCACACGTACATTCTTGTGAGTTACATGACTTGGTAGATACAAAGTGTGAGAAGAGATCACTCCTCTTAAATGCTGTTTGACCTGAAAATTCAACCTATGGGTGAGCTTCCTAGGTGAAAAAAGTTATACATAAATCCATATCCAGTAAAATGAATATTTTTGGATCTGTGGATGATACATATTTCACGGTGTAATTCGATTGGCATATATATTGCTAATTTTTAAAATCTGTGTGTGGATATATATATATATATATATATATATATATATATATATATATTCTCTCCAGATATTTCAAAATATTTAATATATGTGTCTTATTATACACTCCCTAAATTCATTCATGATTATGTATATGGATTTATAATCAACTTTTCACAAGATTATTCTCAGAAATATTCATTCACCTGATATACGTATTTTTTTCCTAGTATTGAAAACTAACTTCAGTGAATGGTGCATATAAATCCTAATATTTCTACAGTAACTGATCCATTTTCACATCAATGCAAGTAGATTCCTATGGGACATGATAAGTATTTTGAAGTTCATTTTTATTCAAAACTAGTACATTACTATTTCTTCAGTTTATGCACATTATTGGATATATATTTCATCCACAAGTTCACAAATTTATAGGCATTTATTTCACTTTCAATCACTTTCTGCTTCAGAAAACACGTGTTCCGCCATGTTTCAAACTGGTCTTTTCATGAGACTTCTTTCCAAACACATTATTTTTGATTTCCATAATCACTTTTGAAGCAAAACTCACACACTCTTCATGATAAACCATAACCCTAGGATTACAATTAGACGTATAACTAGTTGTTATGAATGATTATATATCAATATATGATTTCTTATGTATTTTCAGATATCAATTCAATACATTATTTAAAGTGGAACCAGTTATATTATTTATTAACTGTATGGTCTATTCATGCATTATCTCTATATTCATAGTCACAGGGTACACCTATTTTTACCCTCAATACTAATTTATACGTTTTCAAAATATTCCTCAAAAAATGGTGGAAGAAATACTCATGTCACCTGATCTATATATACATTTTATCACAGTAATATTCTGGACAAAAAAATCAAAGGTCACCCTTAAGGTTGTACCAAAGCCTAAATGGAAAGTGAGCATGGATTACTAAAACCTTCCATGTCCAGGTGGCCTAATGCTCTCAAATGTCAATCTTATTGGTGACTACATTTTTGTTTCTTCCTAAGATTATATATTCAACCTCAAGCCTGTTGAAAATGTCTAATCCTATCACTCACTTTATACTTTGCCTGATTTAGTAATGTCTCTATTTATATCTATTTTCCTACATATTTTCCCCTGTTCATCATTGTGACTGACTCTTCACTTGTGCTGACATTTACATTCACTGTCTACCTGAAACCCTATTGCTTAAGAACTTTTGGTCTAAATCCTATTCTCACTCTTCTTTGTAAACCTACTGACTATCTTTCTAATCCTACCGACAATTTCTTTTTGAGTGGGTGTTCTATTCGACATTCAATCATCCAAGGTACAAGCTCCTATGCCATTGTATATAGATTTATCTGAGACATTTTTGCAGAAAATAATTCAAAGCTAAGTGTACCAATTAAGGGCCCAATGCCCTTCTGGACTTCATATCTTCCCTAGATTTCTGTTTTTATACTTATATTTCACCTATATATTCTTGTAAATATCATAGTTTCCCAATACCATTATTCGTCATGCAGAAGGATTCCTAACCCCAAATTGAACATGTTACTAACCCAAACCATACACTGTTCTCTCAATCGAACTTTACAGAACAGCAGGGACAGGGTTGCTCTTAAAATACAGGAATGTAGGGCATGTTCCACCTGTTGAGAACATCAAAGGTCCATGCAGAAATGATCCCTTGAGAAGATGTAGGCAGCTACGAAAGGCCTGAGAGAGAAAAGTCATCTTCTATGGCAAACAACCTTGTCAGCATGAAGGGATGTGTATGAATCAGCCTCTCTCTTCTTAATGTAGAGAAGATGGACCAAACCAGTCCTAGGTGGAGAGCTGTTCCTGGGTGCCCATGGTTTATATACCATTCTAACTTGTGAAAGTGTCACAGGAAGTAGGGGCAGCCTCCATCTCATGGGACTCTTGAAAGCAACTGTTAGGACAAAGTGGTTGTCAAGGCAATGACCTCATTCAGTTCCTGAAGAAGTGATCTACCTCACTTCCTTGGTGATGGAACTCTCTTAACTTGGGATCCAGGAAGCCAGGCACCCGGAGCCAGTCCAGTCCCAGACCCAGTAGGCTCACTTGTTTGAATTTACCAAGGAGAGTGTCAGTCTTTCTTGGTACCAACATATGTGAGGATGGCCAAATACCAGGAGAGCTCTGAATAGGGGCCTTTCCTGAGAAAGTAGGTAGTGGTTCACCGCAGGCTCCTGACAACTTCACAGAGTTGGCCAAGGAGACCAGATCTGAGATAGGACAGGCCATTTTGGGGGAACATAGTATGGCCCACCACTCAGAGGAAACTCCGGATAGTCACAGAGTTACATGGGGGAAGGAGGTGTCTTTGTGGGGTGGGTGTGATTTTGTGGTTTTGTCTCATGATCTGAGAATAGGTAGGAAAGATGGTTTGTTTGATTTGGAGTGGTCTTCTTCTAGTAAGTCGTTGGACAAGGCAAGTGTTTCTATTTCTGTGTATCCCACTGTGTCCGTGGTTGTAGACATTAGAAAATAGAATGCAACAATTGATATGTCCTGTATAGTAGAAAGATTCCCGGCATTCATCCTGCCCAATTTATGAATGGACTGCAGCTTGCCTTATCCATGGGCAACACCTGCTACCTTCCTAAGTTCCTGTTTCTTCCAGAATTCTCACCACTCTCCAGAATAGTCTCATGGTTTTGTGTCCAAAATATGTACCACCTCCAAGCTCTGTGACATTGCCATGTCCTGGATAGCTGAAGGGAACGGCGAGCATCTCAGAAAACTCAGATATCAGTGTGACCAAGAAAGTCTCAGTGGAGAAACCATGCTTTCGGCCTTTTGCTTATCAATTGTTCTGTTTCCCTGAATGTCAGGAAGGTCTTTTCCTCAGGCCACCCCTTTGTGAAGCCTGAAGAAAACAGTTTTCAAATGGAAATGAATAGGCATCACCTGTGGCTCTTTGCTTAATTGCTTTGGAAAGGGATGTGTCTGAATCAGCCTCTTGGCCCTGTGTGAGGTTGTGGCTTAGATTCTCAGCACCTGATGGATGTAAAGAGAGATCCCATGTGTGCATCCAAAACCAAAATGGCCAAAAGAGCAATTATTGTGAATGAAGTCTCTCGCATTCATTTGTAAGGTTCCTGACCACCATCAAGTGAGAATACGGATCCTTTGGTTCAAATGAGTTATGCACAGCCCTGCAGAGGCTAACCCATAGGTTTTTGGGTTTTCTCATGGCTCCAAATCATATAAAGAATCTATACCTGACAGTCAGTAGGCCTCAAATTGGAGATGCAGAGCAGTATTAACAGCTGGCCTATCTGATCACTCCTGGTTCACCGGATGGGTGTCCAGGCCACCTTGACTTTAGGCAAATGAGGGGCAAGGGAGCTTATTTTTGACACTGTCTTGGGCTGCACCCCTCATGAAAAACTCCAGCCAGAGGTTATGATAAGTGTCTATATGGAAGAAGATGAGGGCCATGTGGGAGTGTTTGGTTTTAATTGTGGTCATTTTTTTGGCGGTTGGAAGAGATAACTGGATCCACCTGGGCTTGAATTCTGGCATGATTCCTCTTAGAGACTGAGTTCTGGAATTTACCTCAAAGAAGTATTGCCATGAAATGTGTTGGGATTTTAGGAGGCCACGCATGAGATGCGCCCTTGAAAACTGAGATCGAGGGCCAGGGTGTCTTTCCACAGTGCAGTGAGAATCTCAGCCAGGATATCACATGATTTTATTTTGAAAGACTTGGCAGCCATAATTGAGAGTCTAAACACAAATGGAACTCATATTGTAGACCTCAATGATCCTGGCTTCATGTGACCCTTTGGCCACTTTTTGGGAAGCCTTGCCTGTGAGATTTCTCCAGAGATTTCATTTAAATGAGCTTCCTCACCACATAATGGTTCCTGCATTAATTGAAACGCACAGTGACTCCAACTTCATCCTTCAAAAATGGTTAAATAAATACTATCAAATTTCTGAAATTCCCATTACCAGGTGGCACTGGAGAACCTTTGGATATCCTGTTGCTGAACATGAGTGAAATAATTCCCCACGCAATGACACTTCACCGGGAGAATTCCAAATTTATTGCTAAAAGCTGTGTGCTTATATAGAACTAAGGGGGAGATGGTATGGCTTACATAAATGGCAGCAACCCGTTTATTGACAAGTTCTTTCAAATATCAGCTCCAGAGCCCAGGAATTAGTTCTCATTGGGGCTAAGGTTCCCCACAAGCGAGATTTGAAATTGGCGCTGGCGGGAGAGTTCACAAGGGTGGGAACTTTTTGTGCCACTGCAGAAATGAAGAAGGTAGGAAGAAGAAGTCCTTAGGCGCCATGTTGGGGTTTTTCTCTGCGGTATGGCTGCCATTTATTCTTTTCCCAACATTCCACCCTTTTTGTTTTCTTAGGAAGTGGGGTGTCGTTTGTCAGATTTGGCTGCTTCCTGCTGTGTGGGGGTGGTGTGCGGCCTAGAAAGAGAAGTGGAGGAATGCTCAGGGGGCAGGTATGGGGATATCATGGCAGCCAGAAATAAAACCCAGTGGCTATAGACAGCTATTTTCATAGGGGTGAAGTCAATGAATGTTCCCTGAAGCCAAAGATGTCGATGGCATGGAACCAGTCCTGGATGGAAGAGATTGTTGGTATCAGCCACTGGTCCTGTAACAGAGACTCAAGGAAATACTGGAAGCGTTGCCTGGACATGGTGTCGCCAGCACCTGAAGAAGATCAGAGCGAATAAAAACAGAATGAAGATAAAAATTAAAGCAAATGTCAATTTTTGGCAGAAGTTCCATGTGGGGGGACTGACATAGAAGAGGCCAAGAACCATGAGAAAGCTTAGAAGGTGGTAAAGACTATGAATCCAGGATGGCAGATTAAGAGGTTCTCCGAGCTCGTTGTCTCCCGCTGTCTAATACCCGTTGCATTCCATCGTGCCTGGTAGTGAGCTTCATCACTGAGTGAACTGTTCTCTTGGAGATGTTGGGGATTCATCGGTCATCAGAGGCTGGTAGTGACTAAGCAAAAGCTGGTTGAAAGTTTGATTAGGAATTTTATGCAGTTGGGTTTGAAGGCACTTCATTATGCAGGGCAAGAGAGCACAAAAAAGGAGCATCCAAATAAGGGGATCCAAGATATGTAGTAAGTACATGGCAAGATAGGATTGGAAGAACCCCGTTATGGGATTGGAGGAGGTAGGTTTGAGCAATTGGGTCGATAATTCCTGCAATTTAACGACATTTTTTTTATTAGCCCAGATTCATTAACATAATAGCAAAATTCCTCTCTGAGGAATAGGCATGTAACCCCTTTTTCTGCAGTGAGAAGATCAATTGCCCTTTGGTTCTGTAAAGCCACTTGTGCCAATGAAGTAACCTGCCGCTGCAAGGAACCCAGAGACTCAGCCATGGTATTGAGTGTTTCCTGCAGTTTTTGTTGAAGGTCATTGGATCCCATAGAGCATGACCTATAGCTCCACCAGAGAGTCCGAGACCTGTCACTGAGGTTGTTAAAATGAGGCCTACCAGAACCGGCAGAAAGACTACCCTACGGGTGCGGGAAGGTAGGGCCAACTGTCAGAATTCGGTGGGAGTATACAAAGATAGCTGAGGAACTACAGTAACCAAGAAACAGGCGCCAGAGACATTGATGGTTGAGGTACTTAAAGAACCATTACACCAGAGGAAATGTCCAGGTTGCATAAACACAGGGCTCTATGGGGTGCTGTAGCTCAAGGAACAAATGGGTAAAGGATTCATTATTGGCAGGTGGAAACAGATGAAAGGAAATAAAGTATTGGTGGAATAACTTTCCCACAGTGGGATACGTGTCACATGTAGGGGTTGTCCTTTTTAGAGAAATTGTAGGGTTTTGCTGGAATATTTCCTGCCGCTAATGGGACTGGTGCTAGAAGTGGACGACTAAGTGAAGCACAGAGAAAGCACTGAGAAGTAGGCACAGAAAGAGGGGTGGAGTTTAATAATCAAAAAGTTTGGTGTAGCAAATTGAGCCATGTGGGAGGGGGACCTGAGAGGGTTGAAGGCTCTGAATCCTCTTTGGATGAGCTATGGATATGATCTCAAAGTTTTGATTCTGAGTCCTTAATGTGTTCGACTACCTGGATGTTTGCCTTAGGTTGCGTAATCAGGGTGCGGCCAATAGTCATCCACCCTGTGGGTCTGACTGAGGTTGTCTGAGCATAGACAGCAAACTCAACATAGCCCCATCGTTTGGCCTTGGGGTCAGGTTTATCTAAAGTATACCATCCATTGTTACTGGATGAAGAGCCTTTATGCCACTTTATGTAACTAGAAGTCCACCCTTCAGGGTAACCAAATGAGTGGTAAGAATAGCTACCACGTTCATCATGGAACATGCATGACCAATAGGGGCACCCATTATATATCTCAGGCCACCAATGACAATAGTCTTTTGTTTGATCAAAAAGGAAGCAAATGAAAGGCCAGTTCCAGCTACCAGGGACGAAGGTCCTTGAAGGTGACAATTTTAGGGAAATAGAGGTGCAGTTGTGGATGAAGCAAGTAGTTACATCCACTGTGCAGACCTTCTGCATGCCATGTTCTGAGTATCGTTCCCGAAAAGTGAATAAATGCATGGTAGGTGAGGAGGGTAAAGACCAGTCCTGACAGAGCACAGAAAATAAGCAGAGCACAAAAAACAAGCAGTTAGAGAAGACTAGGGTGTTGGGAGAGCTCATTGTGCCTTCTTTAAGAGGAATTGGGCTGCAAGGAAAACCGTGTGAGCCACAACTAAAATGGGTGAGATGGGTGTGGAGAGCAGGAGTAAAGGGGAGGTTCAGTAGGTGATTCTTGGAGTTCCTCTGGGGTGGCCCTGTCTTCAGCAGGTGGGGCCTCCTGGTGATGTGGCTTCAACCTAGACATGTGAATCCAGGGAGTGAGACAGTTGTCTGGTAAGGAGAGTTTGGCGGCGGTAAGGGTAAAGAGAATGACAGGATAGGGGCCTTCCCATTTTGCGGCAAGAGTCCCTTTTTCCTCTGGGGTATTATAATAGACTAGACTAACAGGTGTTAAGGGAGGAGTGTTTGGAGAGGAGACTGGGTCCGGAAGAAGCATCTGTGGATGATATATATTTACTGATGAATTTCGATTGGCATTTATATTGGTACTTTTTAATGTCTGTGAGTGTTGTGTGTGTGTGTGTGTGTGTGTGTGTGTGTGTGTATAGATATAGATATAGATATACTCTCCAAAGTTTTCCAAATATGAAATATATGTGTCTAGTATACACTCTCTAAATTCATTCATGTTCATGTATGTGGATTTATAATCAACTTTTCAGAAGATTATAATCAGAAATATTCATCCACCTGAAATACATATTTGTTTCCTAGTACTGACTACTAACTTCAGTGAAGGGTGCATACAAATCCTAATTATTCTACAGTATCTGACCCAGTCTAACATAATGCAAGTAGACTCCTATGGGACATGATATGTAATTTGTCATTCATTTGTATTCGACACTGGTACATTATTGTTTCTTCAGTTTTTGCACATCATAGGATATACATTTCATCCACAAGTTCACAAATTAATAGGCATTTGTTTCAACATTAATCACTTCTTGCTTCAGAACACATGTATTGTCAGGGTTTCTTGACTGGTCTTTTCATGAGACTTCTTTCCAAACACATTATTTTGAATTTCCATAATCATTTTGAAGCATAACTCACACACTCTTCATGATAAACCAAAACACTAATATTTCCATTAGATATATAACTGGTTGGAATGAATGATTGTATATCAATATACAATTTCCTTTTATTTTTCAGATATCAGTTCAATTAATTATTTAAAGTTCAAAAAAGTTATATTACTTATTCACAGTATGGTCTATTCGTGGTTTTTCTCTATGTTCATAGAAACAGGGTACACCTATTTGTACCCCCGATTCTAATTTTACATCTTCAATACATTGCTCCCAGAAATGGTGAAAGAAATACTCATGTCACCTCGTTATCACAGCAATATTCTGGACAAAAAATGGAAAGGTCACACTTATGATTGTACCAAAGCCTAAATGGAAAGTGAACATGGATTTCAAAAACATCCATGTGCATGTTGCCTAATGCTGTCAATTGTCAATCCTATTGGTGACTACATATTTGTTTTTTCCTAATTTACATATTGAAACTCAACCCTGTTGAAAATGTCTAATTCTATCCCTCACTTTATACTTTGCCTGATTTCGTAATGTTTCCATTGATATCTGCTTTTCTACATATTTTCCCCAGTTCAACATAGTGTCTGACTCTTCATATGTGCTGACATTTACATTCACTCTATAACCAAAAGTCTATTGCTAAAGAACTTTTGGTCCAAATCCTATACTCACTCGTCTTCCTAAACCTACCGAATATCTTCCTAATCCTACTGAATATCCCTTTTTGACTGGATGTTCTCTTCTAAATTCAATCATCCAATGTACAAGGTCCTATGCCATTGTATATCAAATTATCTGAGACATCTTTGCAGAACATAATTCAAAGCTAAGTATCCCAATCAAGGGCAAAACCCTCTGGGCTTCAAATCATACCTAGATTTCTGTTTTCCTACATATATTTCACCTCTATATTCTTGTAAATATTGCAGGTTCCCAATCCCATTATTCATCGCACAGAATCATTCATCACCAAATCAAACCTGTTTTTAACCCCAGGTATACACTGTTCCCTCAAACATTTTACAGAAGAGCAGGGACAGAGTGGTTCTTACAATACAGGAAAGTTGGGGATCTTCCACCAGATGAGAACCTCAAATGTCCAAGCACAAATGATACATGGAGAAGTTGTAGGCAGGTATGAAGCTCCTGAGAGAGCAAAAGTCATCTTCCATGGCAAACAACCTGGTCAGGATGAAGGGATGTGTCTGAATCTGCCTCTCTCTTCTTTTTGTAGACAAGGTGGAACAATCCAGGCCTGAGTGGAGAGCTGTTCCCGGGTGCCAATGGTTGATATACATTCTACCTTATGAAAGTGTAACAGGAAGTAGGGGAAACCTCCATCTTATGTAACCCTTGGAAGCAACTGTTAGGACAAAGTGGTTGCCAAGGCAGTGACCTCATTCAGTTCCAAAGAATGTGACATACCTCATTTCCTTGGTGATGGAACTCTCTGAACTTGGTATCCAAGAAGCCAGGCACGCAGAGGCAGTCCCAGTCCCAGGCCCAGTGGGCTCACTTGTTTGGATTTACCAAGGACAGAGTCAGTTTTCTTGGTACCTAATGATGTGAGGATGGCCAAATGCCAGGAGAGATCTGAAGATGGACCTTTCCTGAGAAAACAGGTAGTGGCTAACCACTTTTTCCTGACTTCTTCACAGAGTTGGTCAAGAAAACAAGATCTGAGAGATGACAGGCCATTTCGGGGGAACATAGTATGGCCCACCAGTCAGAGGACACTCCGGATAGTCACAGACCTACTTGGGGGAAGGAGGTGCCTTTGTGGGAGTGGGTGTGGGTTTGTTGTTTTGTCTCATGTTCTGAGAATAGACCGAAAAGGCGGTTTGTTTGGTTTGGAGCAGACAGTTTCTAGTAAGTCATTTGACAAGGCGAGTGTTTCTGTTTATGTGTATCCCACTGTGTCCGTTGTTGTAGACATTAGAAAAGAGAATGCATTAATGGATGTGTCCTGTCTAGTATAAATCTTCCCTATAATTCATCCTGCCCAATATATGAATGGACTGCAGCTTGTCTTATCGATGTGCAACAACTGCTATCTTTCTAAGTTGTTGTTTTCTTCCTGAATTCTGGCCACTCTCCAGAATAGGCTCAGGGATTTGTGTCCAAAATATGTACCACCTCCAAGCTCTGTGACATGGCCATGTACTGGATAGCTGAAGAGAATGGTGAGCATCTCAGAAAACTCAGATATCAGTGTGACAAGGAAAGTCTCAGTGCAGAAACCCTGCTTTGGGCCTTTTGCTTACTTATTGTTGTGTTGCACTGAATGTCAGGAAGGTCTTTGCCTCAGGCCACCCCTTTGTGAAGCTTGAAGAAAACAGTTTTCAAATGGAAATGAATGGGCCTCACCTGTGGCTCTTTGTTTAATTGCTTTGGAAAGGGATGTGTCTTTATCAGCCTCTTGGACCTGTGTGTGGCTGTGACTTAGATTCTCAGCACCTGATGGATCTTAAGAATGATCCCATGTTAGCTTCCAAAACCAAAATGGCAAAAAAATATCATTCATTGTGGATGAAGTCTCTTGCCTTCCTCTGTTAGGTTCCTGTACTCCAACAAATGAGAATAGGGATTCTGTGAGTCAAATGAGTTCTTAAAGCCCTGCAGAGGTGCTTGTGTTTTCGCATGACTCTAAATCACCTAAAGAATCCATACCTAAAATCAGTAGGCCTCAAATTGGAGAAACACAGAAGTTTTAACGGCAGGCTTATTTGTTCACTCCTGGTTCACAGCAACGGTGTCCAGGCTACCCTGAATTTAGGCAAATGAGGGGCAAACGAGCTGATTTTGGACACTGTCTTGGGCTGCGTTCCTCATGGAAACATCCAGCCAGAGGTTAAGATGATTGACTATATGGAATAAGGTGAGGGCCATGTGGGAGTGTTTTGGTTTTAATGTTGGTCATTTGTGTGGCATTGGAAAAAATGACTGGTTCCACGTGGGATTGAACTCTGGTGTGATTCCCCTTAGACACTTGGTTTTGGAACTGAACTCAGAGAAGCATTGCCATGAATTTTGTTGGGATTTTAAGAGGCCACGCATGAAAGTCACTCTTGAAAACTGAGACCTAGGCCCCGGGTAGATTTCCACTGAGGCCTGGGAATCTCAGCAAGGATATCACATGATTTTATTCTTAAAGAAATGGCAGCCATAGTTGAGAGTCAAAACACACATGGACCTCACATTGTAGACCTCAATGGGCCTGGCCTAATGTGACCGTTTGTCCACTCTTTGGGAAGCCGTGCCTGTGAGAGTTCTCCAGAGATTTCATTGAAATGAGCTTCCTCACCATTTAATCTTTGCTGAATGAATTGAAACCCACAGTGCCTCCAACTTCATGCTTGAAAAATGGCTAGATAAATACCATGAAATTTTTGAAATTCCTATGACCAGGTGGCACTGGAGAAACATTGGATGTCCTGTTGCTGATCATGAGTATACCAGACAGTGCCTTGATTTACTGAGTTTCATAAAAATGGTGTAGAACAGAGATGCCAGTAAGTTGGAGCCTGCTGAGTAGTGGGTCTAGAGCAGTGCTGGGGAGGTGTTTGATAAAACATCCGTGGTAGGGCCATGTGGATTTACCATTGGAATCCAAATGGCTCGTAACTGACATGGTGCTGCCAGCAGACCCTTATATGTAAAGGCATCTTGTTATATGGAGAGTTTTAAGAGGAAAATTAAGAATCAGGTTGATATGGACAAGGGGGCAATGGGGCAAGCTGTGAGAGATAGAAGCCTAGTTGGTGCATTCTCTTGCAGACCCTGACCCACCACACGTGACAGAACTCCCTCCAGCACTGTGTCCCAGTTTAGCTGCTAGTATTTCGTGATACAAATACCAAACTCACAGTGCAGCAGCCTAAAAACCACAAAAAGTGGAAGAGGACCAAATGGCTTCACAGTCCACACGGGGAGACGGGGAGACACTTAGTTCCCAGTGGCCTCAGTTTACCTATAAAGAGAGGATTCAGCACTGCTTCATCTTGTTCATTGAAAAATAAGAAACCATGTCCTCCAGGTCACATAGATGCAGACCCAGCTTTGATGGTCTCACTACAAAGGAAGCCAAATCTCATGAAAACAACATATATTTCAAGTGTGGAAGCTCAGAGGCAGTTTCTCAAAAAGTTTTTAGGCCAGCAGAGTTACATGTTTGTGGAGTGTTTACCATGTCCCTTACTGTGGAAACTCCTAAACCACCTCCAAGGTTGTGAACTCCTGAGCATTTTCCATTCCAGATATGTATTCACTGATTGTGTAACTCTTCTCCTCTAATTGTGTCTTACTTGGGGTGAAGGTAATGTCAAGGCATTGTTTTGGATGAGAGCGGGAGGATATTTGTGCAGCATATATTTACATACACATTGGATTCATTTTCCAATTTTTCATTCGAAGTACTGAATTCCTGACACTAACCCATACCTAGTAGACTCAGACTATTCATCCTAATATAATGGGGAAAATTAACCCAACACTATAGAAATACAAGCACTTCAGAGGAGACATGTTCTATAGTTGGACTTGACATTTGCATTATATAAGGTAGGAGTTATACATCTAGTCAAATTTTAATTGAAATATTCTCCATGTGTTTTTAAACTTAACAAATATGTGAGTACTTGTTTCCAATTTCTGTAGCCTATTCACACATGTATATTTATATGCATATATAGAATCCTACCAGGTATCACACGTACATTTTTGTAAGGTGGATGTCTTGGCAGATACAAATTGTGAGAAGTGTTCACTCCTCCTAAATGCTGTTGGAAATGAAAATTCAACCTATAAGAGAGCGTCCTAGAAGAATAACATTATACATAAACTCATGGTCAGAAACATAAATATTTTTGCATCTGTGGATGATATATATTTACTGATGAATTTCGATTGGCATTTATATTGGTACTTTTTAATGTCTGTGAGTGTTGTGTGTGTGTGTGTGTGCGTGTGTGTGTGTGTGTGTATAGATATAGATATAGATATACTCTCCAAAGTTTTCCAAATATGAAATATATGTGTCTAGTACACACTCTATAAATTCATTCATGTTCATGTATGTTGATTTATAATCAACTTTTCAGAAGATTATAATCAGAAATATTCATCCACCTGAAATACATATTTGTTTCCTAGTACTGACTACTAACTTCAGTGAAGGGTGCATACAAATCCTAATTATTCTACAGTATCTGACCCAGTCCAACATCAATGCAAGTAGACTCCTATGGGACATGATATGTAATTTGTCATTCATTTGTATTCGACACTGGTACATTATTGTTTCTTCAGTTTTTGCACATCATAGGATATACATTTCATCCACAAGTTCACAAATTAATAGGCATTTGTTTCAACATTAATCACTTCTTGCTTCAGAACACATGTATTGTCAGGGTTTCTTGACTGGTCTTTTCATGAGACTTCTTTCCAAACACATTATTTTGAATTTCCATAATTATTTTGAAGCAAAACTCACACACTCTTCATGATAAACCAAAACACTAATATTTCCATTAGATATATAACTGGTTGGAATGAATGATTGTATATCAATATACAATTTCCTTTTATTTTTCAGATATCAGTTCAATTCATTATTTAAAGTTCAAAAAAGTTATATTATTTATTCACAGTATGGTCTATTTGTGGTTTTTCTCTATGTTCATTGAAACAGGGTACACCTATTTGTACCCCCGATTCTAATTTTAAATCTTCAATATATTGCTCCCAGAAATGGTGAAAGAAATACTCATGTCACCTCATTATCACAGTAATATTCTGGACAAAAAATGGAAAGGTCACACTTATGATTGTACCAAAGCCTAAATGGAAAGTGAACATGGATTTCTAAAAACATCCATGTCCAGGTTGCCTAATGCTGTCAATTGTCACTCCTATTGGTGACTACATATTTGTTTTTTCCTAATATATATTGAAACTCAACACTGTTGAAAATGTCTAATTCTATCCCTCACTTTATACTTTGCCTGATTTCGTAATGTTTCCATTGATATCTGCTTTTCTACATATTTTCCCCAGTTCAACATAGTGTCTGACTCTTCATATGTGCTGACATTTACATTCACTCTATAACCAAAAGTCTATTGCTAAAGAACTTTTGGTCCAAATCCTATACTCACTCGTCTTCCTAAACATACCGACTATCTTCCTAAACCTACTGAATGTCCCTTTTTGACTGGATGTTCTCTTCTAAATTCAATCATCCAATGTACAAGGTCCTATGCCATTGTATATCAAATTATCTGAGACATCTTTGCAGAACATAATTCAAAGCTAAGTATCCCAATCAAGGGCAAAACCCTTCTGGGCTTCAAAGCATACCTAGATTTCTTTTTTCATACTTATATTTCACCTCTATATTCTTGTAAATATTGCAGGTTCCCAATCCCATTATTCATCGCACAGAATCATTCGTCACCAAATCAAACCTGTTTTTAACCCCAAGTATACACAGTTCCCTCAATCATTTTACAGAAGAGCAGGGACAGAGGGGTTCTTACAATACAGGAAAGTTGGGGATCTTCCACCAGATGAGAACCTCAAATGTCCATGCACAAATGATACCTGGAGAAGTTGTAGGCAGGTATGAAGCACCTGAGAGAGCAAAAGTCAACTTCCATGGCAAACAACCTGGTCAGGATGAAGGGATGTGTCTGAATCTGCCTCTCTCTTCTTATTGTAGACAAGGTGGAACGATCCAGGCCTGAGTGGAGAGCTGTTCCCGGGTGCCAATGGTTGATATACATTCTACCTTATGAAAGTGTCACAGGAAGTAGGGGAAACCTCCATCTTATGTAACCCTTGGAAGCAACTGTTAGGACAAAGTGGTTGCCAAGGCAGTGACCTCATTCAGTTCCAAAGAATGTGACATACCTCATTTCCTTGGTGATGGAACTCTCTGAACTTGGTATCCAAGAAGCCAGGCACCCAGAGGCAGTCCCAGTCCCAGGCCCAGTGGGCTCACTTGTTTAGATTTACCAAGGACAGAGTCAGTTTTCTTGGTACCTAATGATGTGAGGATGGCCAAATGCCAGGAGAGCTCTGAAGATGGACCTTTCCTGAGAAAACAGGTAGTGGCTAACCACTTTTTCCTGACATCTTCACAGAGTTGGTCAAGGAAACAAGATCTGAGAGAAGACAGGCCATTTCGGGGGAACATAGTATGGCCCACCAGTCAGAGGACACTCCGGATAGTCACAGACCTACTTGGGGGAAGGAGGTGCCTTTGTGGGAGTGGGTGTGGGTTTGTTGTTTTGTCTCATGTTCTGAGAATAGATCGAAAAGGCGGTTTGTTTGGTTTGGAGTAGACAGTTTCTAGTAAGTCATTTGACAAGGCGAGTGTTTCTGTTTATGTGTATCCCACTGTGTTCGTTGTTGTAGACATTAGAAAAGAGAATGCATTAATGGATGTGTCCTGTCTAGTATAAATCTTCCCTATAATTCATCCTGCCCAATATATGAATGGACTGCAGCTTGTCTTATCGATGTGCAACACCTGCTATCTTTCTAAGTTGTTGTTTTCTTCCTGAATTCTGGGAACTCTCCAGAATGGGCTCAGGCATTTGTGTCCAAAATATGTACCACCTCCAAGCTCTGTGACATGGCCATGTAAAGGATAGTTGAAGAGAATGGCGAGCATCTCAGAAAACTCAGATATCAGTGTGACCAGGAAAGTCTTAGTGCAGAAACACTGCTTTGGGCTTTTTGCTTACTTATTGTTGTGTTGCACTGAATGTCAGGAAGGTCTTTGCCTCAGGCCACCCCTTTGTGAAGCCTGAAGAAAACAGTTTTCAAATGGAAATGAATGGGCCTCACCTGTGGTTCTTTGCTTAATTGCTTTGGAAAGGGATGTGTCTTTATCAGCCTCTGGGTCCTGTGTGTGGCTGTGACTTAGATTCTCAGCACCTGATGGATCTTAAGAATGATCCCATGTGAGCTTCAAAACTAAATGGCAAAAAATATCATTCATTGTGGATGAAGACTCTTGCCTTCCTCTGTTAGGTTCCTGCACTCCAACAAATATGAATAGGGATTCTGTGAGTCAAATGAGTTCTTCAAAGCCCTGCAGAGGTGCTTGTGTTTTCGCATGACTCTAAATCACCTGAAGAATCGATACCTAAAATCAGTAGCCCTCAAATTGGAGAAACATAGAAGTATTAACGGCAGGCTTATTTGTTCACTCCTGGTTCACAGCAACGGTGTCCAGGCTACCCTGACTTTAGGCAAATGAGGGGCAAACGAGCTGATTTTGGACACTGTCTTGGGCTGCACCCCTCATGGAAACCTCCATCCAGAGTTTAAGATGATTGACTATATGGAATAAGGTGAGGGCCACTTGGGAGTGTTTTGGTTTTAATGTTGGTCATTTGTGTGGCATTGGAAAAAATGACTGGTTCCACGTGGGCTTGAACTCTGGTGTGATTCCCCTTAAACACTGGGTTTTGGAACTGAACTCAAAGAAGCATCGCTAGGAATTTTGTTGGGATTTTAAGAGGCCACGCATGAAAGTCGCTCTTGGAAACTGAGACCTAGGCCCCGGGTAGATTTCCACAGAGGCCTGGGAATCTCAGCAAGGATATCACATGATTTTATTCTTAAAGAAGTGGCAGCCATAGTTGAGAGTCAAAACACACATGCACCTCACATTGTAGACCTCAATGGGCCTGGCCTAATGTGACCCTTTGTCCATTCTTTGGGAAGCCTTGCCTGTGAGATTTCTCCAGAGATTTCATTGAAATGAGCTTCCTCACCATTTAATCTTTGCTGAATGAATTGAAACCCACAGTGCCTCCAACTTCATGCTTGAAAAATGACTAGATAAATACCATGAAATTTTTGAAATTCCTATGACCAGGTGGCACTGGAGAAACATTGGATGTCCTATTGCTGATCATGAGTATACCAGACAGTGCCTTGATTTACTGAGTTTCATGAAAATGGTGTAGAACAGAGATGCCAGTAAGTTGGAGCCTGCTGAGTAGTGGGTCTAGAGCAGTGCTGGGGAGGTGTTTGATAAAACATCCGTGGTAGGGCCATGTGGATCTACCATTGGATTCCAAATGGCTTGTAACTGACATGGTGCTGCCAGCAGACCCTTATATGTAAAGGCATCTTGTTATATGGAGAGTTTTAAGAGGAAAATTAAGAATCAGGTTGATATGGACAAGGGGGCAATGGGGCAAGCTGTGCGAGATAGAAGCCTAGTTGGTGCATTCTCTTGCAGACCCTGACCCACCACACGTGACAGAACTCCCTCCAGCACTGTGTCCCAGTTTAGCTGCTAGTATTTCGTGAAACAAATACCAAACTCACAGTGCAGCAGCCTAAAAACCACAAAAAGTGGAGGAGGACCAAATGGCTTCACAGTCCACACGGGAAGACGGGGAGACACTTAGTCCCCAGTGGCCTCAGTTTACCTATAAAGAGAGGATTCAGCACTGCTTCATCTTGTTCATTGGAAAATAAGAAACCATGTCCTCCAGGTCACATAGATGCAGACCCAGCTTTGATGGTCTCACTACAAAGGAAGCCAAATCTCATGAAAACAACATATATTTCAAGTGCGGAAGCTCAGAGTCAGTTTCTCAAAAAGTTTTTAGGCCAGCAGAGTTACATGTTTGTGGAGTGTTTACCATGTCCCTTACTTTTGGAAACTCCTAAACCACCTCCAAGGTTGTGAACTCCTGAGCATTTTCCATTCCAGATATGTATTCACTGATTGTGTAACTCTTCTCCTCTAATTGTGTCTTACTTGGGGTGAAGGTAATGTCAAGGCATTGTTTTGGATGAGAGCGGGAGGATATTTGTGCAGCATATATTTACATACACATTGGATTCTTTTTCCAATTTTTCATTCGAAGTACTGAATCCCTGACGCTAACCCATACCTAGTAGACTCAGACTATTCATCCTAATATAATGGGGAAAATTAACCCAACACAATAGAAATACAAGCACTTCAGAGGAGACATGTTCTATAGTTGGACTTGACATTTGCATTATATAAGGTAGGAGTTATACATCTAGTCAAATTTTAATTGAAATATTCTCCATGTGTTTTTAAACTTAATAAATATGTGAATACTTGTTTCCAATTTCTGTAGCCTATTCACACATGTATATTTATATGCATATATAGAATCCTACCAGGTATCACACGTACATTTTTGTAAGGTGGATGTCTTGGCAGATACAAATTGTGAGAAGTGTTCACTCTTCCTAAATGCTGTTGGAAATGAAAATTCAACCTATAAGAGAGCGTCCTAGAAGAACAACATTATACATAAACTCATGTTCAGTAACATAAATATTTTTGCATCTGTGGATGATATATATTTACTGATGAATTTCGATTGGCATTTATATTGGTACTTTTTAATGTCTGTGAGTGTTGTGTGTGTGTGTGTGTGCGTGTGTGTGTGTGTGTGTATAGATATAGATATAGATATACTCTCCAAAGTTTTCCAAATATGAAATATAT
Organism: Callospermophilus lateralis; assembly: GCF_048772815.1. Lineage (NCBI taxonomy): Eukaryota > Metazoa > Chordata > Mammalia > Rodentia > Sciuridae > Callospermophilus > Callospermophilus lateralis. The sequence goes on from NW_027513464.1 coordinate 838,623, forward strand.
GTGTCTAGTACACACTCTATAAATTCATTCATGTTCATGTATGTTGATTTATAATCAACTTTTCAGAAGATTATAATCAGAAATATTCATCCACCTGAAATACATATTTGTTTCCTAGTACTGACTACTAACTTCAGTGAAGGGTGCATACAAATCCTAATTATTCTACAGTATCTGACCCAGTCCAACATCAATGCAAGTAGACTCCTATGGGACATGATATGTAATTTGTCATTCATTTGTATTCGACACTGGTACATTATTGTTTCTTCAGTTTTTGCACATCATAGGATATACATTTCATCCACAAGTTCACAAATTAATAGGCATTTGTTTCAACATTAATCACTTCTTGCTTCAGAACACATGTATTGTCATGGTTTCTTGACTTGTCTTTTCATGAGACTTCTTTCCAAACACATTATTTTGAATTTCCAAAATCATTTTGAAGCAAAACTCACACACTCTTCATGATAAACCAAAACACTAATATTTCCATTAGATATATAACTGGTTGGAATGAATGATTGTATATCAATATACAATTTCCTTTTATTTTTCAGATATCAGTTCAATTCATTATTTAAAGTTCAAAAAAGTTATATTATTTATTCACAGTATGGTCTATTTGTGGTTTTTCTCTATGTTCATAGAAACAGGGTACACCTATTTGCACCCCCGATTCTAATTTTACATCTTCAATATATTGCTCCCAGAAATGGTGAAAGAAATACTCATGTCACCTCATTATCACAGTAATATTCTGGACAAAAAATGGAAAGGTCACACTTATGATTGTACCAAAGCCTAAATGGAAAGTGAACATGGATTTCTAAAAACATCCATGTCCAGGTTGCCTAATGCTGTCAATTGTCAATCCTATTGGTGACTACATATTTGTTTTTTCCTAATTTATATATTGAAACTCAACCCTGTTGAAAATGTCTAATTCTATCCCTCACTTTATACTTTGCCTGATTTCGTAATGTTTCCATTGATATCTGCTTTTCTACATATTTTCCCCAGTTCAACATAGTGTCTGACTCTTCATATGTGCTGACATTTACATTCACTCTATAACCAAAAGTCTATTGCTAAAGAACTTTTGGTCCAAATCCTATACTCACTCGTCTTCCTAAACCTACCGACTATCTTCCTAAACCTACTGAATATCCCTTTTTGACTGGATGTTCTCTTCTAAATTCAATCATCCAATGTACAAGGTCCTATGCCATTGTATATCAAATTATCTGAGACATCTTTGCAGAACATAATTCAAAGCTAAGTATCCCAATCAAGGGCAAAACCCTTCTGGGCTTCAAAGCATACCTAGATTTCTTTTTTCATACTTATATTTCACCTCTATATTCTTGTAAATATTGCAGGTTCCCAATCCCATTATTCATCGCACAGAATCATTCGTCACCAAATCAAACCTGTTTTTAACCCCAAGTATACACAGTTCCCTCAATCATTTTACAGAAGAGCAGGGACAGAGGGGTTCTTACAATACAGGAAAGTTGGGGATCTTCCACCAGATGAGAACCTCAAATGTCCATGCACAAATGATACCTGGAGAAGTTGTAGGCAGGTATGAAGCACCTGAGAGAGCAAAAGTCATCTTCCATGGCAAACAACCTGGTCAGGATGAAGGGATGTGTCTGAATCTGTCTCTCTCTTCTTACTGTAGACAAGGTGGAACAATCCAGGCCTGAGTGGAGAGCTGTTCCCGGGTGCCAATGGTTGATATACATTCTACCTTATGAAAGTGTCACAAGAAGTAGGGGAAACCTCCATCTTATGTAACCCTTGGAAGCAACTGTTAGGACAAAGTGGTTGCCAAGGCAGTGACCTCATTCAGTTCCAAAGAATGTGACATACCTCATTTCCTTGGTGATGGAACTCTCTGAACTTGGTATCCAAGAAGCCAGGCACCGAGAGGCAGTCCCAGTCCCAGGCCCAGTGGGCTCACTTGTTTGGATTTACCAAGGACAGAGTCAGTTTTCTTGGTACCTAATGATGTGAGGATGGCCAATTGCCAGGAGAGCTCTGAAGATGGACCTTTCCTGAGAAAACAGGTAGTGGCTAACCACTTTTTCCTGACATCTTCACAGAGTTGGTCAAGGAAACAAGATCTGAGAGAAGACAGGCCATTTCGGGGGAACATAGTATGGCCCACCAGTCAGAGGACACTCCGGATAGTCACAGACCTACTTGGGGGAAGGAGGTGCCTTTGTGGGAGTGGGTGTGGGTTTGTTGTTTTGTCTCATGTTCTGAGAATAGATCGAAAAGGCGGTTTGTTTGGTTTGGAGCAGACAGTTTCTAGTAAGTCATTTGACAAGGCGAGTGTTTCTGTTTATGTGTATCCCACTGTGTCCGTTGTTGTAGACATTAGAAAAGAGAATGCATTAATGGATGTGTCCTGTCTAGTATAAATCTTCCCTATAATTCATCCTGCCCAATATATGAATGGACTGTAGCTTGTCTTATCAATGTGCAACACCTGCTATCTTTCTAAGTTGTTGTTTTCTTCCTGAATTCTGGCCACTCTCCAGAATGGGCTCAGGGATTTGTGTCCAAAATATGTACCACCTCCAAGCTCTGTGACATGGCCATGTAAAGGATAGTTGAAGAGAATGGCGAGCATCTCAGAAAACTCAGATATCAGTGTGACCAGGAAAGTCTTAGTGCAGAAACACTGCTTTGGGCTTTTTGCTTACTTATTGTTGTGTTGCACTGAATGTCAGGAAGGTCTTTGCCTCAGGCCACCCCTTTGTGAAGCCTGAAGAAAACAGTTTTCAAATGGAAATGAATGGGCCTCACCTGTGGTTCTTTGCTTAATTGCTTTGGAAAGGGATGTGTCTTTATCAGCCTCTTGGTCCTGTGTGTGGCTGTGACTTAGATTCTCAGCACCTGATGGATCTTAAGAATGATCCCATGTGAGCTTCCATAACTAAATGGCAAAAAAATATCATTCATTGTGGATGAAAACTCTTGCCTTCCTCTGTTAGGTTCCTGCACTCCAACAAATATGAATAGGGATTCTGTGAGTAAAATGAGTTCTTCAAAGCCCTGCAGAGGTGCTTGTGTTTTCCCATGACTCTAAATCACCTAAAGAATCGATACCTAAAATCAGTAGCCCTCAAATTGGAGAAACATAGAAGTATTAACGGCAGGCTTATTTGTTCACTCCTGGTTCACAGCAACGGTGTCCAGGCTACCCTGACTTTAGGCAAATGAGGGGCAAACGAGCTGATTTTGGACACTGTCTTGGGCTGCACCCCTCATGGAAACCTCCAGCCAGATGTTAAGATGATTGACTATATGGAATAAGGTGAGGGCCATGTGGGAGTGTTTTGGTTTTAATGTTGGTCATTTGTGTGGCATTGGAAAAAATGACTGGTTCCACGTGGGCTTGAACTCTGGTGTGATTCCCCTTAAACACTGGGTTTTGGAACTGAACTCAGAGAAGCATTGCTATGAATTTTGTTGGGATTTTAAGAGGCCACGCATGAAAGTCGCTCTTGGAAACTGAGACCTAGGCCCCGGGTAGATTTCCACAGAGGCCTGGGAATCTCAGCAAGGATATCACATGATTTTATTCTTAAAGAAGTGGCAGCCATAGTTGAGAGTCAAAACACACATGCACCTCACATTGTAGACCTCAATGGGCCTGGCCTAATGTGACCCTTTGTCCATTCTTTGGGAAGCCTTGCCTGTGAGATTTCTCCAGAGATTTCATTGAAATGAGCTTCCTCACCATTTAATCTTTGCTGAATGAATTGAAACCCACAGTGCCTCCAACTTCATGCTTGAAAAATGGCTAGATAAATACCATGAAATTTTTGAAATTCCTATGACCAGGTGGCACTGGAGAAACATTGGATGTCCTATTGCTGATCATGAGTATACCAGACAGTGCCTTGATTTACTGAGTTTCATGAAAATGGTGTAGAACAGAGATGCCAGTAAGTTGGAGCCTGCTGAGTAGTGGGTCTAGAGCAGTGCTGGGGAGGTGTTTGATAAAACATCCGTGGTAGGGCCATGTGGATCTACCATTGGATTCCAAATGGCTTGTAACTGACATGGTGCTGCCAGCAGACCCTTATATGTAAAGGCATCTTGTTATATGGAGAGTTTTAAGAGGAAAATTAAGAATCAGGTTGATATGGACAAGGGGGCAATGGGGCAAGCTGTGCGAGATAGAAGCCTAGTTGGTGCATTCTCTTGCAGACCCTGACCCACCACACGTGACAGAACTCCCTCCAGCACTGTGTCCCAGTTTAGCTGCTAGTATTTCGTGAAACAAATACCAAACTCACAGTGCAGCAGCCTAAAAACCACAAAAAGTGGAGGAGGACCAAATGGCTTCACAGTCCACACGGGAAGACGGGGAGACACTTAGTCCCCAGTGGCCTCAGTTTACCTATAAAGAGAGGATTCAGCACTGCTTCATCTTGTTCATTGGAAAATAAGAAACCATGTCCTCCAGGTCACATAGATGCAGACCCAGCTTTGATGGTCTCACTACAAAGGAAGCCAAATCTCATGAAAACAACATATATTTCAAGTGCGGAAGCTCAGAGTCAGTTTCTCAAAAAGTTTTTAGGCCAGCAGAGTTACATGTTTGTGGAGTGTTTACCATGTCCCTTACTTTTGGAAACTCCTAAACCACCTCCAAGGTTGTGAACTCCTGAGCATTTTCCATTCCAGATATGTATTCACTGATTGTGTAACTCTTCTCCTCTAATTGTGTCTTACTTGGGGTGAAGGTAATGTCAAGGCATTGTTTTGGATGAGAGCGGGAGGATATTTGTGCAGCATATATTTACATACACATTGGATTCTTTTTCCAATTTTTCATTCGAAGTACTGAATCCCTGACGCTAACCCATACCTAGTAGACTCAGACTATTCATCCTAATATAATGGGGAAAATTAACCCAACACAATAGAAATACAAGCACTTCAGAGGAGACATGTTCTATAGTTGGACTTGACATTTGCATTATATAAGGTAGGAGTTATACATCTAGTCAAATTTTAATTGAAATATTCTCCATGTGTTTTTAAACTTAATAAATATGTGAATACTTGTTTCCAATTTCTGTAGCCTATTCACACATGTATATTTATATGCATATATAGAATCCTACCAGGTATCACACGTACATTTTTGTAAGGTGGATGTCTTGGCAGATACAAATTGTGAGAAGTGTTCACTCTTCCTAAATGCTGTTGGAAATGAAAATTCAACCTATAAGAGAGCGTCCTAGAAGAACAACATTATACATAAACTCATGTTCAGTAACATAAATATTTTTGCATCTGTGGATGATATATATTTACTGATGAATTTCGATTGGCATTTATATTGGTACTTTTTAATGTCTGTGAGTGTTGTGTGTGTGTGTGTGTGCGTGTGTGTGTGTGTGTGTATAGATATAGATATAGATATACTCTCCAAAGTTTTCCAAATATGAAATATATGTGTCTAGTACACACTCTATAAATTCATTCATGTTCATGTATGTTGATTTATAATCAACTTTTCAGAAGATTATAATCAGAAATATTCATCCACCTGAAATACATATTTGTTTCCTAGTACTGACTACTAACTTCAGTGAAGGGTGCATACAAATCCTAATTATTCTACAGTATCTGACCCAGTCCAACATCAATGCAAGTAGACTCCTATGGGACATGATATGTAATTTGTCATTCATTTGTATTCGACACTGGTACATTATTGTTTCTTCAGTTTTTGCACATCATAGGATATACATTTCATCCACAAGTTCACAAATTAATAGGCATTTGTTTCAACATTAATCACTTCTTGCTTCAGAACACATGTATTGTCATGGTTTCTTGACTTGTCTTTTCATGAGACTTCTTTCCAAACACATTATTTTGAATTTCCAAAATCATTTTGAAGCAAAACTCACACACTCTTCATGATAAACCAAAACACTAATATTTCCATTAGATATATAACTGGTTGGAATGAATGATTGTATATCAATATACAATTTCCTTTTATTTTTCAGATATCAGTTCAATTCATTATTTAAAGTTCAAAAAAGTTATATTATTTATTCACAGTATGGTCTATTTGTGGTTTTTCTCTATGTTCATAGAAACAGGGTACACCTATTTGCACCCCCGATTCTAATTTTACATCTTCAATATATTGCTCCCAGAAATGGTGAAAGAAATACTCATGTCACCTCATTATCACAGTAATATTCTGGACAAAAAATGGAAAGGTCACACTTATGATTGTACCAAAGCCTAAATGGAAAGTGAACATGGATTTCTAAAAACATCCATGTCCAGGTTGCCTAATGCTGTCAATTGTCAATCCTATTGGTGACTACATATTTGTTTTTTCCTAATTTATATATTGAAACTCAACCCTGTTGAAAATGTCTAATTCTATCCCTCACTTTATACTTTGCCTGATTTCGTAATGTTTCCATTGATATCTGCTTTTCTACATATTTTCCCCAGTTCAACATAGTGTCTGACTCTTCATATGTGCTGACATTTACATTCACTCTATAACCAAAAGTCTATTGCTAAAGAACTTTTGGTCCAAATCCTATACTCACTCGTCTTCCTAAACCTACCGACTATCTTCCTAAACCTACTGAATATCCCTTTTTGACTGGATGTTCTCTTCTAAATTCAATCATCCAATGTACAAGGTCCTATGCCATTGTATATCAAATTATCTGAGACATCTTTGCAGAACATAATTCAAAGCTAAGTATCCCAATCAAGGGCAAAACCCTTCTGGGCTTCAAAGCATACCTAGATTTCTTTTTTCATACTTATATTTCACCTCTATATTCTTGTAAATATTGCAGGTTCCCAATCCCATTATTCATCGCACAGAATCATTCGTCACCAAATCAAACCTGTTTTTAACCCCAAGTATACACAGTTCCCTCAATCATTTTACAGAAGAGCAGGGACAGAGGGGTTCTTACAATACAGGAAAGTTGGGGATCTTCCACCAGATGAGAACCTCAAATGTCCATGCACAAATGATACCTGGAGAAGTTGTAGGCAGGTATGAAGCACCTGAGAGAGCAAAAGTCATCTTCCATGGCAAACAACCTGGTCAGGATGAAGGGATGTGTCTGAATCTGTCTCTCTCTTCTTACTGTAGACAAGGTGGAACAATCCAGGCCTGAGTGGAGAGCTGTTCCCGGGTGCCAATGGTTGATATACATTCTACCTTATGAAAGTGTCACAAGAAGTAGGGGAAACCTCCATCTTATGTAACCCTTGGAAGCAACTGTTAGGACAAAGTGGTTGCCAAGGCAGTGACCTCATTCAGTTCCAAAGAATGTGACATACCTCATTTCCTTGGTGATGGAACTCTCTGAACTTGGTATCCAAGAAGCCAGGCACCGAGAGGCAGTCCCAGTCCCAGGCCCAGTGGGCTCACTTGTTTGGATTTACCAAGGACAGAGTCAGTTTTCTTGGTACCTAATGATGTGAGGATGGCCAATTGCCAGGAGAGCTCTGAAGATGGACCTTTCCTGAGAAAACAGGTAGTGGCTAACCACTTTTTCCTGACATCTTCACAGAGTTGGTCAAGGAAACAAGATCTGAGAGAAGACAGGCCATTTCGGGGGAACATAGTATGGCCCACCAGTCAGAGGACACTCCGGATAGTCACAGACCTACTTGGGGGAAGGAGGTGCCTTTGTGGGAGTGGGTGTGGGTTTGTTGTTTTGTCTCATGTTCTGAGAATAGATCGAAAAGGCGGTTTGTTTGGTTTGGAGCAGACAGTTTCTAGTAAGTCATTTGACAAGGCGAGTGTTTCTGTTTATGTGTATCCCACTGTGTCCGTTGTTGTAGACATTAGAAAAGAGAATGCATTAATGGATGTGTCCTGTCTAGTATAAATCTTCCCTATAATTCATCCTGCCCAATATATGAATGGACTGTAGCTTGTCTTATCAATGTGCAACACCTGCTATCTTTCTAAGTTGTTGTTTTCTTCCTGAATTCTGGCCACTCTCCAGAATGGGCTCAGGGATTTGTGTCCAAAATATGTACCACCTCCAAGCTCTGTGACATGGCCATGTAAAGGATAGTTGAAGAGAATGGCGAGCATCTCAGAAAACTCAGATATCAGTGTGACCAGGAAAGTCTTAGTGCAGAAACACTGCTTTGGGCTTTTTGCTTACTTATTGTTGTGTTGCACTGAATGTCAGGAAGGTCTTTGCCTCAGGCCACCCCTTTGTGAAGCCTGAAGAAAACAGTTTTCAAATGGAAATGAATGGGCCTCACCTGTGGTTCTTTGCTTAATTGCTTTGGAAAGGGATGTGTCTTTATCAGCCTCTTGGTCCTGTGTGTGGCTGTGACTTAGATTCTCAGCACCTGATGGATCTTAAGAATGATCCCATGTGAGCTTCCATAACTAAATGGCAAAAAAATATCATTCATTGTGGATGAAAACTCTTGCCTTCCTCTGTTAGGTTCCTGCACTCCAACAAATATGAATAGGGATTCTGTGAGTAAAATGAGTTCTTCAAAGCCCTGCAGAGGTGCTTGTGTTTTCCCATGACTCTAAATCACCTAAAGAATCGATACCTAAAATCAGTAGCCCTCAAATTGGAGAAACATAGAAGTATTAACGGCAGGCTTATTTGTTCACTCCTGGTTCACAGCAACGGTGTCCAGGCTACCCTGACTTTAGGCAAATGAGGGGCAAACGAGCTGATTTTGGACACTGTCTTGGGCTGCACCCCTCATGGAAACCTCCAGCCAGATGTTAAGATGATTGACTATATGGAATAAGGTGAGGGCCATGTGGGAGTGTTTTGGTTTTAATGTTGGTCATTTGTGTGGCATTGGAAAAAATGACTGGTTCCACGTGGGCTTGAACTCTGGTGTGATTCCCCTTAAACACTGGGTTTTGGAACTGAACTCAGAGAAGCATTGCTATGAATTTTGTTGGGATTTTAAGAGGCCACGCATGAAAGTCGCTCTTGGAAACTGAGACCTAGGCCCCGGGTAGATTTCCACAGAGGCCTGGGAATCTCAGCAAGGATATCACATGATTTTATTCTTAAATAAATGGCAGCCATAGTTGAGAGTCAAAACACACATGCACCTCACATTGTAGACCTCAATGGGCCTAGTCTAATATGACCTTTTGTCCATTCTTTGGGAAGTCTTGCCTGTGAGATTTCTCCAGAGATTTCATTAAAATGGGCTTCCTCACCATTTAATGTTTGCTGAATGAATTGAAACCCACAGTGCCTCCAACTTCATGCTTGAAAAATGGCTAGATAAATACCATGAAATTTTTGAAATTCCTATGACCAGGTGGCACTGGAGAAACATTGGATGTCCTATTGCTGATCATGAGTATACCAGACAGTGCCTTGATTTACTGAGTTTCATGAAAATGGTGTAGAACAGAGATGCCAGTAAGTTGGAGCCTGCTGAGTAGTGGGTCTAGAGCAGTGGTGGGGAGGTGTTTGATAAAACATCCGTGGTAGGGCCATGTGGATCTACCATTGGATTCCAAATGGCTTGTAACTGACATGGTGCTGCCAGCAGACACTTATATGTAAAGGCATCTTGTTATATGGAGAGTTTTAAGAGGAAAATTAAGAATCAGGTTGATATGGACAAGGGGGCAATGGGGCAAGCTGTGAGAGATAGAAGCCTAGTTGGTGCATTCTCTTGCAGACCCTGACCCACCACACGTGACAGAACTCCCTCCAGCACTGTGTCTCAGTTTAGCTGCTAGTATTTCGTGAAACAAATACCAAACTCACAGTGCACCAGCCTAAACACCACAAAAAGTGGAGGAGGACCAAATGGCTTCACAGTCCACGCGGGGAGATGGGGAGTCACTTAGTCTCTAGTGACCTTAATTTACCTAAAAAGAGATGATTCAGCACTGCTTCATCTTGTTCATTGGAAAATAAGAAACCATGTCCTCCAGGTCACATAGATGCAGACCCAGCTTTGATGGTCTCACTACAAAGGAAGCCAAATCTCATGAAAACAACATATATTTCAAGTGCGGAAGCTCAGAGGCAGTTTCTCAAAAAGTTTTTAGGCCAGCAGAGCTCCATGTTTGTGGAGTGTTTACCCTGTCCCTTACTTTTGGAAACTCCTCTACCACCTCCAAGGTTGTGAACTCCTGGGCATTTTCCATTCCAGATATGTATTCACTGATTTTGTAACTCTTCTCCTCTAATTGTGTCTTACTTGGGGTGAAGGTAATGTCAAGGCATTGTTCTGGATGAGAGCGTGAGGATATTTGTGCAGCATATATTTACATACACATTGGATTCATTTTCCAATTTTCCATTTGAAGTACTGAATCCCGGACACTAAAACTTACCTAGTAGACTCAGACTATTCATCCTAATATAATGGGGAAATTTAACCCAACACAATAGAAATACAAGCACTTCAGAGGAGACATGTTGTATAGTTGGACTTGACATTTGCATTATATAAGGTAGGAGTTATAAATCTCGTCAAATTTTAATTGAAATATTCTCCATGTGTTTTTAAGCATAACAAATATGTGAATTCCTATTTCCCTTTTCTGTAGCTTATTCACACATGTATATTTATATGCATATATTGAATCCTACCAGGTATCACACATACATTTTTGTGAGGTGGCTGTCTTGGCAGATACAAATTGTGAGAAGTGTTCACTCCTCCTAAATGCTGTTGGAAATGAAAATTCAACCTATAGGAGAACGTCCTAGTAGAACAAAATTATGCATAAACTCATGTTCAGTAAAATAAATATTTTTGCATCTGTGGATGATATATATTTACTGATGAATTTCGATTGGCATTTATATTGGTACTTTTTAATGTCTGTGAATGTTGTGTGTGTGTGTGTGTCTGTGTGTGTGTGTGTGTGTCTGTGTGTGTGTGTGTCTGTGTGTGTGTATAAACATAGATATATATATATATACTCTCCAAATTTTTCAAAATATGAAAAAATGTGTCTAATATATACTCTCTAAATTCATTCATGTACATGTATGTGGATTTATAATCAACTTTTCACAAGATTATAATCAGAAATATTCATCCACCTGAAATACATATTTGTTTCATAGTACTGAAACCTAACTTCAGTGAATGGTGCATACAAATCCTAATTACTCTACAGTAACTGACCCAGTCTAACATCAATGCAAGATGACTCCTATGGGACATGATATGTAATTTGTCATTCATTTGTATTCGACACTGGTACATTATTGTTTCTTCAGTTTTTGCACATCATAGGATATACATTGCATCCACAAGTTCACAAATTAATAGGCATTTGTTTCAACTTTAATGACTTCTTGCTTCAGAACACATGTATTGTCAGGGTTTCTTGACTGGTCCTTTCATCAGACTTCTTTCCAAACACATAATTTTGAATTTCCATAATCATTTTGAAGCAAAACTCACACACTCTTCATGATAAACCAAAACACTAATATTTCCAATAGATATATAACTGGTTGGAATGAATGATTGTATATCAATATACGATTTCCTTTAATTTTGCAGATATCAGTTCAATTCTATATTTAAAGTTGAAAAAATTATATTATTTATTCACAGTATGGTCTATTCATGCTTTTTTTCTATGTTCATAGAAACAGGGTACACCTCTTTGTACCCCGATTCTAATTTTACATCTTCAATATATTGCTCCCAGAAATGGTGAAAGAAATACTCATGTCACCTCATTATCACAGTAATATTCTGGACAAAAAATGGAAAGGTCACACTTATGATTGTACCAAAGCCTAAATGGAAAGTGAACATGGATTTCTAAAAACATCCATATCCAGGTTGCCTAATGCTGTCAATTGTCAATCCTATTGGTGACTACATATTTGTTTTTTCCTATTTATATATTCAAACTCAACCCTGTTGAAAATGTCTAATTCTATCCCTCACTTTATACTTTGCCTGATTTCGTAATGTTTCTATTGATATCTGCTTTTCTACATATTTTCCCCAGTTCAACATAGTGACTGACTCTTTATATGTGCTGACATTTACATTCACTCTATAACCAAAAGTCTATTGCTAAAGAACTTTTGGTCCAAATCCTGTACTCACTCTTCTTCCTAAACCTACCGACTATCTTCCTAATCCTACTGAATATCCCTTTTTGACCTGATGTTCTCTTCTAAATTCTATCATCCAATGTACAACGTCCTATGCCATTGTAATTCGAATTATCTGAGACATCTTTGCAGAACATAATTCAAAGCTAAGTATCCCAATCAAGGGCAAAACCCTTCTGGGATTCAAAGCATACCTAGATTTCTGTTTTCATACTTATATTTCACCTCTATATTCTTGTAAATATTGCAGGTTCCCAATACCATTATTCATCACACAGAATCACTCGTAATCCAAATCAAACCTGTTTTTAACCCCAAGTATACACTGTTCCCTCAATCATTTTACAGAAGAGCAGGGACAGAGGGGTTCTTACAATACAGGAAAGTTGGGGATCTTCCACCAGATGAGAACCTCAAATGTCCATGCACAAATGATACCTGGAGAAGTTGTAGGCAGGTATGAAGCACCTGAGAGAGCAAAAGTCATCTTCCATGGCAAACAACCTGGTCAGGATGAAGGGATGTGTCTGAATCTGCCTCTCTCTTCTTACTGTAGACAAGGTGGAACAATCCAGGCCTGAGTGGAGAGCTGTTCCAGGGTGCCAATGGTTGATATACATTCTACCTTATGAAAGTGTCACAGGAAGTAGGGGAAACCTCCATCTTATGTAACCCTTGGAAGCAACCGTTAGGACAAAGTGGTTGCCAAGGCAGTGACCTCATTCAGTTCCAAAGAATGTGACATACCTCATTTCCTTGTTGATGGAACTCTCTGAACTTGGTATCCAAGAAGCCAGGCACCCAGAGGCAGTCCCAGTCCCAGGCCCAGTGGACTCACTTGTTTGGATTTACCAAGGACAGAGTCAGTTTTCTTGGTACCTAATGATGTGAGGATGGCCAAATGCAAGGAGAGCTATGAATATGGACCTTTCCTGAGAAAACAGGTAGTGGCTAACCACTTTTTCCTGACATCTTCACAGAGTTGGTCAAGGAAACATGATCTGAGAGAAGACAGGCCATGTCGAGGGAACATAGTATGGCCCAGCAGTCAGAGGATACTTGGGATAGTCAAAGACCTACTTGGGGGCAGGAGGTGCCTTTGTGGGAGTGGGTGTGGGTTTGTTGTTTTGTCTCATGTTCTGAGAATAGATAGGAAAGGCGTTTTGTTTGGTTTGGAGTGGACAGTTTCTAGTAAGTCATTTGACAAGGCGAGTGTTTCTGTTTCTGTGTATCCCACTGTGTCCGTTGTTGTAGACATTAGAAAAGAGAATGCATTAATGGATGTGTCCTGTCTAGTATAAATCTTCCCTATAATTCATCCTGCCCAATATATGAATGGACTGCAGCTTGTCTTATCGATGTGCAACACCTGTTATCTTTCTAAGTTGTTGTTTTCTTCCTGAATTCTGGCCACTCTCCAGAATAGGCTCATGGATTTGTGTCCAAAATATGTACCACCTCCAAGCTCTGTGACATGGCCATATAAAGGATAGTTGAAGAGAATGGCGAGCATCTCAGAAAACTCAGATATCAGTGTGACCAGGAAAGTCTCAGTGCAGAAACACTGCTTTGGGCTTTTTGCTTACTTATTGCTGTGTTGCACTGAATGTCAGGAAGGTCTTTGCCTCAGGCCACCCCTTTGTGAAGCCTGAAGAAAACAGTTTTCAAATGGAAATGAATGGGCCTCACCTGTGGCTCTTAGCTTAATTGCTTTGGAAAGGGATGTGTCTTTATCAGCCTCTTGGACCTGTGTGTGGCTGTAGCATAGATTCTCAGCACCTGATGGATCTTAAGAATGATCCCATGTGAGCTTCCAAAACCACAATGGCAAAAAATATCATTCATTTTGGATGAAGTCTCTTGCCTTCCTCTGTTAGGTTGCTGCACTCCATCAAATGAGAATAGGGATTATTTAGGTCAAATGAGTTCTTCAAAGCCCTGCAGAGGTGCTTGTGTTTTCGCTTGACTCTAAATCACCTAAAGAATTGATACCTAAAATCAGTAGACCTCAAATTGGAGAAACATAGAAGTATTAACGGCAGGTTTATTTGTTCACTCCTGGTTCACAGAAACGGTGTCCAGGCTACCCTGACTTTAGGCAAATGAGGGGCAAACGAGCTGATTTTGGACACTGTCTTGGGCTGCTCCCCTCATGGAAACCTCCAGCCAGATGTTAAGATGATTGACTATATGGAATAAGATGAGGGCTATGTGGGAGTGTTTTGGTTTTAATGTTGCTCATTTGCGTGGCATTGGAATAAATGACTGTGTCCACGTGGGCTTGAACTCTGGTGTGATTCCCCTTAGAGACTGGGTTTTGGAACTGAACTCAGAGAAGCATTGCCATGAATTTTGTTGGGATTTTAAGAGGCCATGCATGAAAGTCGCTCTTGGAAACTGAGACCTAGGCCCCGGGTGGATTTCCACAGACGCCTGGGAATCTCAGCAAGGATATCACATGATTTTATCCTTAAGGAAATGGCAGCCATAGTTGAGAGTCAAAACACACATGGACCTCACATTATAGACCTCAATGGGCCTCGCCTAATGTGACCTTTTGTCCACTCTTTGGGAAGCCTTGCCTGTGAGAGTTCTCCAGAGATTTTATTGAAATGAGCTTCCTCACCATTTAATCTTTGCTGAATGAATTGAAACCCACAGTGCCTCCAACTTCATGCTTGAAAAATGGCTAGATAAATACCATGAAATTTTTGAAATACCTATGACCAGGTGGTACTGGAGAAACATTGGATGTCCTTTTGCTGATCATGATTATACCAGACAGTGCCTTGATTTACTGAGTTTCATGAAAATGGTGTAGAACAGAGATGCCAGTAGTTTGTAGCCTGCTGAGTAGTGGGTCTAGAGCAGTGGTGGGGAGGTGTTTGATAAAACATTCGTGGAAGGGCCTTGTGGATCTACCATTGGATTCCAAATGGCTTGTAACTGACATGGTGCAGCCAGCAGACCCTTATATGTAAAGGCATCTTGTTATATGGAGAGTTTTCAGAGGAAAATTAAGAATCAGGTTGATATGGAAAAGGGGGCAATGGGGAAAGCAGTGAGAGATAGAAGCCTAGTTGGTGCATTCTCTTGCAGACCCTGACCCACCACACGTGACAGAACTCCCTCCAGCACTGTGTCCCAGTTTAGCTCCTAGTATTTCGTGAAACAACTACCAAACTCACAGTGCAGCAGCAAAAACTCCACAAAAAATGGAGGAGGACCAAATGGCTTCACAGTCCATACGGGGAGACACTTAGTCCCCAGTGGCCTCAGTTTACTTACAAAGAGAGGATTCAGCACTGCTTCATCTTGTTCATTGGAAAATAAGAAACCATGTCCTCCAGGTCACATAGATGTAGACCCAGCTTTGATGGTCTCACTACAAAGTAAGCCAAATCTCCTGAAAACAACATATATTTCAAGTGTGGAAGCTCAGAGGCAGTTTCTCAAAAAGTTTTTAGGCCAGCAGAGCTCCATGTTTGTGGAGTGTTTACCCTGTCCCTTACTTTTTGAAACTCCTCTACCGCCTCCAGAATGTGAACTCCTTAGCATTTTCCATTCCAGATATGTATTCACTGATTTTGTAACTCTTCTCCTCTAGTTGTGTCTTACTTGTGGTGAAGGTAATGTCAAGGCATTGTTCTGGATGAGAGCGGGAGGATATTTGTGCAGCGTATACTTACATACACATTGGATTCATTTTCCAATTTGTCATTCGAAGTACTGAATCCCTGACAATAACCCATACCTAGTAGACTCAGACTATTCATCCTAATATAATCGTGAAAATTAACCCAACACAATAGAAATACAAGCACTTCAGAGGAGACATGTTGTAGAGTTGGACTTGACATTTGCCTTATATAAGGTTGGAGTTATAAATCTAGTCAAATTTTAATTGTAATATTGTCCATGTGTTTTTAAACTTAACAAATATGTGAATTCTTGTTTCCCTTTTCTGTAGCCTATTCACACATGTATATTTATATGCATATATAGAATCCTACCAGGTATCACACGTACATTTTTGTGAGGTGGCTGTCTTGGCAGATACAAATTGTGAGAAGAGTTCACTCCTCCTAAATGCTTTTGGAAATGAAAATTCAACCTATAGGAGAGCGTCCTATTAGAAAAACATTATATATAAACTCATGTTTAGTAAAATAAATATTTTTTGCATTTGTGGATGATATATATTTACTGATGAATTTCGATTGGCATTTATATTGGTACTTTTTAATGTCTGTGAGTGTTGTGTGTGTGTGTGTGTGTGTGTGTGTGTGTGTGTATATATATATATATATATAGATAGATAGATAGATATAGATATAGATATATAGATATAAATATAGATATACTCTCCAAATTTTTCAAAGTATGAAATATATGTGTCTTATTTTGCACTTCCTAAATTTTTCATATTCATGAATGTGGATTTATAATTATCTTTTCACAAGATTATTCTCAGAAACATTCATATACCCTACGAGACTCTTACCACTAATACTAATATAATGGAGAAAAAGAACCCAAACAGAATAGATACAAGCATTTCAGAAGAGACATGGTGTATAGTTGGACTTGCCTTTTGCATAATATAAGGTAGGAGTTATAAATCTATTCAATTTATTGAAATAATTTTCCATGTGTTATTTTTTTTGACACAACACAAAATTTAATCTTTGAAAAATAAATAAAGTTGACACTTCCTTAACCAAGCTAATGAAGAAAAAAAACCTCAAATTACTAAAATTAAGGATCATAAAGGAACTTTTACAGAGTACACAACTAAAATACAGAGAATAATTGAAAACTAATTTGAAAATTTATAGTCTAATAAATTAAAATACCATGATGACATCAATAAAATTTTAGAGATATACCCAAACTTAATTAGTAGGACGTGAACAATTTAAACAAATCAATTTCAAGCAATGAAATAGAAGTTGCTGTCAACAGCCTACCAATCAAGCAAAGCCCAGGAACAGACAGATTCTAAGCCATGTTCTACAAGACCTTCAAAGAAGCATTCATCACAATACTCCTCAAATTATTCCATAAAATAGAAAAGGATGGAACTCCTCCAAACTCATTCCATGAGGCTATTATCACTCACATACCAAAATCAGACAAAGACACATCAAGGAAAGAAATCTTCAGAGCAATATTCCTGACAAAGATATATACAAAAATTCTCAATAAAATTCTTTTTTTAAGCCAAAGTTAATCAAAAGGGATAAAGAGGGACACTACACACTATTCCATGTGTTTTTAAAGTTAAGAAATATATGAATTCCTGTCTCCCTTTCTCTGTAGCCTATTAAGCACATGTATTTTTATATGCACAAATAGAATCCTACCTGGTTTCACACGTACATTCTTGTAAGGTGGCTGACTTGGCAGATACTATTTGTGAGAAGAGATCACTCCTCCTAAACGCTGTTGGTACAGAAAATTCAACCCATGGGTGAGCTTCCTAGATGAACAACATTATACATACATCCATGTTCAGTAAAATGAATATTTTGGGATATGCGGATGAGTTATTTTTCATGATGAATTTCGATTGACATATATATATTGCGACATTATAATGTGTGTGTGTTTGTCTCTCTCTCTCTCTCTCTCTATATATATATATATATATATATACACATTATATATTATATATATATATACACATTATATTATATACACATTATAATGTGTGTGTGTTTGTCTCTCTCTCTCTCTCTCTCTCTCTCTCTCTATATATATATATATATATATATATATATATATATATATATGCCATTGTATATCGATTTGCATCGACCTCGGTGCAAAACATTACTCAAGCTAAGGATCCCAATCAAGAGCCCAAATCCTTCTGGGCTTCAAATATTACCTAGATTTCTGTTTTCATACTTATATTTTACCTCTATATTCTTATAAATATTGCTGGTTCCCAATACCATTATTCATCCAGCAGAATGATTCCTAAGCCAAATGGAACATGCTATTAACCCTAACCATACAATGTTCCCTCAATCTCACTTTACAGAAGAGCAGGGATAAAGTTGATATTACAATACAGGAAGTTAGGAGATCTTCCACCTGCTGAGTACCTCAAAATCCATGCAGAAATAATCCCTGGAGAAGATGTTGGCAGCTATGAAAGACCTGAGAGAACAAAAGTCATATTCCATGGCAAACAACATGGTCAGGATGAAAGGATGTGTCTGAGTCAGCCTCTCTATTCTTAATGCAGGGAAGATGGACCAAAGCAGGCCTGTGTGGAGAGCTGTTCCCAGGTGACTATGGTTTCTATACCATTCTAACATGTGAAAGTATCACAGGAAGTAGGGCAGCCTCCATGTCAGGAGACACTAGGATGCAACTGTTAGGACAAAGTAGTGGCCAAGACAGGGACCTCATTTATTTCCTGAAGGTAGTGACCTCACCTCATTTCCTTGGCGATGGAACTCTCTGAATTTTGTGATCCAGGAAGCCAGGCACCAGAGCCAGTCCAAGTCCCAGTCGCAGTGGGCTCACTTGTTTGGATTTACTAAGGACAGAGTCAGTCTTTCTTGGTACCTACTGATGTAAGGGTTGCCAAATACTAAGAAAGCTCTGAAGAGGGGTCTTTCCTGAGAGGACAGGAATTGGCTCACCACTGCCTCCTGACAACTTCACAGAGTTGACCAAGGAGACCAGATCTGAGACAGAAAGGCCATTTGTGGGGAACATCGTTTGGCCTACCAGTCAGAGGACAGTCCAGATAGTGACAGACCTACTTGGGGGAAGGAGTTGCATTTGTGGGTGTTGGTTTGTGTTTGTGGTTTTTTTCCATGTTCTGAGAATAGGTAAAAAAGGAGGTTTGTTTGGATTGGAGTGGACTGTTTCCAGTAAGTCATTTGACAAGGAGACTGTTTCTATGTCCGTGTATCCCACTGTGTTTTTCTTTGTGGATATTAGAAAAAAAATAGCTCATTGGGTGTGTCCTGTCTAGTAGAAAGCTTCCCAGCATGCATCCTTTCCAATTAATGAATGGACTGAGGCTTGCCTTATCCATGGGCAACACCTGCTATCTACCTAATTTTCCATTTTTTCATGAATTCTGGCCACTCTCAAGATTAGTATCATGTATTTTTGTACAAGATATGTACCACCTCCAAGCTCTGTGACATGGCCATGTACTGGATAGCTGAAGGGAATGGCGAGCAACTCAGAAAACTCACATATTAGAGTAACAAGGAAAGTCTCCGTGGAGAAACCCTGCTTGGGGCCTTTTGATTACCTATTGTTCTGTTGCTCTGAATGTCAGAAAGGTCTTTGCCTCAGGCCACCCCTTTGTGAAGCCTGAAGAAAACAGTTTTCAAATGGAAATGAATGGGCATCACCTGTGGCTCTTTGCTTCATTGCTTTGGAAATGGATGTATCTGAATCAGCCTCTTGGCCCTGTGTGAGCCTGTGGTTTAGATTTTCAGCACCTGATGAATCTAAAGAAAGATCCCATGTGGGCATCCAAAACCTAAATGGAAAAAAGATCAGTCATTGTGGATGAAGCCTCTCGACTTCCTCTGTAAGATTCCTGACCTCCATCAAGTGAGAATAGGGATTATTTGTGTCAAATAAGTTCTTCAAAGGGCTGCAGAGGGGAGACAATAGGTGCTTGGGTTTTCTTATAACTCCAATTCACACTAAAAATCTATACCCCACAGTCAGTAGTCAAATTTGAGAAGTGGAGTAGTATTAACGGCAGGCCTATTTGATCACTTCTGGTTCACACTAAGGTTGTCCAGGCCACCCTGACTTTAGGCAAATGAGGGACAAGGGAGATTATTTTTGACACTGTCTTGGGCTGTGCCCCTCATGGAAACCTCCAGCTAGAGGTTATGATTAGTGTCTATATAAAAAGATGAAGAGGGCCATGTGAGAGTGTTTTGGTTTTAATTGTCATCATTTGTGTGGCAATTTGAAGAGATGCCTGGGTCCACCTGGGCTTGAACTCTGTTGTGATTCCCCTTAGAGACTGAGTTGTGTAACTGACCTCAGAGAAGTATTGCCATAATTGTGTTGGGATTTCAGGAGGCCACACATGAGATTCACCATTGGAATCTGAGATCTTGGCCCAGGGTGACTTTACACAGAGCACTGGGAATCTAAGCCAGGATATCACAAGATTTTATTCTGAAAGATTCCAGCCATAGTTAAAACACCAACAGGGAATCTTTAGATCACTTATAAGCAAATTAAAAAACAAAATTTTTTAACAAGAGTAAAAATACTTAGTTAATGTAATGCTACCCTGAATTTTTTGGGTGAGTTTTACTTTATATTCCCTGTTTGAGATCCTAGTAAACTTGAGAGGAAAAAAAAAAGAAAAAAACAAAACTTTTGAACATAACTTTAAATGAAATAAAATCTGACCTACTGCTTTCGTAGTCATTCTCACATGTAGTAAGATGGGACACAGAGCCTTATCTCAGGTAAGACAGGGCTCTTTATAAATCATAAGTGTTTTAGTTCTAAAGCTGATCTTCGTTTTTTAATATCCTTTTACAAAGTTTACATAAATTGTTTGAGGTCACATGAACATTAGCTAACACCATATAATATCACTTTTGAAACATGAATTAAAGAATGGCTGAATGTTTTTAACATTCAAATAGATTAGGCTCTCATTAATTTAAAAATACATTTAAATCGTTGCACAATGTAAAGTGTAACATAAAACTTTACATATCTTATTGATAACAGGTAAATAAATCCCCAATATATATTTTATTTACCATACAACTTCAGAACACCAGCTTGATATAATGCTCTTTTAATGTTTCTACCTTATCGAGTTGTATAACTGGAAGATATGAGCACATTAATAGCATCACAGTTACATTGATGTTTCTACATTAACCAAGTTTATCTTTTAAAGAAATGGCAGTACAGTGCTCTAAAATAACAGTTCTGTTTTAAACAGTTGTTTAATTTTTATGGTTGCTTGCTCTGGAAAAAATAAGACTTAATAAACACAATGTTATGAGTAATCTTATGTTTTAAGAAATTTTTGTCTCTTTAACACATGACTAATTTTTACAATCTTACACAGACTTTAGTAGAAAGTCTGTATAAGATTGTAAACATTTTATACAGATTTTGTACTAAAAATTGATAGACCTTAGTATACCAATCAGATATCAAACAAAAACACTCATGAATGAGTAAATCCAAATCAAATTTACTTTACTTTTTAATCAAAATATTAGACAAATGTATTGAACAGTGTAAACCATTTTTTGGTTGAAGGAAAAGTCCTAGAACAAAGTCATATAGACCTTTGGTAGACAATAATATTTTATTAGATTTTTGAACACCTAGAAAAACTTATAGGCATAAATTTGAAGACATTTATATTTATCTGTTTATCCAATCTAAATTGAAACATTTAAACCACGTGAATTAAAGATCTGTGGTCCACTTTTTAAAATTTGTTTTTATGAGCACTTTTTTATATGAGTGCTCCTTATATATGTTAATTTGTGTATCATTTGAATGATATACGGACATATGTGTGTATATATATATATATATATATATATATATATATAGAGAGAGAGAGAGAGAGAGAGAGAGAGAGAGACATAAAACACATAACAAAAGTGTGCACACCTAATAATAGTGAAGGCCTTGTAGCTTTTCACAGGTGAAATCACCATTGCAATGTTTTTAAAACTCCACAGTTGGTCAAAGATAAAACTGATCAGAAAAACATTAACCTAGGTCTGTAGGATCAAAATCATAAACTCAAAAAAAAAAAAAAGAATCTAAGAAAAAATTATGAGTCCTAGAAAAAATGACTGGCCGGTAATTAGTAAATACCATACAATTTACCATTTTTTTCCCTTAGGCCTCAGATCAGTCTCCTACTGAGCTTACAGGAGACTTTCATTTGCATTTCAACAGAAGTCCTGGCTGAGGTCTGGAAGGAGCAGGAAAAAACTGCTATTCTGAGCAGACACCTCAGGCCTAAGGCATTTTAACCATAATTTTCTGGTTATGATGTTGAAAATTATGCTACAACTTTAAGATACAATTCACAAAATTTTATATCTTTACATCTTGTTTTGTCAACAGATATCATACTATGATTTACTATCCTTGTCCAAATTAATGCACTGGTAAACACAGTGACATTTTCCCAGGCTACCCAATTCAGAATTGGAGAAAAAAAGACTGCATGATTGGGAAGTTACTTGTCAACTTGGAAGTAGAGTTCTTTAGTTTTCCATCCTAAGTATTTAAGTTCTCTGGCATGAATTATCTGAAATCAAAAACTAAACAATTACCTAAACCCGACTTTTAACTGCAATATTGTGCAATGCTTCAAAAAACGCATTCAGATACCAGATTTTTACAATAAAACATCATCATTTAGACACACATTCAGCTAAGATCATTCTCAAGAAACAATTTATAATATAAACACATTATTGCACATGTCTTAAAGTGCCAAAAACAAAGGCACAAGACAGACAGAAAGGAACTCCAGAATATGGCTGACAGACAGAAGCCTTTAAAACAGAGCAGATAAGAGAAAAATCTCCTGCACCAGTGGCACCACAGATGTCCCCACAAGGGGACCAGATGTTTTCACAGAGAAGCTACCTGAAATGTAAAATCAAGGGTCTCCATGGTGACTTTACTGCATTTAGTGTCCCCTTTTTATTTTTCTCTTTTAAAAGAAGACAGAGGTGTCATAATTCTTACAGTGCAGGGAAAGAAGGAGGGAATTCCCTGAAGCAACAGGGCTTTGGCAGTTGCTGGGGTCCCTCAGTCCCTCCTTTTACTTACAGGATTAGCTCTTCTGTTTCGGGTCCACTCCAAGCATGCACCATCTCCTAACATTTCAGTCGTCAGCTCTCAAAAAGTTCTGGGACGGGGCCGGGTATCAAAATTTGTAACTTAAAGTTCGGTTTCTGACCCTGAAGCAAATTAATGCTAATTTAATAATGAGGACAGGGTTTTGAGAAAAAGAAAATGGAGGTTTATTGCTTTGCTAACAAAGGAAAAACAAGGGGACTCTGCCAAAAGGTTGTGACTCTCATGATCTGGAGGGACAAGGGATTTTAAAGAGTTTCACTTGTTAACCTGGGGTATACTCAGTTCTTCGTTCCCCAGCAGGCATTGCCCTGTGCAGTGGGTGTGCTCCAGGCAGCCAGCTAGGGGCTTCTTTCTTCCTGCTTAACAAAGGTGGGTAAAGTTCATCACAGTTCCTTAAAACACAGTCGAAAGGGTGTCAGGCTTACTTGCTTTGTTACCCTTTTTCACGTCCAATATCCTTAAAATTTTACCACAGAAATCAAACAAAAAAACGCACAAAAAAAACAACAAAAAACATATAGACCACAGAACAAAACACAGAAAAACAGAATCCTGGTGCCGAAACAGAAAAACAGAGGAGCAATGCAACATCTTGCTAAAACTCCAGGGTAGGAGCGTGTGTGTGCCCATCGGCACCTCTCTACCCTTCCAGAGGAATTCCCTACAGAACAGAACAGAGGACAGCATGATTCTCATTACTGTCCTGGACAGGAGTGTATGTGAGCCTCCCCAGGCCACCTCTCTGTCATCAGAAGAGATCTCCCTTAACCAGATATCAGATGTTATAAAGGCGCCACTTACCTATGGAGGCCTCCTCCACCAGGGGCTTGATAATAGTTTTAGTGTGGTGGTTCACTGCAGTGCTCCCCAGACTGACGGCTCACTCCAAGGCCTTGGAACATCTCAAGTTGTGCACCTCCTAGAGTGGTTCTCCAGCCCAGTGCCCTGGAGGGAAGGCCAGCTTCAGAATTTTCAGCAGTCTGGTTTTGTGATCTGCTCGGGCAGGGTCATCTCACTGGGGAACTCCAAAATTTTGGACTAGGATGCAAGAAAAGACCACTGACTCCAATTAAAATCAAATTAAGACAAGCTTATTATTTCAACAGGCTGGGCTGCCTCTCCTTCCCAAAATGGCGGGAACAAGACAGCAACCCCACCTTTCCTACAGCCCAGCTATATAGCCCAGAAAGTTACACAAACGGGTGGTTACAGATAACAAAACTTTGAAAGCATCACACTAATGGTAGTTTACATTTTTTTTTTTTGCTGGCCCCAATATCAGAAATAATGAGGACCATTAGGGCCTCAGAGAGGGTTGTTGTCTGGCCAGGGAAGGCCAATATTTATGAGGTGTCACTAAAGTTTCAGAAAGTACTGTTATCTGGTCAGAGAGCCAGGTGTGGATGAGTTCAAGGCACGGGCAGGCGTTCCAAGCAGGTTCAGAATTTGCAGTAATTTAGAGTAAAGCCAAAATTATCTTTTCACGGCTTTGTGGCAAGATGGTTCCCAATTTTAATAAAAAATCAGGTTGGGTCTATCAAGCCTCTCCCTTACTTTTGGAAACTCCTCAGCAAACTCCAATGTTGTGAACTCCCGAGCATTTTAATTCCAGATATGTATTCACAGAATTTCTAACTCTTCTATTCCAATTGTGTCTTTCTTGGGGCGAAGGTAATATCAAGTCATTGTTCTGGATGAGAGTGGAAATATTTTTGTGTAGCACATATTTGCATACACATTTAGGAGATCACTCCTCCTAAACACTGTTGGAACAGAAAATTCAAACTATGGGGGAGCTTCTTAGTTGAACAACATTATTCATGAATCCAAGTTCATTAAACAAATAGTTTTGGATCAGTGGATGATATATATTTCAAGATGAATTTCAATTGGCATATACTATGCTACATTTTAATGTCTGTGTGTGTTTTTTGTTTATAATGTTCTGCGATTTATATGGATTTAAAATCAAGTTTCCACAAGATTATTCTCAGAATATTCATCCACCTGAAATACATATTTGTTTCCTAGTACTGAAAACTAACTTCAGTAAATGGTGCATAAAAATCCTAATATGTCTACAGTAACTGACCCAGATTAATATCAATGCAAGTAGATTCCTAGGGGACATGATGTGTATTTTGATGTTCATTTTTATTCAACACTGCTACATTACTATTTCTGCAGCTTATGCACATCATACTGTATATATTTCATTCAAAAGTTCGCAAATTTATATGCATGTGTTTCACATTCAATCACTTCCTGCTTCAGAACACATGAATTCCTCCAGGTTTCTTGACTATTCTTTTCATGATACTTCTTTCCAAACACATTATTTTTGATTTCCATAATCACGTTTGAAGCAAAACTCACACACTTTTCAGGATAAAATATAACCCTAATATTACCATTAGATGTATAAGTGGTTGGAATGAATGATTGCATATCAATATGAGATTTCTTTTATATTTTCAGATATCAATTCAATCCATTATTTAAAGTGGAACCAGTTATATTATTTATACACAGTATGGTCTATTCATGCATAATCTGCATATTCATAGACACAGGGTACACCTATTTGTACCCCAAATACTAAATTATACGTCTACAAAACATTGCTCCAGAAACGGTGGAAGAAATATTCATGTCACCTGATCTACACATACATTTTATCACAATAATATTCTGGACACAAAATGCAATGGTCACACTTATGATTTTAAAAAAGCCTAAATGGAAAGTGAACATGGATTACAAAAAAACATCCAAGTCCTGGTTACCTAATGCTCTCGAATTCAATCCTATTTGTGACAACATATTTGTTTCTTCCTAAGATTATATATTCAAACTCAACCCTGTTGAAAATGTCTAAACCAATTACACACTTTATATTTTTGCTGATTTCCTAATGTCTCTATTTATGTCTGCTTTCCTACATATTTTCCCCTGTTCATCATTGTGACTGACTCTTCACATGTGCTGACATTTACATTCACTCTCTACCCGAAACCCTATTTGTAAAGAACTTTTGGTCCAAATCCTATACTCACTCTTCTTTATAAACCTGCTGACTACCTTGGTAATCCTACGGACTATTCCTTTATGACTAGATGTTCTGTTTGTTATTCAATCATCCGAGGTACAAGATCCAATTTCATTGTATATTGACTTATCTGAGACATCCGTGCAGAATATAATTCAAAGCTAAGTATCCCACTCAAGGGCCCAATGCCCTACTTGGCTTCAAATCTTCCCTAGATTTCTGTTATATTTTACCTATATATTCTTGTAAATATCACAGGTTTCCAATACCATTATTCATCCAGCAGAATGATTGCTAACCAAAATTGAACATATTATTAACCCTAACCATACACTGTTCCCTCAATCTAACTTTAGAGCAGTGCAGGGACAGAGTTGGTCTTACAAAAGAGGAATGTTGGGGATCTTCCACCTGCTGAGAATATCAAAGATCCATGCAGAAATGATCCCCGAAGAAGATGTAGACTGCTATGAAGGACCTGAGAGAGCAAAAGTTAGCTTCCATGGCAAACAACCTGGTCACTATGAAGGGATGTGTCTGAATAAGCCTCTCTCTTTTTAATATAGAGCAAATGGACCAAACCAGGCCTGTGTGGAGATCTTTTCCCCGGTACCAATGGTTGATATACCATTCTAACTTGTGAAAGTGTCACAGGAAGTAGGGGCAGCCTCCATCTCATGGGACCCTTGGAAGCAACTGTTAGGACAAAGTGGTTGCCAAGGCTGTGAGCTCATTCACTTCATGAAGGAAGTGACCTACCTCACTTTCTTGGTGATGGAACTCTCTGAACTTGGGATCCCTGAAAACAGGCAGCCAGAGTCAGGCCCAATAACAGTCACAGAAGTCTCACTTTTTGGATTTACCAAGGAGAGAGTCAATCTTTCTTGGTATCTACAGTTGTGAGGATGGCCAAATGCCAGGAAAGATCTGAATTGGGGTCTTTCCTGAGAAAGCAGGTATTGGCTCACCGCTGGCTCCTGACAACTTCACAGAGTGGGCCAAGGAGTCCAGATTTGAGAATATAGAAGCCATTTCGGGGGAACATAGTATGGCCCACAAGGCAGAGGACACTCTTGATAGTCACAGACCCTCTTGGGGGAAAAAGGTGCCTTTGTGGGAATGAGTGTGTGTATGTGGTTTTGTCTCATGCTCTGAGAATAGGTAGGAAAGGCGGTTTCTTTGGTTTAGAATGGACTGTTTCTAGTAAGTCATTTGACAAAGCAAGTGTTTCTATGTCTGTGTATCCAACTGTGTCCATGGTTGTAGACATTACAAAAGAAAATGCATCAATGGATGTGTCCTGTCTAGGAGAAAGCTTCCCCACATTCATCCTGCCCAATTTATGAAAGGACGGAGGCTTGCCTTATTGATGGGCAAGACCTGCTGTCTTCCTAAGTTTCTGTTTTCTTCTTGAATTCTGGCCACTCTCCAGAATAGACTCATGGTTTTGTGACCAAGATATGTAGCACCTCAAAGCTCTGTGACATGGCCGTGTATGGATAGCTGAAGGGAATGGCGAGAATCTCAGGAAACTCAGATATCTGTGTGATCATGAGTGTCTCAGTGGAGAATCCCTGCTTTGGGCCTTTGCTTACCTATTGTTCTGTAGCACTGAATGTCAGGAAGGTCTTTGCCTAAGGCACCACTTTGTGAAACCTGAATAAAACAGTTTTCTAATGGAAATGAATGAGCATCACCTGTCTCTCTTTGAGTAATTGCTTTTGAAAGGGAGGTGTCTGAGCCAGTCTGTTGGCTGTGTGTGAGGCTGTGGCTTGCATTCTCAGCACCTGATGGATCTAAAGAAAGATGCCATGTGTGCATCCAAAACCAAAATGGCCAAAAGAGCAGTCATTGTGGATAAAATCTCTTGCCTTCCTCTGTAAGGTTCCTGACCTCTATCAAGTGAGAATAGGAATCCTTTGGGTCAAATGACTTCTTCAAAGCCCTGCGGAGGCTAGCCAATAGGTGCTTGGGTTTTCTCATGACCCCAATGCACATAAAGAATCTAAACCCCACAGTCAGTAGGCCTCAAATTGGAGAAGCTGAGCAGTATTAATGGTAGGCCTTTTTGATCACTTCTGGTTCACAGAAGGGGTGTCCAGGCCACTCTGACTTTATGGAAATGACGAGCAAGAGTGCGTATTTTGGACACTGTCTTGTCCTGCGCTCCTCATAGAAACCTCCAGCTAGAGGTTATGATGAGTGTCTATATGGAAGAAGATGAGAGCCATGTGGGACTATTTTGGTTTTAATTGTGGTCATTTGTGTGGCAGTTGGAAGAGATGACTGGGTCCACCTGGGTTTGAACTCTGGTGTGAATCCCCTTAGAGACTGAGTTCTGGAAGTGACCTCAGAGAAGTATTGCCATGAATCGAGTTGGGATTTTAGGAAGCCATGCATGAGAGTCGCCCTTATAAACTTAGATCAAGGTCCAGGGTGGCTTTCCACAGAGCACTGGGAATCTCAGCCAAATTATCCCATGATTTTATTCTTAAAGACTTGGCAGCCATACTTGAGAGTCAAAACACACATGGAACTCACATTGTAGACCTCAATAGGCCTGGCTTCATGTAACCTTTTGGCCACTCTATGGGAAGCGTTGCCTATGAAAGTTCTCCAGAGTTTCACTGAAATGAGCTTCCTCAACATTTAATGGTTCTTGAAAGCCACAGTGCCTCCCAACTACATCCTTGAAAAATGGCTAGATAAATACTTTGAAATTTTTGAAATTCCCATGACCAGGTGGCACTGGAGTATCTTTGGATGTCCTGCTGCTGATCATGAGTGTACCAGAGAGTGCCTTGATTGACTGGAATTTATAAAAATAATGTAGAACAGAGATGGTAGTAAGTTGGAGCCTGCTGAGTAGTGGGCCTAGAGCAGTGGTAGCCACGTGTGTGATAAAACATCTGTGGTGGGTCCATGTGATTAGCCCATTTGCTTCCAAATGGCTTGTGACTGACATGGTGCAGCCAGCAGACCCTTATTTGTAAAGGCATCTTTTTATTTGGAGAGCTTTCAAGGTAATAATCAGAATCAGGTTGATATGGTCAAGGGTGCAAGCTATGTGAGAAAGAAGCCTGGTTGTTTCATTCTCCTGCAGACCCTAACCCACCACACGTGACAGAACTCCCTCTAGCACTGTGTCCCAGTTGAACTTGTTGTTCAAAAAGCCCAGTGCAGCAGCAAGAACCAAAAGCCCCAGTGCAGCAGCAAGAACCACCACAAAAATTTGAGGAGGACCAAATGGCTTCACAGTCCACACGGGATGAAACTTAGCCTCCAGTGGCCACACTTTACCTACAAAGAGAGAATTCAGCACTGCTGCCTCAGGTTCATTTGAAAATAAGAATCCATGTTCTCCAGGTCATATAGATGCAGACCCAGCTTTGATGGTCTCACTACAAAAGAAGCTAAAACGCCTTAATACAACATATATTTCAAGTGCCCAGCTTCAGAGGCAGTTTCTCAAGAAGTCTTTAGGCCAGCAGAGCTCAATGTTTGTGGAGTGTTTACCATGTCCCTTACTTTTGGAAACTGCTCTACCACCTCCAAGGTTGTGAACTCCTGAGCATATTCCATTCCAGATTTGCATTCACAGATTTTCTAACTCTTCTCCTCTAATTGTGTCTTACCTGGGGTGAAGGTAATGTCAAGGCATTGTTGTGGATGAGAGTGGGAAGATTTTTGTGTAGCACATATTTGCATAGACATTGGATTCATTTTCCAATTTCCCATTAAAAATACTGAATCCCTGACACTAACCCATACCCTACTAGACTCTGACTACTAATCCTAATATGATGGAGAA
This sequence comes from Callospermophilus lateralis, assembly GCF_048772815.1. NCBI lineage: Eukaryota > Metazoa > Chordata > Mammalia > Rodentia > Sciuridae > Callospermophilus > Callospermophilus lateralis. The sequence goes on from NW_027513464.1 coordinate 868,495, forward strand.
AAATAACCCAAACAGAATAGAAATACAAGCAGTACAGAGAAGGCATGGTGTATAGTTGGACTTGCCTTTTGCATTATGTAGGGTAGGTGTTATAAATCTAGATAATTTTTAATTGAAATAGTTATCCATGTGTTTTTAAAGTTAACAAATATGTGAATTTCTATCTCCCTTTCTCTGTAGCCTATTCAGCAAATGTATTTTTATATGCACATATAGAATCCTAGCTGGTATCACATGTACATACTTGTTTGGAGGCTGACGTGGCAGATAAAAATTATGAGAAGAGATAACTCCTCGTAAATGCTGTTGGATCTTAAAATTCAACCTATGGGTGATCTTCCTAGTTGAACAACATTATTCATAAATCCATGTTCAGTAAAATTAATATTTTTGGATCAGTGGACGATATATATTTCACCATGAATTTCGATTGGCATATATACTGCTACTCTTTAATGTCTGTGTGTGTTTTGTGTTTGTGTGTGTGTATATATATATATATATGTATATATATATATATATATATATATATATATATATATATATATATATATACAATCTCCAGATTTTTTAAAATATAAAATATATGTGTCTTATTATACACTCCCTAAATACATTCATATTCATGTATGTGGATTTATAATCAAATTTTTACAAGATTATTCTCAGAAATATTCATCCCCCTGAAACACATATTTGTTTACTAGTACTGAAAACTAACTTCAATGAAAGGTGCATACAAATCCTAATATTTCTGCAGTAACTTACCCAGGTTAATATCAATGCAAGTAGATTCCTATGGGACATGATGTGTATTTTGACATTCATTTTTATTCAACACTGGTACAGTACTATTTTTTCAGTTTATGCACATCAAAGGATAAATGTTTCATCCAAAATTTCAAAATTTAAAACTTTTGATTCACTTTCAATCACTTCCTGCTTCAGAACACATGTATTCCTCCATGTTTCTTGACTGGTCTTTCATGAGACTTCTTTGCAAACACATTATTTCCGATTTGCATAATCAATTTTGAAGCAAAACTCACACACTCTTCATGATCAACCGTAACACTAATATTACCATTAGATGTACAACTGGTTGTAATGAATGTATGTATGCCAATATCAATATAAGATTTCCTGTATATTTTCAGATATCAATTTATTCCAATTCCAATTTCTAATGTTGGGTCCAGTTATATTATTTATTCACAGTTTGGTCTATTCATTCATCATCTCTATATTCATCAAAACAGGGTACACCTATTTTTTTCCCCAATACTAATTTATAGGTTGTGAAAATATTGCTCCCCATAATGGTGGAAGAAATACTCATATCACCTGATCTACATATACATTTTTATCACAGTAATATTCTGGACACAAATGTAAAGGTAACACTTATGATTGTACCAAAACCTAAATTGAACGTGAATATATATTACTAAAACCATCCATGTCCAGGTCGCCTAATGCTCTCAAATTTCAATCCTATTGGTGACTACATATTTGTTTCTTCTAATATCATATATTCAACCTCAACCCTGTTGAAAATGTCTAATCCTGTTACTCACTTTATACTTTGCCTGATTTCCTAATGTCTCTATTTTATATCTGCTTTCCTACATATTTTCCCCAGTTCATCATTGTGACTGACTCTTCATATGTGCTGATATTTTCATTCAGTCTCTAAACGAAACCCTATTGCTAAAGAACTATATTTCCAACTCAAAGACTCACTCTTCAACCTAAACCTACTATTTTCCTAATCCTACTGACTATCCCTTTTTGACTGGATGTTCTCTTCGACATTCAGGCATCTGAGGTACTAGGTTTTATTCCATTGTATGTAGATTTACCTGCGACCACATTGCAGAATGTAATTCAAAGCTAAATATCATAATCAAGGGCCCAATGCCCTTCCTGGCTTCAAATCTTACCTAGATTTCTCTTTTCATACTTATATTTCAAATACATATTCTTATAAATATTTCAGGTTCCCAATACCATTATTCATCCAGCAGAATGATTCCTAACACAAATAAAACATGTTGTTAACCCTAACCATACACTGTTCCCTCAATCTAAATTTACAGAGGGAAGGGACAGAGTTGGTCTTACAGTAAAGAAATGTAGGGGGTCTTCCACCTACTGAGACCCTCAAAGTTCCATGCTGAAATGATCACTGGAGAATATATACGCAGCTATGAAGGACCTGAGAGAGCAAAAGTCATGTTCAATGGCAAACAACCTGGTCAGGATGAAGGTTTCTGTCTGAATCAGCCTCTCTATTCTTAATGTAGAGAAGATGGACCAAACCAGGCCTGTGTGGGTAGCTGTTCCCGGGTGCCTATGGTTGATATAAGATTCTAACTTGTGAAAGTGTCACAGGAATTAGGGACAGCCTCCTTTTCATGTGAGACTTGGAAGCCACTGGTTGGACAAAGTGATTGCCAAGGCAGTGACCTCATTCAGTTCCTGAAGAAAGTGACCTCACATCACTTCCTTAGTGAAGGAAATCTCAGAACTTGAGATTCATGAAGCCAGGCACCCAGAGTCAGTCCCAGTCCCAGTCCCAGTGGTCTCACTTGTTTGGATTTACCAAGCACAGAGTAAGTCTTTCTTGGTACCTATTGATGTGAGGATTGCAAAATGCCAGTAAAGCTCTGAAGAGGGGCCTTTCCTGAGAAAGCAGGTAGTGGCTCACCTCTGGGTCCTGACACCTTCACAGAGTTGGCCAAGGAGACCAGATCTGAGACATTTCAGGCCATTTAGGGGGAAAATAATATGGCCCACCAGTCAGAGGACACTCCGGATAGTAACAGACCTTCTTGGGGGAAGGAGCTGCCTTTGTGGGTGTTGGTTTGTGGTTTTGTCTCATTTTCTGAGAATAGGTAGGCAAGGCGCTTTATGTGCTGTGGAATGAACTGTTTATTGTAAGTCATTTGACAAGGCGAGTGTTTCTATGTCTGTTTACCTCACTGTGTTCGTGGTTGTACTCATTAGAAAAAAAGAATGCATCAATGGATGTGTCCTGTCTAGTAGAAATCTTCCCAGAATTCATCCTGCCCAATTTATGAATGGAGTTCAGATTGCCTTATCAATGGGTAACACCTGCAATCTTCCTAAGTTACAGTTTTCTTCCAGAATTCTGGCCCCTCTCCAGAATAGTCTCATGGTTTTGTCTCTAAGGTATGTACCACCTCCAAGCTCTGTGACATGGCCATGTACTGGATAGCTCAAGTGAATTGTGAGCATCTCAGAAAAATCAGAAATATGTGTGACCACTAAATCTCAGTGGAGAAACCCTGCTTTGGGCCTTTTTTTTTTTTAATTAATTTTTATTGTAGGTTGTTCAAAACATTACATAGTTCTTGATATATCATATTTCACACTTTGATTCAAGTGGGATATGCACTCCTTTTGCTTACCTATTATTCTGTTGCTATGAATGTCATGAAGTTCTTTGCCTCGGGCCACCAATTTGTGAAGCCTGAAGAAAACAGTTTTCAAATGGAAATGAATGGGCATCACCTAGGGCTCTTTGCTTAATTGCTTTGGAAAGGGGTGTGTCTGAATCAGCCTCTTGGCCCTGTGTGAGGCTGTGGCTTAGATTCTCAGCACCTGATGGATCTAAAGAAAGATCCCATGGATGCATACAGAACCAAAATAGCCAAAAGAGCTGTCATTGTGGATGAAGACTCTCGCCTTCCTTTCAAAGGTTCCTGACATCTATCAAGTGAGAATAGGGATCCTTTGGGTCAAGTGAGTTATTCAAAGCCCTGCAGAGGCTAGCCCATACGTGCTTGGGTGTTCTCATTACTCCAATTCACATAAAGAATCTAAACCCCACAGTCAGTAGGCCTCAAATTGGAGAAGCCAAGCAGTATTAATGGCAGACCTATTTGATCACTCCTCGTTCACAGTCAGGGTTTCCAGGCCACACTGATTTTAGGCAAATCGGGGGAAAGGTAGGTTATTTTGGACATTGTCTTGGTCTGTGTCCCTCATGGAGAACTCCATCCAGAGGTTATGATGAGGGTCTACATGGAAGAAGATAAGGGCCATGTGGGAGAATTTTGTTTTGAATTGTGGTAAGTTGTGTGGCAGTTGGAAGAGATGCCTGGGTTTACCTGGGCTTTAACTCTGGTGTGATTCCCCTTAGAGTCTGAGTTCTGGAACTGACCTCAGAGAAGCATTGTCATCAATTGTGTTTGAATTTTACTAGGCCATGCATGAGAGTTGCCCTTGGAACCTGAGATCTAGGCCCAGAGTGGCTTTCCACAGAGCACTGGGAATCTCAGCCAGGATATCACATGATTTTATTCTGAAAGACTTTGCAGCCACAGTTGAGTCAAAACACGCATGGACCTCACATTGTAGACCTCAATGGGCCTGGCTTCATGTGACCTTTTGGCTACTCTTTGGGAAGCCTTGCCTGTGAGTGTTCTCTAGAGCTTTCATTGAAATGAGCTTCCTCAACATTTAATGGTTCCTGAATGAATTGAAACCCCCAGAGCCTCCAACTTCATCCTTGACAAATGGCTTGATAAATACCATGAAATTTTTGAAATTCCCATGACCAGGTGGCACTGGAGAACTTTTGGATGTCCTGTTGCTGATGATGAGTGTACCAGACAGTGCCTTGATTTACTGGGTTTCATGAAATTTGTGTAGAACAGTGATGCCAGTAAGTTGGATCCTGCTCATTAGTGGGCCTAGAGCAGTGGTGTGAAGGTGTGTGATAAAACATGTGTGGTGGTGACATGTGGATCTGCCATTGGCTTCCCAAAGGCTTGTGACTGACATGGTACAGCCAGCAGACCCTTCTATGCAAAGGTGTTTTTTATATAGAGAGGTTTCAGGGCAATGTTCAGAATCAGGTTGCTATGGAAATGGGGGCAACTTATGTGGAATTGAATCCTGGTTGGTGCATTCTCATGCAGACAGTGACCCTCCACACGGGACAGAACTCTCTCCAGCACTGTGTCCCAGTTTAGCTCCTTGTATTTCATGAAGCAAATACCAAACTCCCAGTGCACCTGTGAGAAACACCACGAAAATTGGAGAATGACCAAATGGCTTCACAGTCCACACGTGGAGACACTTACAACCCAGTGACCATAGTTAAACTACAAAGAGAGTATTCAGCATGGCTGCCTCATGTTCATTGGAAAATTAGAAACAATATCCTCCAGGTCACATTGTTGCACACCCAGATTTGATGGTCTCCCAACAAAGGAAGCTAAAGCTCCTAACAACAACATATATTTTTAAGTGCCCAAACTCAGAGGAAGTTTCTCAAGAAGTCTTTACACCAGCAGAGCTCCATGTTTGAGAAATGTTTACCCTGTCCCTTACTTTTGAAAACTCCTCTACCACCTCGGAGGTTGTGAACTCCTGAGCATTTTTCATTCCTGATATATATTCACAGATTTTCTAACTTTTCTCCTCTAATTGTGTCTTACTCGGAATAAAGGCAATGTCAAGGCAATGTTCTGGATGAGAGTGTGAACATTTTTTTGTAGCACATATTTACATACACATTGCATTCATTTTACAATTTTCCATTCAAAATACTGAATCTCTGACATGAACCCATACCCTACTAGACTCTGACTACTACTCCTAATATGATGGAGAAAAATAACACAAACAGAATAGGAATACAAGCAGTTAGGAGAAATCATAGTGTATAGTTGTACTTGTATTTTGCATGATTAATGGTAGGTGTTATAAATCTAGTCAATATTTAATTTAAATAGTTCTCCATGTGTTTTTAAGGTTAACAAATATGTGAATTCCTGTCTCCCTTTCTCTGTATCCTATTTAACACATGTACTTTTAAATGCACATATAGAATCATACCTGGTATCACATGTACATTTTTGTGAGGTGGCTGATTTGGCAAATACAATTTGTGAGAAGTGATCACTCCTCTTAAACGCTGTTGGAACTGAAAATTCAACCTATAGGTGAGCTTCCTAGTTGAACAACATTATACATAAATCCATGTTCAATTAAGGAAATATTTTTGCATCTGTGGATGATATATATATCATGATAAATTTCGATTGGCATATACATTGCTAATTTAATGTCTGTGTGTGTGTGTGTGTATTTTGTGTGTGTGTGTATGTGTGTGTGTGTGTGTGTGTATATATATATATATATATATATATATATATGTATATATACTCTCCAGAAATATATGTGTCTTATATACACTCTCTAAATTCATTCATGTTCATGTATATGGATTTATAATCAACTTTTCACAAGATTTTTCACAGAAATATTCATCCACCTGAAATACATATTTGTTTCCAGTACTTAAAACTAACTTCAGTTTATTTTGCATACAAATACTATTATTTTTACAGTAACTGACCCAGTTTAACATCAATGCAAGTAGATTCCAGTGGGACATGATGTGTATTTTGAAGGTCATTTTTATTCAGCACTGGTACAATACTATTTCTTCAATTTATGCACATGATAGAATATATATTCCATCCACAAGTTAGCAAACTTATAGGCAGTTGTTTCACTTTCATCACTTCCTGCTTCAGAACACATAAATTCCTCTAGGTTTCTTGACTGGGCTTTTCATGAGACTTCTTTCCAAACACATTATTTTTAATTTCCATGATCACTTTTGAAGCAAAACTCACACACTCTTCATGATAAACCATAATCCTAATATTACCATTAGATGTATTAGTGGTTGAAATGAATGTATGTATATCAATATAAGATTTCCTGTATATTTTCAGATATCAATGGAATCCATTATTTAAATTTGGAACCCATTGTATTATTTATTCACATTATGGTCTATTCATGCATTATCTCTATATTCAGAGTCACAGGATATACCTATTTGTACCCCCAATACTAATTTATACATCTTCAAAATATTGCTCCCAGAAATGGTGGAAGAAATACTCACGTCACCTTATCTACATATACATTTTATCACAGTAATATTCTGGACACAAAAAGCAAAGATGACACTTATTATTTTACCAATGTAAAGGTCAGGCGAGTGTCGGAGGAAGAGACTACCAGAGACTGTCTCATGCAACAGCCAAGGATTTATGGGGGTCCAGCATGCTGGGGTCAGAGCTCCCTTGAATAGAGCACAGAGTCCTGAGAACAGCTTAAGCAGAGCTTATATACTTTCCTTGGAGAGGGCAGATAGGAAAGTTTATTGATGGGTCAGGTCGAGTGGGCGGTTTGCGTCCAAATGGATGAGGAAGTACATTCTGCAGTTTTCCAGTTGGGTACAGCACTTTCAGGGAACTAGATTAGCAAACAGTTCTCAAGACATCAACAGTGTTTTGTTAAGCATACCGAAAAACTGGAAGTGACAAGTACCTATTTTATTAACCTTTCATTCCCCACTTCTTCTTTTGGTTACTTTTAATCATAAAAATGATCATTGGGGGTGTCACATTTTATGTTTACTAGTGTGGTATATTGTTTTCTGATTACCATAAGTTTAACTTGTCCAATTTAGGCATGGAGAAAGGAAACTACACGGTTGATCAAACAGGGTCCTACAATTACCAATAATATGAGGATTATTAATGGACCGGCCAGGGCTGATGAAAATGTAGTTAATGAGGGGGCTTTGTGAACCAAGACTCAAACCACCTTTTTTGGGCCTCTCTCTCTTGTTGATGCTCTTCAAGGCATCTTCTTAATTTAATCATAGATTCTTTTACAACTCCAGTATGGTCGGCATAAAAACAACATTCTTCCCTCAATGCAGGACGAAGGCCCCTTCTCTCATGAAGAGGAGGTCCAACCCTCGACTGTTCTGTAAAATAACTTCAGAGAGAGAGGTTATAGATTCGTGTAAAGCTGTGAAGGAGGTTTTAAATATCTTTAAGTTTTGGTCTATTACTGCTTCTAATTGGGTCATTTGTTGTGTCCCATGGACCAGGGCAGTGGTTCCTGTGCCCACCCCTGCAGCAACTCCTATTCATAATAGGATGACTAAAGTGAGGGATACAGGTTCCTGGCAGAACCGGGTTGTTTGCCCCCTATTTGATATTTAAATGTACCTGCGTCATGATAGAGCACTCTGGAAAACATCTGCACCATTACATAATTAATCACATCTGTTGACCATTTTATGAAAACATAAACAATGTTTAAGTGTATAGAATTGTACTGCTGTAGAGATGGACAAGGCAAGGTACCTAAGATAGCACAGAAGACAGGGAAACAGTCTTATTTGGTTGCATCCGGATTTAGAGGGCATTGCTTCTGTTGTAATCAATTAATCCCTGAACCCAAAGTTTAGGTTGTTTCAGAATTTTGTACCCAGCATGTAAGGGAAGGGGCTCAGAAGTTCACAGTCTGCAGAAGTTCACAAAAAGCAGTTTTTGTTTCTGTTTTTTTTTTTCCTCTGTTCTGGGAAAGTTAACTTCTTAAGGACACCTGGGAGGGGGAGAGCTTGTTTCTTCTTTTTTTTCTTTTCCTCCCTGCCAGCTGTTACCATGGAGCCCAGTTGGTAACTTCTATATCTTAGAAATGTAGCCATCTCTATGAAGCCCCAGCTCTAGGGCAGAGGCCTTCTTCATATATTTTGTTAAAAACTACTAAGGGGGTGTCTAGCTTAGGAGTGCTGATTTTTCCAGCCAGTGGCCAAGTAGAACAGAGCAACACGAATAGAGGAAGTTTATCTACATTGAACTCTTTTATAGGAACTGTGTTGCTGAAAGGCTTAAAGTCAGCCATGGTGAAGACTTCTGGAGAAGGTCATTTAAGACTTTTCTGTGGGCCTGATACAGAGGGGAAGACAGGGAAGGCAGGGGATGAGAGCAGCTCCGTGGATCTGAGGATGAGGAAAAAGAGATATAAAAGAATTATGGGAAAGGGGTTTGGGATTTTCCTGGCAACAAAACTTGAGCAGTAGAACAGGTAGAGCAGAGGGGAAGACGGGAGTGAGTATCCCAAAAAGCCTGTGAGGGACTTTAAATTCTTAGTAACCTGTTTTCAGTGATGACAAAGCAACTTTAAAGGCCATTTTAATTACATCTTTGATAGGCGTCTGAGGGCACTCCTTAGCTGGTTTGAGCTTTGGGTTAGCTGGTAAGAGGACCTGGTGGGACCCGGTGTGGGCACTGACAGGAGGAGAGAGGAGTGAGTGGGTGGAAGGGTACCTCAGTACCTGCAAGCTCAGCAAGGGGCAATGGTCTGAGAACCGACGGAAATTTGGGTTTTTGATCTAGTAACTGGAGCTGAGAAATCAGGTTGCTGATGTGGGAGTGACAGCAGAGAGTCTGGGGCAGAAGGCTGCGGGTGAGTATCTATTGGAGAAGCATAGTTCAGGATTTGAGCATAGGAGGGAAAAGGCCTACACGTAGGGGAATTTCCTTCCACACTTTTGAGCACTTGTCGAAGTTGAAAAGGTCACGCAAAATTTGAGGATCTAGAGACCCTTCTGGTGGCCATCGGTTTTTGTTATCTAACTGGTAATATGGCCAATGCTGTGTACTGAATTTGATGAGGAGTTTTGCTTCCACCAGGTAGCCCCTGTATCCTCACATCCCCATTATTTACAGAAGAAGTTGGCTTTTCCCCCACACAGTCGTGGCTGTTTTTGGCTTTGGTAGTCCGCCAGGCAAACATAGTAATCTAGGCTAGCCAACCTGCATCTGGCTCGCGTGTCCCTACATCCATAATGTTTGTTTCCATTATCTATTGTATGGAAAGTATTTAATGGAATTTTTGGGGATCCTCTTCATCAGGGATTTCCCAATAGGAAAGACGTATAGCCAGCTGAAAAATTTCTTGGTGGAGAGATGGCCACCAGGTCCCTAAGTGGACTGTATGTGCGATAGACCATACTTCTTGTCTAGTAGGATTTGTGATCAGCCATCGCTGCTGAACGGGTTGATGAGGGTTAGGACTACTGGTGACCAATTGGAGAGTCTATAGTCTTATTCACATGGCGAATATACAATTTGAAAATGTTACCAGTCTTTTTCATTTTTCAGCCAGATTCTGGACAGGGCACAGGCTTGAGATGAGAATTAGGAACCAGGAAGTGATTCCGTCTAACTTTAGCACTGTAGGTGTTATAAGTAGCACCTGGTATGGTCCTGTCCAGCCGGGTTCCAGGGATGACACCTGATGTTGTCTTATGTAGACAAAGTCTCTTACTTGATATAGATGTGGAGTACCCTCTTCAGCAGGTTGGTAGGCAGTGGCCAGCTGTTTCCACAGGTATTGCTGAGTTCCTTCCAGAACTTTAAGTCTGTCAAGCAAGGTGGTGTGGAAGGGATCGTTAGATCTTTGAGTTAGGGTTAGGTCCCTTACTGGAGATGGGGCCCCATAGAGAATTTCATAGGGGGTGAGGTTACACAAAGAAACAGAGGGAGTATTTCTTGCATGAAATAGTGCATAAGGCAGGAGCATAGTCCAATCTTTTATGCTACTCTTTAAGCTTAATTCCGTTTAGGTCTCTTTAATGGTTCTATTTAATTTTTTTACCTGTCCTGAACTCTGGGGTCTATAAGCACAATGGAACTTCCAATTAATCCCCAGGGTCCTGGCTAACCCCTGAGTTACCTGGGCCATGAACGCTGGTCCATTATCAGACCCTATTACCTTAGGCAGGCCGTACCTTGGAAAAATATCTTTCAGGATCTTCTTGACCACCATTTGCGCCTTTTTTTTTTGGGGGGGGGAGGCTTCAATCCATCCTGAAATATATCTACAAAGAGTAGAAGATATTTAAGTCCATACCATGCTTGCTTAATTTCAGTAAAGTCCACTTCCCAGAATTGTCCTGGTCTGGTTCCTCGTAGGTGCTTTCCTGCAGGAAAGTTGGAAGGGTAAGCATTAACCTATTGACAGACCCGACAGGCTTTTTTTTACCTGTTCAGTTATTTCCTTTCACTGTGAGTCGGTTAGTGGAAAACTCTGTTCTTGATCCTTCAGGAATGCCTGCAATTTCTTTGAACCAAGGTGAGTGAACTGATGTACATTTTTAACGTAGTGTAGGGCTTTCTGAAATTTCAGGCTTTGCTCAGTGAAGTTGAGGAGTACAGTGTCAGTGTCCTTAGATATTATCAAAAGCTTGCTGGATCTCAGGGGTCCATTAGAATTGGGCATCTCCTTTAACAGCGGGTGTAAATGAGAAGTTAAGGACCCAAACACAGGAATCCTTAACCTGCAAAACCCAGCAGTCCCAAGAAACTCTCTGTGTTGTCTGCTGTTAGATGGGGGTGGTTTCTGCACAACCGTTTGATTTCTGGGCTCAGTGAGCCATCGTTTACTGCCCCTAAAGGAATAGCCCAGGAAGATTACTTCTTGCTGGCAAATTTGGGCCTTTTAGGAAGAAGCTCTATACCCGAGTTGAGGAAGCTCACATAATACTGCTTGGGTCCCAGATTCACAGATATCCTTGGTGTTGGGTGCCAGTAGCAGGTCATCCACGTATTGAAGCTGGGTGACTTCGGGGTGCGTAGTTCTGAAGCTGTTGAGATCTCTTTGGAGGGCTTCATCAAAGAGAGTGGGGGAGTTTTTCAACCATTTTGGGGAGTCTAGTCCAAGTTAGTTGACCACACGTTCCAGTTTCTGGGTCTACCCACTAGCAAGCAAACAGCAACTGACTATATTTATGCAGAGGCAAGCAAAAGAAAGCATCTTTTAAGTCCAGAACAGTATACCATTTCCTCTCAGGGTTCAGAGTGATAAGCAGATTGTACGGATTAGGTACACTGGGGTGAATGTCCTACACTCTGTTGTAGGTCTCTCTTATGTCTTTAATGGGGGATAGTCCCCGGCTCCTGGCTTTTTATACTGGTAGCGGGGGAGTGTTTTAGGATGATTGACAAGGCCTTAGGACCCTAAGGCCAGATATTTCTGAATATGGGGCCTTATCCCATCTTTAGCTTTTTTGCTCAGAGGATATTTTTTGACATTGATTGGGGAGGCTGAGGTTTTGAACTCCACTGTTTTTGGAGGTTTTTTCATGGCTAGTCCTAACCCAGCAGTTTTTTTCCAGGCATCTGGGTAATCTGTTAACCATTTCTGGGGTAGCTTGCCTGTTTGATCAGTCTTGGGGGGTGTGAAGAGTTGCTGTTCATCTTCTACTGACATATTTAAAGCCGTGAATATAGGAGTTTATACTAAAGGATTTAGAAATATCATTTTGGGGCCTTCATGGTTAAAAGTCATTTTGGCCCGGAGCTTGGTGAGCAGATCTCTGCCCATCAATGGGGCCAGGCATTCTGGGATTATTAGGAAGGAGTGATGGATTTTTCCTTTCCTCATGTCCATGGTTTTCTTAGTTGTCTAATTCCCATATTTACTGGTGTTAGCACTTTGAACTAGAGAGCTTTTATTTGATAGAGGGCCCAGTGGGGCCTTAAGGACTAAGTATACTGCCCCTGTATCCACTTCAAAGTTTACTGGGGTCCCCTCCACATCAAAAGTTACCCTGGGTTTATTGGGAGTCTAGCAATCTGGGGCTCAGTGCTCACTTGAATAGAGCAGAGAGCAATGAGAACAGCTTAAGCAGAGCTTATATACTTTCCTTGAAGAGGGCAGGGAGGGAAGCTTATTGATGGGTCAGGGCGAGTGGGCAGTTTGCGTGCAAACAGGTGAGGGTGTACATTCTCTGTTTGGCAGTCGGGGACAGCACATTCTGGGGAAAAAATTAGCAAACAGTCCTCAAGGTTTCAACAGTGTTTTGTTAAGCATACAGAAAAACAGGAAGTGACAAGTACCTATCTAATTAACCTTTCACCAAATCCTAAATGGAAAGTGAGCATGGATTTCTAAAAACATCCATTTCCAGGTTGCTTAATGCTCGCAAATCAATCCTATTGGTGACTACATATTTGTTGCTTTCTAAGATTATATATTCAACCTCAACCCTGTTGAAAATGACTAATACTAACCCTCACTTTATGCTTTTCCTGATTTCCTAATGTCTCCATTGATATCTGCTTTCATACATATTTTCCTGAGTTCATCATTGTGACTGACTCTTTACATGTGCTGAAATTTACATTCACTCTCTATCCGAAACCCTATTGCTACAGAACTTTTGTTCGAAATCCTATACTCACTCTTTTTTCTATACCTACCAACTATCTTCCTAATCCTACCGACTATCCCTTTTTGACTGGAAATTCTCTTTGACAATCAATCATCCAAGGTACAAGGTCCTATGCCATTGTATATCAATTTATCTGAGACATCTGTGCAGAATATAATTCAAAGCTAAGTATCCCAATCAACAGCCCAATGCCCTTCTTGGATTCAAACCTTATCTAGATTTCTGTTTTCATACTTATATTTCACCTATATATTCTCGTAAATATCGCGAGTTCCCAATACCATTGTTCATTCCTCAGTATGATTTCTAACCTAAATCAAACCTGTTATTACTCTAACCTTACACTGTACCCTCAAACTAACTGTACAGAAGAGCCGGGAGAGAGTTTGTCTTACAATACAGTAATGTAGGGGTTCTTCCACCTGCTGAGAACATCAAAGGTACAAGCAGAAATGATACCCTGGAGAAGTTGCAGGCAGCTATGAAGGACCTAATAGAGCAAAAGTCATCTTCCATGACAAACAACCTGGTCAGTATTAAGGGATGTGTCTGAATCAGCCTCTCCTTTCTTAATGTAGAGAAGATTGATCAAACCATGCCTGTGTGGAGAGCTGTTACCAGGTGCCTATGGTTGATATACCATTCTAACTTGTGAAAGTGTCACAGGAAGTAGTGGCAGCCTCCATCTCATGGGAACCTTGGATGAATCTGGTAGGACAAAGTGGTTGCCAAGGCAGTGACCTCATTCAGTTCCTGAAGGAAGTGACCTCACCTCACTTTCCTGGTGATGGAAATCTCTGAATTTGGGATCCAGGAAGCCAGGCACCGAGAGCCAGTCCAAGTCCCAATCCCAGTGGTCTCACTTGTTTGGATTTACCAAGGACAGAGTCAGTCTTCCTTGGTACCTACTGATATGAGGATTGCCAAATGCCTGAAGAGCTCTGAAGAGGGGCCTTTACTGAGAAAGCAGGTAGTGGTTCACCGCTGGCTGTTGACAACTTCACAGAGTTGGCCAAGGAGACCAGATCTGAGACAGTACAGGCCATTTTAGGGGAACATAGTATGGCCCACTATTCAGAGGACACTCCGGATAGTCACAGACCTACTTGAGTTAAGGAGGTGCCTTTGTGGGTGTGGGTGTGAGTTTGTGGTTTTGTCTCATGTTCTGAGAATAGGTAGGAAAGGCTGTTGTTTTGATTGGAGTGGACTGTTTCTAGAAAGTCGTTTGACTAGGCGAGTGCTTCTATGTCTGTGTATCCCACTCTGTCCATGGTTGTAGACATTCGAAAAGAGAATGTATCAATGTATGTGTCCTGTCTAGTGGAAAACTTTCCAGCATTCATCAGGCCTAGTTGATGAATGGACTGTGGCTTTCCTTATGGATGGGCAACACCTACTAACTTCCTAAGTTCCTGTTTTCTTCCTGAATTCTGGCCACTCTCCAGAATAGCCTCATAGTTTTGTGTCCAAGATACATACCACCCCCAAGCTCTGTGACATGGCCATGTACTTGATAGCTATAGGAAATGGGAACAGCTTAGAAAACTCAGACATCATTGTGACCAGTAAACGCTCAGTGAAGAACCCATATTTTGGTTCATTTGCTTACCTATTGTTCTGTTGCCCTGAATGTCAGGAAGGTCTTTGCCTCAGGCCACCCCTTTGTGAAGCCTGAATAAAACAGTTTTAAAATGGAAATAAATGGGAATAACTTGTGGTTCTTTGCTTTGGAAAGGGATGTGTTTGAATCAGCCTCCTAGCCCTGTATGAGGTTGTGGCTTAAATTTTCAGCACATGATGGATCTAAAGATAGATACCATGTGTGCAATCAAAACCATAATGGCAAAAATTCAGTAATTGTGGATGAGTCTCTTGCCTTCCTCTGTTAGGTACCTGACCTCTATCAAGTGAGACAGGGATCCTTTTGGTCAAATGAGTTTTTCAAAGTCCTGCAGAGGTGCTTGGTTTTCTCGTGACTCCAAATCACATAAAAAAATCTATACCTGAGAGTCAATAGTGCTCAAATTGGAGAAGCAGAGCAGTATTAACGGCAGGCCTATTTGATCACTTCTGGTTCACAGGAAGGGTATCCAGGCCACCCTGACTTTAGGCAAATGAGGGGCAAGGGAGAATATTTTGGACACTGTCTTGGGATGCGTCCCGCATGGAAACCTCCAGCCAGAGTTTATGATGAGTGTCTATATTTAACAAGATGAGGGCCATGTGGGAGTGTTTTGGTTTTAATTGTGGTCATTCGTGTGGCGGTTGGAAGAGATGACTGGATCCAAATGGGCTTGAACTATGGTGTCATTCCCCTTAGAGACTGAGTTCTGGAACTTACCTCAGAGAAATATTGCCATGAATTGTGTTGGGATTTAGGAGGCCACGCATGAGAGTCACCCTTGGAAACTGAGATCTAGGCCCAGTGTCGCTTTCCACAAAGCACTGGGAATCTCAGGAGGATATCACACAATTTTATTCTGAAAAACTTGTCAGACATATTTGATAGTCAAAACACACATGGACCTCCATTGTAGACCTCAATGGGCCTTGCTTCATGTGACCTTTTGGCCACTCTTTGGGAAGCCTTGCCTGTGACAGTTCTCCACAGCTTTCATTGAAATGAGCTTCCTCACCATTAAATAATTTCTGAATGAATTGAAACCCACAGTGTCTCCAACTTCATCCTTGAAAATTGGCTAGATAAATACCATGAAATTTTTGAAATTTCCTTGACCAGGTGGCACTGGAGAACATTTGGATGTCCAGTTGCTGATCATGAGTGTACCAGACAGTGTGTTGATTGACTGGTTTTCATGAAAATGGTGTAGAAAAGAGATGCCAGTCATTTGAAGCCTGTTGAGTAATGGGCCCAGAGCGGGGGTGAGCAAGTGTGTGATAAAACATCTGTGGTGGGGTCATGTGGATCTGCCATTGGCTTCCAAATGGCTTGAGACTGACATGGTGCAGCCAGCAGATCCTGTATGTAAAGACATCTGGTTATATAGAGAGGTTTCAGGGCAATGTTCAAAATCAGGTTTCTATGGTCAAGGGAGCAACCTATGTGGTATACAAGCCCTGTTGGTGCATTCTCCTGCAGACCCTGACCCACCACACGTGAAAGAATTTCCTCCAGCCCTTTGTCCCAGTTGAACTCCTTGTATTTCATGAAGCAAATACCAAACTCCGAGTGCAGTATCAAGAAACGTTTTGAAAAGTGGAGGATGACCTAATGGCTTAGCAGTCTACATGGGGAGACACTTAGACCCAGTGGCCATAGTTTACCTACGAAGAGAGAAATCAACACTGCTGCTTCATGTTCATTGGAGAATTATAAACCATGTCCTCCAGGTCACAGATGTGCAGACCAAGCTTTGATTGTCTCACTAGAAAGGAAGCTAAAGCTCCTGACAACAACATATATTTCAAGTGCCCAACCTAGAGGCAGTTTCTCCAGAAGTCTTTAGGCTGGTAAATCTCCATGTTTGTGGAGATTTTACACTTTCCCTTACTTTTGGAAACTCCTCTACCAACTCCAAGGTTGTGAACTCCTGAACATTTTTCATTTCAGATATGCATTCAAAGATTGTCTAACTCTTCTCCTCTAAATGTGTCTTACTTGGGGTGAAGGTAATGTCAAGGCATTGTTCTGAATGAGAGTGGGAAAATTTTTGTGTAGCACACATTTGCATACACATTGATTCATTTTACAATTTTCCATTTGAAATACTGAATTCTTGAAACTATCTCATACCCTACTAGACTCTGACTACTAATCCTAATATGATGGAGAAAAATACCCAAACAGAATGAAAATACAAGCAGTTTACAGCAGGCATGGTGTATTGTTGGACTTCCTTTTTGCATGATAGAGGGTAGGTATTCTAAATCTACTCAATTTTTAATTGAAATAGTCCTCCATGTGTTTTTAATGTTAACACATATGTAAATTCCTGTCTTCCTTTCTATGTAGCCTACTCAGCACATGTATTTTTATATGCAAATATAGAATCCTACGTGGTCTCACACGTACATTTTTTTGAGTTGGCTGACTGGGCAGAAACAAGTTGTGAGAAGAGATCTCGTAAACGCTGGTGGAACTGAAAATTAAAACTATGGGTGAGCTTCCCAGTAGAACAATTTATACATAAATCCATGTTCAGTAAAATAAATATATTTTCATCTGTGGATGATATATATTACTGATAAATTACGTTTGGCATATATATTGATACTTTTTAATGTATTTTTGTGTTTTTCTGTATATATATATATATATATATATATATATATATATATATATATACACACACACACACACTCTCCAGATTTTATAAAATATGAAATATATGTCTCTTATATACACTCCATCAATTCATTCATGTTCATGTATGTGGATTTATAATCAACTTTTCACAAGATTATTCTCAGAAATATTCATCTACCTGAAATACATATTTGTTTCCCAGTATGAGAACTAACTTCAATCAATGGTGCTTACAAATCCTAATATTTTTACAGTAACAGATCCAGTTTAACATCAATGCAAGTAGATTCCTATGGGACTTAATGTCTATTTTGACCTTTATTTTAATTCAACACTGGTACATTAGTATTTCTTCAGTTTTTGCACATCATAGGACATATATTTCATCCACAATTTAGCAAATTAATAAGAATTTGTTTCACTTCCTGCTTCAGAACACATGAATTCTTCCATGTTACTTGACTGGTCTTTTCATGAGACTTCTTTCCAAACACATTATTTTCGATTTCCATAATCAATTTTGAAGCTAAACTCACACACTCTTCATGATAAACTATAACATTAATATTACCATTATTTG
This sequence comes from Callospermophilus lateralis, assembly GCF_048772815.1. Taxonomy (NCBI): domain Eukaryota; kingdom Metazoa; phylum Chordata; class Mammalia; order Rodentia; family Sciuridae; genus Callospermophilus; species Callospermophilus lateralis. The sequence continues at coordinate 886,432 of NW_027513464.1, forward strand.
TAAAACTGGTTGGAATGAATGTATGCATATCAATATAAAATTTCCTGTATATTTTCACATTTCAATTCAATCCATTATTTAAAGTTGGAACCAGTTATGTTATTTATTCACTGTATGGTCTATTAATGCATTATCTCTATATTCATAAACACAGTGTACACCTATTTGTCCCCCCATTACTAATTTGTACCTCTTCAAAATATTGCTCCCAGAAATGGTGGAAGAAATACTGATGTCACCTTATCTATATATACATTTTATCACAGTAATATTCTGGACACAAAAAGCAAAGGTCAAACTCATGATTGTATCAAAGCCTAAATGGAAAGTGAGCATGGATTACCAAAAACAACCATGTCCTGGTTACCTAATGCTCTCAAATGTCAATCCTATTGATGACTACATATTTGTTTCTTCCTAAGATTATATATTCAACCTCAAGCCTGTTGGAAATGTCTAATTCTATCACTCACTTTACACTTTGCCTGATTTCCTAATATCTCTATTGATATCTGCTTTCCTACATATTTTCCCTAGTTCATCATTGTGACTCATACTTCACATATGCTGACATTTACATTCACTCTCTACCCGAAACTCTATTGCTAAAGAACTTTTGGTCCAAATCCTATACTCACTCTTCTTTATAAACCTACTGACTATCTTACTAATCCTACTGACTATCACTTTTTAACTCGATGTTCTCTTCAACAATCAATCATTCAAGGTAAAAGGTCCTATGCCATTTTATATCAATTCATCTGAGACACATGTGCAGAACATAATTCAAACCTAAGTATCCCACTCAACTGCCCAATGCCCTTCTGGCTTCATATCTTACCTACATTTCTGTTTTCATACTTATATTTTACCTATATATTCTTGTAAATATCACAGGTTCCCAATACCATTATTCATCCGGCAGAGAGATTCCTAACCCAAATCGAACATGTTATTAACCCTAAATATACACTGTTACCTCAATCTAACTTTACAGAAGAGGAGGGACAGAGTTTCTCTTTAAATACCGGAATGTAGGGAATCTTCCACCTGCTGAGAACATCAAAGGTCCATGTAGAAATAATCCCTGGAGAAGATGTAGGCAGCTGTGAAGTTCCCGAGAGAGCAAAAGTCATCTTCCATGGCAAACAACCTGGTGAGGATGAAGGGATGTGTCTGTATCAGCCTCTATCAACTTAATGTAGAGAAGATAGACCAAACCAGGCCTGTGTGAAGAGGTGTTCCCAGGTGCCTATGGTTGATATACCATTCTAACTTTTGAAAGTGTTACAGAAAGTAGGAACAGCCTCCATCTCATGGGCCCTTAGAAGTAACTATTTGGACAAAGTTGTTGCCAAAGCAGTGACCTCATTCAGTTTCTGAAGGAAGTGACCTCACCTCACTTCCTTTCTGATGGAACTCTCTGAACTTTGGATCCAGGAAGAATGGCACCCAGAGCCAGTCGCAGTCCCAGGCCCAGTGGTCTCACTTGCTTCAATTTACCAAGGACAGAGTCAGTCTTTCTTAGTGCCTACAGATGTGAGGATGTTCAAATGCCAGAAAAGCTCTGAAGAGGGGCCTTTCCTGAGAAAGCAGGTAGTGGCTCACCCATGGCTAATGACAACTTCACAGAATTGGCCAAGGAGACCAGATTTGAGACACGACAGGCCATTTGGGGGGAATATAGTATGGCCCACCATTCAGAGGACACTCTGGGTAATCACAGAACTACTTGGAGCAAAGGTGGTGCCTTTGTGGGTGTGGGTGTATGTTCATGGTCTTGTCTCATGTTCTGAGAATAGGTAGGAAACACTGTTTGTTTGGATTGGCGTGGACTGTTTCTAGTTAGTCGTTTTGCAATGCGAGTGCTTCTATGTCTGTGTATCCCACTGTGTCCGTGGTTGTAGACATTAGAAATAAGAATGCATCAAAGGATGTGTCCTGTCTAGTAGAAAGCTTCCCAGCATTCATCTTGCCCAATTTATAAATGGACTGTGGCTTTTGTTATCAAAGGGCAACACCTGATATCTTCATAAGTTTCTGTTTTCTTTCTGAATTCTGGACACTCTGCAGAATAGCTTCATGGTTTTGTGTCCAAGATATTTACCACCTAAAAGCTCTGTTATATGGCCATGTAGTGGGTAGCTAGTGTGACCAGGAAAGTCTCAGTGGAGAAACCCTGATTTGGGCTTTTTGCTTACCTATTGTTCTGTTGCCCTGAATATCAGGAAGGTATTTACCACAGGCCAATTCTTTGTGAAGCCTGAAGAAAAAAGTTTTCAAATGGAAATGAATGGACATCACCTGTAGCTCTTTGCTTAATTGCTTTGGAAATGGATTTGTCTGAAACAGCCTCTTGGCCCTGTGTGAGGCTGTGGTTAGATTCTCAGCACCTGATGGATCCCATGTGTTCATCCAAAACCAAAATGTTCAAAAGAGCAGTCATTGCGGATGAAGTCTCTTGCCTTCCTCTGTAAGGTTCCTGACCTCCATCAAGTGAGAAGAGGGATTCTTTGGGTCAAATCCATTCTTTAAAGCCAAGGAGAGGCAAGCCCAAAGGTGCTTGCATTTTCTCATGCTTCCAATTCACATAAAGAATCTAAACCCCACAGTCAGTCGTCCTCAAATTGGAGAAGCAGAGCAGTATTAACGGCACACTATTTGATCACTCCAGGTTCACAGGAAGGTGTTCAGGCCACCCCGACTTTAGGCAAATGAGGGGCAAGGGAGCTAACTTTGGACACTATCTTGTTCTGCATCCCTCATGGAAACCTCCAGCCAGAGTTTATAATGAGTATCTATATGGAAGAAGATGAGGGCCTTGTGGGAGTGTTTGGGTTTTAATTTTGGAAGTTTGTGTGGCGGTTGAAAAAGATGACTGGCTCCACCTGGTCTTGAACTCTGGTGTGATTCCCTTTAGAGACTGAGTTCTGGAACTGACCTCAGAGAATTATTGCCATGAGTTGTGTTGGGATTTTAGGAGGCCATGAATGACAGTCGCCCTTTGAAACTGAGATCTGTGCCCAGAAAGGCTTTCCACAAGGCACGAGGAATCTCAGCCAGAATATCACATGATTTTATTCTGAAAGACTTGGCAGCCATAGTTGAGAGGCAAAACACACATGATCTCACATTGCAGACCTCAATGGGCCTGGCTTCATGTGACCTTTTGGCGACCCTTTGGGAAGCCTTGCCTGTGAGTGTTCTCCAGAGCTTTCATTGAAATGAGCTTCCTCAACATTTAAAGGTTCCTGAGTGAATTGAAAATCATAGTGCCTCCAACTTCATCCTTGAAAAATGGCTAGAGAAATACCATGGAATTTTTGAAATTTTCATGACCAGGTGGCACTGGAGAACTTTTTGATGTCCAGTTGCTGATCATGAGTATACCAGACAGTGCCTTGATTGACTGCGTTTCTTAAAAATGGTGTAGAACAGAGATGCCAGTAAGTTGGAGCCTGCTGAGTAGTGGGCCTAGAACAGTGGTGGGCAGGTGTGTGATAAAACATCTGTGTTGGGGCCATGTAGATCTGCCATTGGCTTCCAAATGGCTTGTAACTGACATGGTGCAGCAAGCAGACCCTTATATGTAAAGGCATCTTGTTATATGGAGAGGTTTCAGGGCAATGTTCAGAATCAGGATGCTATGGTCAAGGGGTCAAACTATGTGAAATAGAAGCCTGACTGGTGCATTCTCCTGCAGACCCTGAGGCACCACATGTGACAGAACTCCCTCCAGCACTCTGACCAAGTTGAACTCCTTGTATTGTGAAGCAAATAACAAACTCCCAGTGCTCTACTAAGAAAAGTAGAGCATGATCAATTAGCTTCACAGTCCACACAGATTGACCCTTAGACTCCAGTTGCCACAGTTTACCTACAAAGTGAGAATTCAGCACTGCTGCCTCATGTTCATTGGAAAATAAGATACCATGTCCCCCAGGTCACATAGATGCAGACCAGTTTTGATGCTCTCACTATAGAGGAAGCTAAAGCTTCGGACCACAACATACATTTTAAGTGCCCAAACTCAGAGGCAGTTTCTCAATGTCTTTAGGCCTGCAGAGCTCCATGTTTGTGGAGTGTTTACCCTGTCCCTTACTTTTGGAAACTCCTCTACCACCTCCAAGCTTGTGAACACCGAGAATATTCCATTCCAGATATGTATTCACAGATTTTCTAACTCTTCTCCTCTAATTGTGTCTTATTAGGGGAGAAGGTAATGTCAAGGCATTGTTCTGAATGAGAGTGGGAAGATTTTTGTATCACACATATTTGCAAACACAATGGGTTTATTTTCCTATTTTCTATTCGAAATACTGAATCTCTGACACTAATCCATAACCTACTAGACTCTGACTACTAATCCTAATATGATGGAGAATAGTAACCCTAACAGAATGGAAATACAAACAGTTCAGAGAAGGCATGGTGTATACTTGGACTTCCCTTTTGCATTATATGGGGTTGGAGTTATAAATATAGTCAATGTTTATTGAAATATTTCTCCATGTGTTTTTAACGTTAACAAATATGTGAATTCCTCTCCCCTTTCTCTGTCACCTATTCAGCACATGTATTTTTATATGCTCATATAGAATACTACCTGGTATCACACAGACTTTCTTCTGAGGTGGCTGACTTGGCAGATACAAATTGTGAGAAGAGATCACTCCTCCTAAACCCTTTTGGAACTGAAATTTCAACCTATGGGTGAGCCTCCTAGTTGAACAACATTATACATAAATCCATTTTCAGTAAAATGTATTTTTTTGGATATGTGAAGGATATATATTTCATTTTGAATTTCGATTGGCATATATATTGCTACTTTTTAATGTCTGTGAGTGTGTTTCTGTGTGTATATATATATATATATATATCACTCTCCAGATTTTTCAAAATATGAAATATATGTGTCTTATTATACACTCCCTAAAATCATTCATATTCACGTATGTGGATTTATAATCAACTTTTCACAAGATTATTCTCAGAAATTCAGATTATTCATTCACCTGAAATACATATTTGTTTCCTAATACTGAAAACTAACTTCAGTAAATGCTGCATACAAAGCATAATATTTCATCATTGCCTGATGGCCACGAATAGAGTGCATCACACCCAGTGTAACGCGCCACTGCACAGGTGAATAACGAGATAGAACCACAAAAAACTATCTTGTTAAGAACTTACAGCAAAATGGGGGTGCACCAAAACCTATAAGAAAGATTTTTAGCACTGAGATCTGGTAATTGGGTCTGAAAAACAAGCCAAATGTGCAACCGGAGATCCGGTCTGACTGATCCTCAAAACAATAGAGTGTCTGGGTTCCAATAGACACCCTCCACACCCAACAAATGACAGGCCCAGAATACAGATTGAACTGCAGAGAAGCATCACTCAGGGGAAATCTAGTCTAGCAGGAGAAACCAGGACTAGCAGGAGAAACCAGGGGACTAGAGGCCAGGCTCTTGTGACTGGGAAGCTGGAGAACACAGAAGCGCAGGTGACTGTCCACCTGCTGTCCGCGTGACTGGGCGTCTGGAGAACACCGGCGCGCAGGAGACCGACTGCGCCACTGGGTGGCTAGTGATTGCCCACCCGCCAGTGACCTAGAGCTGAAACCAACTGGAGACAGTCCAGTTCCATCCCCGTATTCGAACATTTCGGCAAGGAGCCTGGGCCCGCCAAAGCAGAGGGGTGACGTCACTGGAGCTCGGCCTTCGGAATTCCCTACAAGTGGAATCCACTTTAGCAGGCATAGTCTACCAACACAAAGGAGAGACAACAGAGATACACAACACCGAAACAAATCTATAGAATAAAACAGAAACACAGCAATCAAATAGAGCTGGAAAGTAACATGAGCATCATGAAAAAACAAGGGAAAGAAAGGAGTACAAACAATGCAGGACAACTTAATTCTACAGGAGGACCTAGAAGCATCAGAAACAGGGATAGGGAAAGAACTTAAGGCATTCCTAACTCAGATGGAAAGGAATATTAGAGAAGACATGAGGCAGCAAGTCCAAGCAATGAAAGTATATTTTGAAAATGAATTAAACAAACAAACTCAAATGGCAAACAACGAGCTTTACCAGGAGATAGAGATCTTAAAAGAAATCAAACAGTAATACTAGAAATGCAGGAAAGTATTAACCAAATTAAAAACTCAAACGAGAATATTACAAATAGACTAGATCAAGCAGAAGTCAGAATATCAGATAATGAAGACAAAGTTTATCAACTTGAAAAGAATATAATCAACACAGAAAAGAGGCTTAAATCCCACTAGCAATCTATTCAAGAGATATTGGATGTCATAAAAAATGAGAGTCATTGGGATAGAAGAAGGCATAGAGATTCAAACCAAAGGAATGGAGAACATATTAAATAAAATAATTCTAGAAAACATCCCAGAGATAAAAGATGGATCGGATTGTCAAATCCTGGAAGCCTACAGGACCCCAAACATTCAAAATCATAATAGACAAACTCCAAGACATATAATTATGAAGATAGCCAACATACAGAACAAGTAGAGAATATTAAACACTATAAGAGAAAGGAGGCAGATTACATTCAGGGGAAAACCAATTAGGTTAATGACTGATTTTTCATCACAGACTTTGAAAGCGAGAAGATCCTTGAACAATGTATTTCAAATGCTGAAAAATAATGGATTCCAACCAAGAATACTGTATCCAGCAAAATTAAGGTTCAGATTTGAAAACGAAATTAAAGTCTTTCACAATAAACAAAAGCTAAAAGAATTCGCAGCCAGAAAACCAGCACTGCAAAGCATTTTGAGCAAAATACTACAAGAAGAGGAATTGATAAATAGTGCCGAAAACTAACAGCAGGAGGTATCTCAGTAAAGGGGGAGGAAAATAACCAAAAAAGTAAAAACTAGCCAAACTAAAACATAATAAATAAATAAACATGATTGGAAGAACAAATCATATTTCAATTGTAACCTTAAATGTTAATGGATTATATTCACCAATCAAGAGAATGGGCTAGTAACCTGGATCAAAAAAAATAAATCCAACAATATGCTGCCTTAAGGAGACTCATTTGATAGGAAAAGACATACACAGGGTGAAGGTAAAAGGTTGGGAAAAATCATACCACTCACATGGCCCTCAGAAGCAAGAAGGAGTGGCCATACTCATGTGGAATAAAATCAACTTCAAACCTAAGTTAATCAAAAGGGATAAAGAAGGACACTATATTCTGTTAAAAGAAACCATCCACCAACAAGACATAACAATTATGAATTTGTATGCACCAAGCAATGGAGCTGCAATGTTCATAAAACAAACTCTCCTCAAGTTCAATAGCCAAATAGACTACAACACAATAATTATGGGTGACTTTAAGACACCACTCTCGGCATTAGACAGATTCTCTAGACAAGAACTGAATAAAGAAACTATCAAACTCAACAGCACAATTTGTAACCTAGACTTGAACGACATATATAGAATATATCAGCCATCATCAAGTGGATACACGTTCTTCTCAGTTTCACATGGATCCTACTCAAAGATAGACCATATATTATGCCATAGGGCAATTCTTAGTAAATATAAAAGCATGGAGATTATACCATGCACTATATCTGATAATAATGGAATGAAACTGGAAATCAATGATGAAAGAAGGAAGGAAAAATCCTACATCACATGGAAAATGAACAACATGCTACTGAATGATCACTGGGTTACAGAAGACATAATGGAGGAGATAAAAAAAATTCTTAGAGACAAATGACAATACAGACACAACATACCAGAATCGATGGGACACAATGAAAGCAGTTTAAGAGGGAAGTTCATTTCTTGGAGTTCTTTCCTCAAAAAAAGAAAAAAATCAACAAATAAATGAACTCACACTACACCTCAAAAACCTAGAAAAGGAAGAGCAAAACAACAGCAAATGTAGTAGAAGACAAGAAATAATTAAATTTAGAGCAGAAATCAACAAAATTGAAACAAAAAAAAAATTAAAAATTTGATAAAACTAAAAGTTGGTTCTTTGAAAAAATAAATAAGATTGACAGGCCCACAGCCATGCTAATGAAGAGAAGAAGAGAGAGAACTCAAATTACTAACATACGGGATGAAACAGGCAATATCACAACAGACACTACAGAAATACAGAAGATAATTAGAAAGTATTTTGAAACACTATATTCCAATAAAATAGAAGATAGTGAAGATATCGATGAATTTTTTAAGTCATAAGATCTGCCCAGATTGAGTCAGGAAGACACACGCAATTTAAACAGACCAATAACAAAGGAAGAAATGAAAGAAGCCATCAAAAACTACCAACCAAAAGAAGCCATGGACCGGATGGGTATACAGCGGAGTTCTACAAAACCTTTAAAGAAGAATTAATACCAATATTTTTCAAGCTATTTCAAGAAAAACAAAAAGAAGGAGCTTTTCCAAATTTATTCTATGAGGATAAATCACCCTGATCCCGAAACCAGACAAAGACACTTCAAAGAAAGAAAACTACAGACCAATATCTCTAATGAACTTCGATGCAAAACTTGTCAATAAAATCCTGGCGAATCGAATACAAAAGCATATCAAAAAAATTGTGCACCATGATCAAGTAAGATTCATCCGTGGGATGCAAGGCTTGTTCAATATACGGAAATCAATAAATGCCATTCACCACATCAATAGACATAAAGACAAGAACCATATGATCATCTCAATAGATGCAGAAAAAACATTTGACAAAGTTCAGCATCACTTTATGTTCAAAACACTAGAAAAACTAGGGATAACAGGAACTTACCTCAACATTGTAAAAGCTATATATGCTAAACCTCAGGCTAGCATCATCCTAAATGTGGAAAAACTGAAGGCATTCCCTCTAAAATCTGGAACAAAACAGGGATGCCCTCTATCACCACTTCTATTCAATTTAGTTCTTGAAATACTAGCCAGAACAATTAGACAGACAAAAAAAATTAAAGGCATAAAAATAGGAAAAGAAGTATTTAAATTATCGCTATTTGCAGATGTCATGAAAATATATTTAACAGACCCCAAAGGGTCTACAATGAAACGGCTAGAGTTAATAAATGAATTCAGCAAAGTGGCAGAATACAAAATTAACACGCATAAATGAAAGGCATTCCTGTATGTCAGCAACACAACTTCTGAAATGGAAATGAGGAAAACCACTCCATTTACAATATTCTCAAATAAAATAAGATACTTGGGAATCAACCTAACAAAAGACGTGAAAGTTTTATATACTGAAAACTACAGAACCCTAAAGAGAGAGAGAGAAGAAGATCTTAGAAGATGGAAAAACAAAAGACCCAGAATAGCAAAAGCAACTCTAAACAGAAAATATGAATCTGGAGGTATAGTGATACCAGAGTTCAAACTGTACTAAAAGCAATAGTAACAAAAAGAGCGTGGTACTGGTAACAAAATAGGCAGGTGGAACAATGGTACAGAATAGAGGACACAGAAACCAATCCTCAAAATTACAACTTTCTTATATTTGAAAAAGGGGCTAAAAGCTTGCAATGGAAGTAGGATAGCATCTTCAAACAATGGGGTAGGGAAAATTGGGGAAAGGTGGGGCAAGGGAGAGAAGTGAACAACAGCAGATGAGGTAGAGAAAGAAGATGGGAGGGGATGGGAGGGGGTATAGTAGGGGATAGTAGGGGATAGGAAATGTAGCAGAATACAACAGTCACTAATATGACATCATGTAAAAATGTGAATGTGTAACCGATGTGATTCTGCAACTCGTATTTGGGGAAAATTGGGAGTTCATAACCCAATTGAGTCAAATGTATGAAAGATGATATAGGATGAGCTTTGTAATGTTTTGAACAACCAATAAAAAATAAATAAATAAAGGTTTAAAGTTGAGTGGGAAGAAATCAGCTAAAAAAGAGTTGAGATGCATTCATTTTGCTAAGCAGAAACTTTGTTTTGTGTACTTGTAACTATCACAAATTTATTTTACCAGAAAACTGGCTTTTAAAAATGCACATAATTGAGATTAAAGGATAATCCACTTACCTTCAAGAAAAACTCATAGCATTTTATATATTTTTCATATTTTATTTTTTTGTGAATATTTTGTCATGGACCAGGTCTAGACTTAGGCTATTCTTCCAGAATACTACCTCATCTGACAAGTTGGTACAATGTGTTGGATTGTTCTTTTCATCTTTTATTTAATAGTTTCTAGATGATAATGTGTATTTTTCCATATGTTTGTTTGGACATACATACCCAACTATATCTTTGCATTTTCTGTTTTACTGGGGAAGAGACTCATCAAAAGCTCTTTATTATATGTATCAACAATCAAACATTTAGAGCATGCAATTATACATAATTTTGCATGAAAATATTTTTGTACCATTTTTATAAAGATTTAGAATTATTAATACTGTCCCTACTGTAATTAGTAACTCCTTACAAAAAGAATTAATCAATTGACTTTATATCAATTATGAATATGAAAATTACTAAAATAAGTATTTGGCAATTAATATGCAATTGATAGAAAGTGAAATCACAAGAAAGCCATTTAAAATGTCAGTGCATATGGTCCTTAAATAATAGGTTGTTGAAAAAAAAAAATTCTCTAATTCAAAAGAGTTAATATGCCATATTACAGCTAAATGTGATATAAAAACCTTAAATTATCAGTATTGATAAATAAGAATGATACCTGTTTACTTAAATATGTTTATTTGATTTTCACTGTAAGATGTTAATTCTGGAAGACTTGAGAATTAAGAAAGACTTTGTCTATATTATTTCTAACAGGCTAATCAAAGTACTTTTAAATATATATGTATGTATATATATATATATATATATATATATATATATATGTAACACATATGCATGAATATAGATATATATATATATATGTAACACATATGCATGAATATAGATACATATGCATAATAAATGTATTGTAATATATTTATCAGGTGGTTATAATTTTTAAATTTTCTCAAGAAAAGAATGACTATAAAAAACAGTTTTAAATGTAAATTTCATAGCATAGTACTGTTTGTAATGCTATGAGAGAAAAATACTTATGGAGGGAAAATGAAAAAGGAAGAGAGAGAAGGGGGAAAATGAGGAAGAAAGTGAGTAAAGAAGAGGGAGAGGAGTGTTTGATGAAAAGATAAAAGTGGAGGGGCTGGGTTTGTGACTCAGTGTTAACATGCTTGTCTAGCATGTGTGAGGCAGTGGGTTATATTCTCAGCACCACATACGAATAAATAAAATGAAGGTCTATCAACAACTGAAAAAATAAAAAAAGGAGAAATATTACCAAAATTCCAAGATTTTATGAATGTTAAATTCAAAAAATTATGTTGCATAGCCTTATGTAAATTCTAGACTCCCCAAAATAATCATTAAATGCTAGATTATTAGTGTTATAACTAAAAATCCATTGCTCTTTCTTCTACATTCTGTGGCATGCTAGTGCTAAAATAAATTGTATTATAACACCAAAATAAAATTCTAATATTTATACAGTAACTGACCCAGTTTAACATCAATGCAAGAAGATTCCTATGTGATATAATGTGTATTTTGACGTTCATTTTTATTCAACACTGGTACATTACTATTTCTCCAGTTAATGCACATCATAGGATGTATATTTCATCCACAATTTAGCAAATATATACACATTTGTTTTGCTTTCAATCACTTTTGCTTCAGAACACATGTATTCCTCCATGTTTCTTGACTTCTCTTTTTGTGACACTTCTTTCCAAACACATTATTTTCGATTTCCATTATCACTTTTGAAGCAAAACTGACACACCCGTCATGATAAAACATAACACTAATATTACCATTAGATGTAAAACTGGTTTAAATGAATGATTGTACATCAATATAAGATTTCTGGTATACTTTCAGATATCAATTCAATCCATTATTCAAAGTGAAACCAGTTATATCATTTATTCACAGTATGGTCTATTCATGCATTGTCTATATATTGATAGACACATGGTACACCTCTGTGTACTCCCAACAATAATTTCTATATCTTCAAAATATTGCTCCCAGAAATGGTGGAAAAAATATGCATGTCAACTGATCTACATATACATTTTATCACAGTAATATTCTGGACACAAAATGCAAAGGTCACACTTATGACTGTCCCAAAGCCTAAATGGAAAGTGAACATGGATTACTAAAAACATCCATGTCCAGGTTGCCTAATGCTCTCAAATGTCAATCCTATTGGTGATTACATATGTGTTTCTTCCTAAGACTACATTTTCAATCTCACCCTGTTGAAACTGTCTAAACCTCTCACTCATTTTATAATTTGCCTGATTTCCTACTCTCTATTCACATCTGCTTTCCTACTTTTTTCCCCAGTTCATCATTGTGACTGACTCTTCACATGTGCTGACATTTATATTCAATCTCTACCAGAAACCCTATTGCTAAAGAACTTTTGGTTCATATTCTATACTCAATTTTCTTCGTAATCCTACCGACTATATTCCTAATCCTAGCAAAAATCCCTTTTTTAACTGGATGCTCTCTTCTACATTCAATCATCGAAGGTACAAGGATCTATGCCATTGCATATCAATTTATCTGAGACATATGTGCAGAACATAATTCAAAGCTAAGTATCCCACTCAAAGGCCAAATTCCCTTCTAGGATTCAAATCTTACCTAGATTTATATTACAATACTTATATTTCACCTATATTTTCATGTAAATATCGCAGGTTTCCAATAACATTGTTCATCAAGCAGAATGATTCCTAACCCATATTGAACATGTTATTAATCCTAACCATACACTGTTCCTCAATCTAACTTTACAGAAGAGCAGAGACAGAGTTGGTATTACAATACAGGAATGTATGGATCTTCCACCTGCTGAGAACCTCAAAGGTCCATGTAGAAATAATCCCTGGAGAATGTGTAGGATGCTATGAACGACCTGAGAGGGCAAAAGTCATCTTCCATGGCAAAAAAACATGGTCAGGATAAAGGGTTGTGTCTTAATCAGAATCTCTCTTCTTAATGTAGAGAAGATGGACCAAACCAAGCCTCTGTGGAGAGCTGTTCCCCAGTACCTATGGTTGATATACCATTCTAACTTATGAAAATGTCAGAGGAAGTAGGTGCAGCCTCCATCTCATGGGACCCTTGGAAGCATCTGTTAGGACAAAGTGGTTGCCAAGGCTGTGACCTCATTCAGTTCCTGAAGGAAGTGACCTACCTCACTTTCTTGGTGATGGAATCTCTGAACTTGGGATCCAGGAAACCAGGCACACAGAGCCAGTCCCAGTACCAGTCCCAGTGGTCTCACTTGTTTGGATTTACCAAGGACAGAGTCAGTCTTTCTTGGTACCTACTGATGTGAGGATGGCCAAATGCCAGAAAAGCTCTGAAGAGGGGCCCTTCCTGAGAAAGCAGAAAGTGGCTCACCAATGGATCCTCACAACTTCACAGAGTTGGCCAAAGAAAACAGATCTGAGACAAGGCAGGCCATTTTGGGGTAACATAGTATGGCCCACCATTCAGAGGACACACTGTATAGTCACAGACCTACTTGGGGAAAGAAGGTGCCTTTGTGGGTGTGGGTGTGAGTTTTTGGTTCTGTCTCATTTTCTGAGAATAGGTGGAAAAGGCGGTTTTTTTTTGGTTTGGTGTGGACTCTTTATAGTTGGTCGTTTGACAAGGTGAGTGTTTCTTTATCTATGTATTCCACTGTGTCCATGGTTGAAGACATTAGAAAAGAGAATGCATCAAGGATGTGTCCTGTCTATTAGGAAGCTTCCCAGCATTCATCCTGCCCGATTTATTAATGGACTGTGGCTTGTCTTATAGATGTGCAACACCTACTAAATTCCTAAGTTCAGGTTTTCTTCCTAAATTCTGGCCACTCTCCAAAATAGTCTTATGGATTTGTGTCCAAGATATGTACCCCTCCAAGCTCTGTGACATGGCCATGTACTGGATAGCTGAAGGAAATGGGAGCATCTCAGAAAACACAGATATCAGTGTGACCAGTAATGTCTCAGTGGAAAAACCCTTCTTTTGGCCTTTTGCTTACCTATTGATCTGTTGACCTGAATGTCAGGAGGTCTTTGCCTCAGTCCACCCATTTGGGAAGACTGATGAAAACTGTTTTCAAATGGAAATGCATGCGCATCACCTGTCGCTCTTTGTTTAATTGCTTAGGATAAGGATGTGTCTGATTCAGCCTCTTGGCCCTGTGTGATGCTGTGGCTTAGATTCTCAGCACCTCATGGATCTAAAGAAAGATTCCATGTGTGTATCCAAAACAAAAATGGTAAAAAACCACGCTGACTTTAGGAAAATAAGTGGCAAGGGAGCTCTTTTGAACACTGTCTTGGGCTGCGCCCCTCATGGAAAACTCCAGCAAGAGGTTATGATTAGTGTCTATATGGAAGAGGATGAGGGCCTTGTGGGAGTGTTTTGGTTTTAATTGTGTTTATTTGTGTGGTGGTTGGAAGTGATGACTGGGTCCACCTGGGCTTGAACTCTGGTGTGATACCCTTAGAGACTGAGGTCTAGAACTGACGTCAGAGAAGTATTGCCATGAATTGTGTTGGGGTTTTAGGAGGCCATGCATGAGAGTCGCTCTTGGAAACTGAGATCTTGGACCAGGGTAGCTTTCCACAGAACACTGGGAATCTCAGCCAGGATATCACATGATTTCATTCTGAAAGACTTGGCAGCAATAGTTGAGAGTCAAAACTCACATGGACCTCATATTGTAGACCTCAATGGGCCTGTCTTCATGTGACTTTTTGGTCACTCTTTGGGAAGACTTTCCTCTGAGAGTTCTCCAGAACTTTCATTGAAATAAACTTCCTCAACATTTAATGGTTCCTGAATAAATTTAAACCCACAGTGCCTCCAACTTCATCCTTTAAAAATGGCTAGATAAGTACCATGACATTTTTTAAATTCCCATGACCAGATGGCACTGGAGTAACTTTGGATCTTATGCTGTTGATCATGAGTGTACAAGACAGTGCCTTGATTGACTTGGTTTCATGAGAATGGTGTAGAACAGAGATGCCAGTAATTTGGAGACTGCTGAGTTGGGGCCTAGAGCAGTGATGTGCAGGTGTGTGATAAAACATCTGTGTTGGGGCCATGTGGATCTGCCATTGGCTTCCAAATGGCTTGTGACTGACATGCTGCAGCCAGCAGACCCTTATATGTAAAGGCATCTTGTTATATGGAGATTTTTCAGGGCAATGTTCAGAATCAAGTTGCTATGGTCAAGGGGGCAAGCATGTGCGATAGAAGCCTGGTTGGTGCATTTATATGCAGACCCTGACACACCACATGTGACAGAAATCCCTCCAGCACTGTGCCCCAGTTGAAATCCTTGTATTTCAAGAAGCAAATACCAAACTCCAAGTGCAGCAGCAAGAAACACCACGAAAACTGGAGGATTACCAACTGGGTTCACAGTCCAAACAGGGAGACACTTAGCCCCAAGTTGCCACAGTTTACCTACAAAGAGAGAATTCAGAACTGCTGCCACATGTTCATTAGGAAAATAAGAAACAACATCCTCCAGGTCACATAGATGAAGACCCAGCTTTGATGGTCTCACTACAAAGAAAGCTAAAGCTTCTGACAACAACGTATATTTCAAGTGCCCAACCTCAGAGGCAGTTTCTCAAGAAGTCTTTAGGCAAGCAGAGCTCCATGTTTCTGGAGTGTTTACCCTTTCCCTTACTTTTGGAAACACCTCTACCACCTTCAAGGTTGTGAACTCCTGAGCATTTTCCATTCCAGATATGTATTAACAGATTTTCTAATTCTTCTCCTCTAATTGTATCTTACTTGGGGCGAAGGTAATGTCAAGGCATTTTTCTGGATGAGAGTGGAAAGATTTTTGTTTAGCATATGTTTGCATACACATTGGATTCATTTTCCTATTTTCCATTTGAAATACTGAATCCCTGACACTAACCCATACTGGACTAGAATCTGACTACTAATCCTAATATGATGGAGAAAAAGAATCCTAACAGAAAAGAAATAGAAGCTGTTCAGAGAAGGCATGGTATATATTTGGACTTGCCTTTTGCAAGTAGGTGTTATAATTCTAGTCAATTTTTAATTGAAATAGTCCTCCATGTGTTTTTAAAGTTAACAAATATGCGAATTCCTGTCTCCCTTTCACTGTAGACTATTCAGCACATCTATTTTATATGCACATAAAGAATCCTACCTTTTATCACGTGTATATTTTTGTGCGGTAGCTGATTTGGCAGATACAAATTTTGAGAAGAGATGACTCCTCCTAGATGCTGTTGGA
This sequence comes from Callospermophilus lateralis, assembly GCF_048772815.1. Classification (NCBI taxonomy): domain Eukaryota; kingdom Metazoa; phylum Chordata; class Mammalia; order Rodentia; family Sciuridae; genus Callospermophilus; species Callospermophilus lateralis. Next base: position 902,812 of record NW_027513464.1, read on the forward strand.
ACTGAAAATTGAACCTATGGGTGAGCTTCCTAGGAGAACAACATTATACATAAATCCCTGTTAAGTAAATTGAATATTTTTAGATCTGTGAATGATGTATATTTCATGGTGAATTTGGATTGGCATATATGTTGCTACATTTTAAAATTTGTGTGTGTGTGTGTGTGTGTATACACACATACACACTCTCCAGATTTTTCAAAATATGAAATATATGTGTCTTATTTACACTCCCTAAATTCATTCATGTTCAAGTATGTGGATTTATAATCAACTTTTCACAAGATTATTTTCAGAAATATTCATCCACCTGAAATTCATATTTGTTTTCTATTACTGAAAACTAACTTCAGTGAATGGTGCATACGTATCCTGTTGATAGTCACAGCCGAAGGGACCACAGCAAACTTCCAGGTGCCAGCAAACTTTCAGCTGCAGGCTGATGATTGGCTCACAGCGGCCTTAGCAACTTCTAGCTCATTGTCTCCTCTGTGGTGATGCTCATTGGAGATGCTCATTGAGATGTTTTCCCGCCTTTCAGACTTCCAGCTTATGATTGGCTCACAGCAGCCCCAGCAACATCTAGCTGATTGGCTCCTCTGCGGTGATGCTTATTGGGCTGTTTCCCTGCCCATTCAGACCATGGAGCTGCTCATTGGGGGACTTTTTTGGCTCTGCCCACGTGACCCAGCCAATCTGCCTCAAGAGCAGGAGGATTGTGAGAAGTGGATAGAGGCTTTTGTGGGAGGGAGAGGCTTTTGGGAAGCTGGTGTTGGGAGTTGGGGTTCTGAGGATTTTTCCTGAGAGGCTGTTTTGCTTGGCGTGTGTGGTTCTAAAAATAAAGTTAGTTTCTTTTGACAAGTGGATTCTGATTGTGCCCAGCCAGACAGCGGCATTTGGTGGCTCATATGGGGAGCGACTGAGGGTAACTGATAAGGTAAACTGCTTGCTCTTGAGGGCAGGGCGAGAGGATGGGTAGCCATTTTATGATTCCTATTTTGTTTTAAGTTGCCTGTCCCTGGAGATGAGTGAGATGGAAGAAAAACTGCTCACATCTGAGGAAAAACTATTTGTGTCTGAGGAACAGATAGGGAGAAAGGCTATAATAATTTTTTGTTGTTCCATTTTTATTTCGTTCTATCTCTTTTTTTGTTTGGTGTTATCTTGTTGGTTTGTATTATAGTAGAAATATGGGATCAAAAATTAGTAAAAAACAAACCAAAAAAGTGTTAAGTAAATTGTTAGCGGAAGGAGGCATCCCAGTAAAATCAAGAGCAGTCATGGCAATTGTTGATACAATACAAAAATGTAGACCATGGCTTTTTAAGGAGGAGTTGTTAAATATATCACAATGGAACCATCATGGTGCAGATTTAAAAAGAATAGAAAAGAAAAGCCCAGGGATTCTGCCAGTTGGCACATTGCCATTGTGGACATTCATATCTTGTTTGCTTAGTTCAAAGCCTTCAGTTCAGTCAATGGTAGAGGAAGAAGAAGACATATTGATTCAAGTAAAACAGAAGGTGTCTCAAGTTAGTCAGACAGAAGAAAAAATTCAAGTAAAAGAGAAGGTCTCTCGAGCTTGTCAGATAGAGGAAACTATTCAAGTAAAAGAGAACGTCTCTCGAACTAGTCAGACAGAGGAAAAAATTCAAGTAAAAGAGAAGGCCTCTAAAGCTAGTTAGACAGAGAAAGAAAGTGTAAAACAGTAAAAAACATCAGGGGAAATTTACAACAGGAGACTGCTACTAACACCTTTCTATCACCAGATGACATAAGTGTCCAACTAACAAGGCCACTTTCTTATGCTGGGAGGCCCCCAACTCCCGCAGTTGATAGTTAGGATCCTGAGACAAGATCTCAAATATTAACATGCCCTGTATTTGAGGGAGGAGGGCAGCGTGTTTACCATGCTTTAAATTTCAAAACAGTGAAGCAGCTAAAAGAGGCTGTAACAACCTATCGTCCTCAAGCACCCTTCAATGTAATCATGGTCGAATCCATTAACAATTGAACATGAAGCCAGTGGATTGGGCTAATATGTGTAATGTTGTGCTAAATGGAGGACAATGCATGTTATGGAAGGTTGCCAATGAGGAATGTTGAAAGGAGACAGCTAGGCAAAATGCAGGAGCTGGTTATCCTCAGAGAAATCTAGATATGTTGTTAGGAAAGGGACCTTATGAAGATCAGCCGCAGCAAATTGCATATGATCATGGTGTATGTGCAGAAATTGGTGTAGATGCAATTAAGGCATGGAAGACTTTACAAGAACATGGAGGTTTACAAGGTCAATTATCTAAGGTAATACAAGGAGCTAATGAACCTTATGCTGAATTTGTAGATAGGCTTATTCAAAGAGCTACCAGAGTTTTTGGGAATACAGAACAAGCAATGCCATTACTAAAACAACTGGCTTATGAGCAAGCGAATCGTTGTTGCAGAGATATCATTAGACCATGGAAAAATGAAGATTTAAACACATTGATTTAATTATGTAGAGACATTAATGAACAAGAGCAAGTCATGGCAGCTGCAGTAAAACAGGCTTTAGTTGCCAGATACATTAATGAACAAGGGCAAATTGTGGCAGCTACAGTAAAACAGGCTTTAGATGCCAGACCAAGAACATGCTACCAATGTGAAGAAACAGGACATTTTAAAAGGAATTGGCCCATAGAAGGAGGGTTTAACAATATTAGGTATCAAAGGAGTAGAATACCAGGTATTTGGCCACAATGCCATAGAGGGAGACATTGGGCTAATGAGTGCTGTTCTCAAACCACCATAGAGGGTACTCAATTATCAAAAAATGAACAAGGACCAGGTGTTTATCCACGATATCATGGAGAAAGGCATTGGGCTCAATTGCCAAATAAATGGACAGGGGGTTCCAATGCTCCGGGGCCCCAAACCACAAATATACAGAGCACTGGAGGAACCCAGCAACCCCAACAGGGTAGTGCCCAGGACACATTGTCCATCAGATCCCTCATCAGACAAACCAGAGGGAGCACAGTGTTGGACATCTGTGCCTCTGCCAGATCAGTACTAACTCCAGAGATGGGAGTTCAAATCATTCCCACAGGGGTAAAAGGACCTCTTCCCAAAGGAACCATGGGCTTATTATTGGGATGCAGCTCTTCTACTCTAAAAGAACTTATGATAAGTCCTGGGGTGATTGATCCCGATTATGAAGGTGAAATAAAAATTATAGCCAGTTCTCCAAAGGACATATCAGTAATTTCACAAGGAGATAGAATAGCACAGTTACTAATAATACCCAGCCTATATGATAAATTTTCCAGTCGTACTGTAGAAAGATGTTCCAAGGGATTAGGCTCCACAGGTGTAGATTTGGCTATGCTTTCTTTAAATTTAGATTCTCGCCCCATGCTAAAACTAAATATTCAAGGGCATGAATTGAATGGGCTACTGGATACAGGTGCAGACATTAGCATCATCTCTCGTCAAGAATGGCAAAAACATTGGCCATTACAACAAGCCACTCAAACGCTTCGAGGCCTATAAGTGGCGACTAATCCCCATAGAAGTAAAATGGTATTAGATAGGAATGATCCTAAAGGATGTGAAGGAACTATACAGCCATATGAATTGGATCATCCTCCCATAAATTTATGGGGACGAGATGTCCTAGATCAATTAGGTTTGACATTAACAAATAACATCAACCAAAATGCAGCCACTATTATGACTAGACAAGGTTTTAGGAAAGAAAAAAGATTAGAAAAACAAGAATAAGTCATAGCAGCACCAATACAAATACATCAAGGAACAGAGAGACATGGGTTGGATTTTCAGAAAGGGCCACTGAGACAATAAAAATTACCTGAAAATCAGAAAGACAGTATGGGTTCCTCAGTGGCCCCTGACTGAAGAAAAGATACAAGCAGTCCATGACCTGGTAAAACAACAATTAGCAGAAGGACATATACAACCGACTGTATATCCCCAAAATACTCCCATTTATGTCATCAAAAAGAAATCTGGTAAATGGAGACTATTGCAAGATTTTAGAGCCATTAATAATGAGATGGTTATTATGGGACCTGCTCAATCAGGGATTCCTCAATTGTCTGCTTTGCCAATAACCTGGTATGTTTTAGTTATAGATATTAAATATTGTTTTTTTTTTCAATTATAATTCATCCTAAGGATAGTCCAGGTTTTGCTTTTACTATCCCTGCACTGAATCATGAAGGTCCTGATCAGAGATATGAATGAAAAGTACTCCCTAAAGGGATGGCTAACAGCCCAACTATGTGTCATATTTATGTTAACAAAGTAATCCAGCCACTTAGAAATCAAAATTCTGAACACAAATATTTCACTATATGGATGATGTATTATTAGCACACAAAGCTAAAAACACATTGCTAGAAAGTTATGCCACACTTACAAACTTATTAAAATTATAATGTAGAGATAGCAATAGATAAAGTACAATTAAATTTTCCAATTAATTATTTAGGAGTTCTGTTATCCTCAACCATGGTCAGTCCACCAAAAATTCAAATACGAGTAGATCAACTCAAATCACATAACGACTTTCAAAAGTTATTAGGAGACATTAATTGGATAAGGCCTTATCTAGGTATACCAACAGGAGAGTTGGGACCTTTATTTGATATCCTAAAAGGTCTATCAGTTAAAATTCACCCTGCATGTTAACACCTGAAGCAAGAAAGGCAATAAAAATCAATGAAACATATATGGAAAATATGCATTTGGATAGAATTGATATAAGTTTGCCTTTATTATTTATTGTACTACCAACAAAAAATATTCCTACAGGAGTATTTTGGCAAGAAGGTCCATTATTATGGATACATTTATCTTATTCTCCTTACACTATTCTTACTAGGTATCCTGAGGCTTTAGGATAATTAATACTCAAAGGAATTAAAGCAGCAAAGGGAGTGTTTGGAATTTCTTCCAATAAAATTTTTACTCCATATACTCTGAATCAAATTGATGAGTTAGCTAATGAGTTAAATACTTGGGCAATAATCATGGTCCAATCTAATGTTTCATTTGATAATCACTTACCATCTAACCCTTTATTTTCTTTTTGGTCATCGCATCCTGTAATTTTTCCAAAATTGAGAAGAAAAACACTTATCATGAATGCTTCAAATATATTCACTGATGTATCAAATAATGGTACAGCAGCAATAGTTATACCTGATAAAACTTATAAATTTTTAGTACCCAAACAATCAGCTCAAAAGGTAGAGCTTAATGCAGTATTACAAGCTTTTGAGATATTTAAATATTCTGTATTTAATTTATTTTCCGATAGTCAGTATATAGTTAATGCTATAGTATCCCTTAAAGTTGCTGGTAAGATTTCTCCTTTCTCTACTGTTTTCTCTTTACTTTCCAATATAAAAAGTCTAATCTGGGACAGAAAAGATCTATTCTTTATAAGACATATCAGGGCACATCCAAAAAGAAGATGATTTGACTCAAGGCCTTATCAGCTGATATCCAAAATTCCAGTTTGACTATCCTTACATCTGAGATAGAACCAGGATGTTTTTAATTATCTATTTTATTATTGCCCTTTCCCACATTCTATTTTGTTTTTTGAGCTCATACAGACCTAGTTTAATGTTTTGCTGATCAGTTCTATTTTTTGACAAAAGAGTTTTTGAACATTGCAATGGAGATTTCACGTGTAAAAAGTTATAAGGCCTTTACTATTAGGTTATGTGTTGTATGTATTATATTATGTGTGCACACTTGTGTTTTGTGTTATATGTTTGAATGTTCGTATGTCCATATATGATATATGATGAGCGCTCATAAAAAAAATGGATCCAAATATTTTTTTATTCACATTATTTAAATGGTTTAATTTAAATTGGGTAAAGAGCTGTTGAGATTTGTTTTAAAATTTGAAAAAAAGGAGGTTAACAGATCTGTTTCCTTTCTTTCACCTTTCCTTTTCATTATATTTAATAATTATCTTCAAGACAATGTAAATAGTTAAGAAAATTGTTTTCTTTCAGTGCCTTCTGGAATGTTACATAATTTTTCTTTAGCCATTATTGCCAAAATTCCTATCTTCATCCCAGTGCTGGTGAAATCAAAGATAAAACCAATCTACAGCTTCTGCAATAGCCATCACTGAAATGCTTGCAGAACTTGCCTAGACACATTGAGAACTCTCCTGTATGCATTGTAAACTACCTGTTTGTGCAGCGACTTGTGGTAGTGTTCGGGTATATTTGCTGATGATGTCATCGGTGGTACAATTTTTCCAAAAGGAGCTGTCAATTGGCTTGGTGTATCTTCCTCTCTTCTGTGTGTCATTATCGTCCAGCTAATGTTTGGGGGCCATTAGAGGTGAGGCAAAGAACCTCACCACCCCCCGGTGGTACAAAGACCTCTCCACAGGTGTTGCTGTAAACTGGACCAGTAGTCAGTGATGGGTAAGATCCAATTGCAATGGTACCAACTTAACGGGTAAGGACCATATGTACTATTGGACAACCTAAGGCAGGCACTGTCCCTAAGCCACATGTGTGTTGTTTAAACAGAGAGGGGGAGATGTTGAGAGCCACATCCGAAGGGGCCCCAGCAAAATTCCAGAAGCCAGCAAACTTCCAGCTGCTGGCTGATGATTGGCTCACAGCAACATCTAGCTGATTGGCTCCTCTGCGGTGATGCTCATTGGGCTGTTTCCCTGCCCTTTCAGACCACGGAGTTGCTCATTAGGGGACTTATTTGGCTTTGCACACATGACCTAGCCAATCGGCCTCAAGAGCAGGAGGATTGTGGGAGGTGGAGAGAGGCTTGTGTGGGAGGAAGAGGCTTTTGGGAAGCCAGTGGTGGCAGTTGGGGCTCTGAGGGTTTTTCCTGAGAGGCTGTTTTGTTTGGCGTGTGTGGTTTTAAAAATAAAGTTAGTTTCTTTTGACAAGTGGCTCCTGATTGTGCCCAGCAAGACTGCGGCATTATCCTAATATTTCTACAGTAACTGCCCCAGTTTAACAGCAATGCAAGTAGACTCTTATGGGACATGATTTGTATTTTGATGTTCATTTTTATTCAACACTGGTACATTACTATTTCTTCAGTTTATGCACATCAGAGGGTATATATTTCTTGCACAAGTTGGCAAATTTATAGGCATTTGTTTCACTTTCAATCACTTCCTGCTTCAGAACACATGCATTACTCCAGGTTTCTTAACTGGTCTATTCGTGAGACTTCTTTCCAAACATATTATTTCCGATTTTCTTTATAATTGTTTAAGCAAAACTCACACACCCTTCATGATAAACCATAACTATCATTTCACAATTAGATGTATAACTGTTTGGAATGAATGATTGTATATCAATATAAGATTTCTTATATATTTTCTGATATCAATTCAATCCATGATTTAAAGTGGAACCAGTTATATTATTTATTCACAGTATGGTCTATTCATGCATTATCTATATTCATAGACACAGGGTACACCTCTTTGTACCCCCAATACTAATTTATACGTTTTCAAAATATTGCTCCCAGTAATAGAGGAAGAAATACTCATGTCACCTGATCTAAATATGCATGTTATCACAGTAATATTCTGGACGCAAAATGCAAAATTCACTCGTGTGATTGTACCAAAGCCTAAATGGACACTGAACATGGATTACTAAAAACATCCATGTCCAGCTTGCATAACGCTCTCAAATGTCAATCCTATCGGTGACTACATATTTGTTTCTTCCTAATATATTCAACCTCAAAACTGTTGAAAATGTCTAATACTATCACTCACCCTGTACTTTGCCTGTTTTCCTAATGTCTCTATTGATATCGGCTTTCCTACATATTTTCCCCAGTTCATCATTGTGACTGACCCTTCACATGTGCTGACATTGATATTCACTCTCTAACCAAAACCCAATTGCTAAAGAACTTTTGGTACAAATACTAAATTCACCCTTGTTCCAAAATCTACTGACTATCTTCCTGATCCTATTGATTATCTCTGTTTGAGTGGATGTTCTCCTCTACATTCAATCATCCAAGGTACAAGTCCTATGGCATTGTATATCGACTTATCTGAGACATGTGTGCAGAACGTAATTTAAAGCTATGTATCGCAATCAATTGCCCAATGCACTTCTGAGCTTCAAATCTCACCTAGATTTCTGTTTACATACTTATATTTCACCTCTGTATTCCTATAAATATTGCAGGTTCCCAATACCATTATTCATCCCACAGAATGATTCCTAAACCAAGTCGATCCTGTTATTATCCCTAACCATACACTCTTGCCTCAATCTAACATTACAAAAGAGCAGGGACAGAGTTCATCTTACAATACAGGAATGTAGGGGATCTTACACCTGCTGAGAACCTCAAATTTCTATGCAGAAATGATCCCTGGAGAAGATGTAGGCAGCTATGAAGGACCTGAGAGAGCAAAAGCCATCTTCCATGGCAAACACCTTGTGATAACGAAGGGATGTGTATGAATCAGCCTCTCTTTTCTTAATGTAGAGAAGATGGACCAAACCAGACCTGCGTGGAGAGGTGTTCCCGGGAGGCCATTGTTGATATACCATTCAAACTTGTCAAAGTGTCACAGGAAGTAGGGGCAGCCTCCATCTCATGAGACCCATGAAAGCAACTGTTAGGACAAAGTGGTTGCCAAGGCAGTGATCTCATTCAGTTCCTGAAGGAGGTGACCTACCTAACTTCGTTGGTGATGTAACTCTCTGAAATTGGGATCCAAGAAGCCAGGCACCCAGAGCCAGTCCCAGTCCCAGTCCCAGTGGTCGAACTTGTTTGGATTTACCAAGGACAGAGTCAGTCTTTCTTGGTACCTAATGATATGAGGATGGCCAAATGCCAGTACAGCTCAGAAAAGGGGCCTTTCCCTAGATAGCAGGTATTGGCTCAATGCTGCCTGCTGACAACTTCGTAGAGTGGGCCAAGAAGAACAGATCTGAGACAGGCCAGGCCATTTTGGGGCAACATAGTATGGCCCACCAGTCAGAGGACACTCCAGATAGTCACAGACCTACTTGGGGGAAGGAGGTGCTTTTGTGGATGTGGATGTGAGTTTGTGGTTTTGTCTCATGTTCTGAAAATAGGTAGGAATGGTGGTTTGTATGGTTTGGAGTTGACTGTTTCTAGGAAGTCGTTTGGCAAGGCGAGTGTTTCTATGTCTGTGTATCCACTGTGTTCGTGGTTGTAGTCTTTAGAAAAGAGAATGCATCAATGGAGGTTTCCTGTCTAGTTGGAAGCTTCCCAGCATTCCTCCTGCCCACTTTATAAATGGACTGTGGCTTGCCTTATGGATGGGCAACACCTACTATCTTCCTAAGGTCCTCTACACATCTTGATTTCTGGCCTCTCTCCAGAATAGGCTCATGGTTTTGTGGCCAAGATATGTACCACCTCCAAAATCTGTTACATGGCCATGTAATGGATAGCTGAAGGGAATGGGAACATCTCAGAAAACTCAGATATCAGTGTAACCAGTAAAGTCTCAGTTTAAAAACCTTGCTTTGGCCCATTTGCTTACCTATGGTTATGTTGCCCTGAATGTCAGGAAGGTATTTGCCTCAGGCCACCCCTTTCTGAAGCCTGAAGAAAACATTTTTCAAATGGAAATGAATGGGCATCACCTGTGGATCTTTGCTTAATTGCTTTGGAAAGAGATGTGTCTGAATCAGCCTCTTGGCCCTGTGTGAGGTTGGGGCTTTGATTCTCAGAAGGTGATAGATCTTAAGAAAGATCCCATGTGTGCTTGGGTGTTCTATTGCCTCCAACTCACATAAAGGATTTATACCCGACAATCAGTAGGATTAAATTGGAGAATCAGAACAGTATTAACGGCAGGCCTATTTGATCACTCCTGGTTCACAGGAAGGGTGTCTAGGTCACCCTGACTTTAGGCAAATGAGGGGCAAGGGAGTTTATTTTGGAAACTGTCTTGGGCTTCGCCCCTCATGGAAAATTCCATTCAGAGGTTACGATGAGTGTCTATATGGAAGATGATGAGGGCCATGTGGCAGTGTTTTGGTTTTAATTGTGGTCATTTGTGTGCTGGTTGGAAGAGATGACTGGGTACACCTGGACCTGAACTCTGGTGTGATTCCCCTTAGAGACTGAGTTCTGGAACTGACTTCAGGGAAGTATTGCCATTAATTTTGGTGGGATTTTAGGAGGCCACACATGAGAGTCGCCCTTGGAAACTGAGATCTAGTCTCAGGGTGTCTTTCCACAGTGCACTGGGAATCTCCACCAGGATATAAGACGATTTTATTCTGAAAGACTTGGCAACCATAGTAAAGAGTCAAAACACATATTGAACTCACATTGAGTAGACATCAATGGGTCAGGCTTCATGTGACATTTTGGCCACTCGTTGGGAAGCGTTGCCTTTTAGAGTTCTCCAGAGCTTTCATCCTCACCATTTAATGGTTCCTGAATGAATTGAAAAACCAGTGCATCCAACTTGATACTTGAAAAATGGCTAGATAAATACCATGAAATTTTTGAAATTCCCATGACCAGGTGGCACTGGAGAACCTTTGGATGTCCTGTTGCTGATCATGAGTGTACCAGACAGTGCCTTGAATCACTGGGTTTCATGAAAATGGTGTAGAACAGAGATGCCAGTAAGTTGGAATTTGCTGAGTAGTGGGCCTAGAACAGTGGTGGGCAGGTGTGTGATTAAACATCTGTGTTGGTGTCATGTGGATTGGCCATTGGCTTCCAAATGGCTTTTGACTGACATGGTGCAGCCAGCAGACCCTTGCATGTAAAGGCATCTTGTTATATGGAGAGGTTTCAGGGCAATGTTCAGAATCAAGTTGCTAGGGACAAGGGGGAAGTCTATGTTGGATATAAGACTGGTTGGTGCATTCTCCTGGCAGACCCTGACCCACCACACATGACAGAACTCCCTCCAGCACTGTGTCCCAGTTGAACTACTTGTATTTCGTGAAGCAAACACCAAACTCCCATTGCAGCAGCTAGAAAGACCATGAAAAATGGAGGATGACCACATGGCTTCAGAGTCCACACAGGAAGACACTTAGCCCCCATTGGCCACAGTTTACATACAAAGAGAGAATTCTGCACTACTGCCTCATGTTCATTAAAGAATAAGAAAACATGTGCTCCAGGTTACATAGATGCAGACCCAGCTTTGATGGTCTCACTGCAAAGGAAGCTAAAGCTCCTGACTACAACATATATATCCAGTGCCCAAACTCAGAGGCAGTTTCTCATAAGTCTTCCGGTCAGCAGAGCACCATGTTTGTGAAGTGTTTACCCTGTCCCTTACTTTTGGAAACTCTTCTACCACCCCCAAAGTTGTGAACTCCTGAGCATATTCCATTCCAGATAAGTATTTATAGATTTTCTAACTCTTCTCCTCTAATTGTGTCTAACTTGGGGCGAAGGTAATGTCAAGGCATTGTTCTTGATGAGAGTGGGATGATTATTTTAGCACATATTTGCATAAACATTGGATTGATTTTCCTAATTTTCATTCGAAATACTGAATCACTCCCACTAACCCATACCCTACTAGACTCTATATTCTGACTCCTAATCCTAATATAATGGAGAAAAATAACCCAAAATGAATAGACATACAAGCATTTCAGAGGAGGCATGGTGTATAATTGGACTTGCCTTTTGCATTATGTAGAATTGGAGTTATAAATCTAGTCAATTTTTTGTTGAAATAGTTCTCCATGTGTTTTTTTAACTTTTGTTGTTTGTTGTTCAAAACATTATATAGTTCTTGATATATCATATTTCACACTTTGATTCAAGTGAGTTATGAACTCCCATTTTTATCCAGTATATAGTTTGCAAAATCATATCAGTTACGCATCCATTGATTTACATATTGCCATACTAGTGTCTGTTGTATTTTGCTGCCTTTCCTATCCTCTACTATCCCCCCTCCCCTCCCCTCCCCTCCCATCTTCTCTCTCTACCCCCTATACTGTAATTTATTTTTCCCCCTTGTATTTTTCCCTTTCCCCTCACTTCCTCTTGTCCGTAATTTTGTATAACCCTGAGGGTTTTCTTCCATTTCCATGTAATTTCCCTTCTCTCTCCCTTTCCCTCCTACCTCTCATCCCAGTTTAATGTTAATCTTCTTCTCATGCTCTTTATCCCTACTCTGTTCTTAGTTACTCTCCTTATATCAAAGAAGACATTTGGCATTTGATTTTTAGGGATTGGCTTCCTTCACTTAGCATAATCTGCTCTAATGCCATTCATTTCCCTGCAAATTCTATGATTTTGCCATTTTTTAATGCTGAGTTAAACTCCATTGTGGCCTCTGGCGTGCGCCCAGGTTTCCATTCCTGTCTTCCTGTTTGTTAATTTCTGGCCTATTTATTGTTGTGACCAGGACCTTAGTCAATGCCTTAGTCTGTCTTTTGCATCTCTCATCTTCCCTTTGCTCCCTTTCTTTCTCTTTGTTTCTCTCATATAGTATACTTTCTCGGCTTCTCTGACTAAATCTCCCAAAGTCATATCTTGTGATCCCTCTAAGAGTTGTAACTTTCTTTTAATATCCAGGGCAGCTTGCCCAATGAAGGCCATCATGACAGATGCCTTTTGATCCTCTGCCTGAGGATCAATAGGGGCTCGAGCCTTTGACTGAGGGGGAAACCTGTCCTCAGGGAAGACTTAAAAAAGCGGAGCTTGCGATTGCCTCAGCAGACACCACCGAAAGACAGATCCAGGAGGAGAGTGGGGATGACACATGGTGAGTGACCCACCATGGGACAAGCAGTTTCGTCACATGATTTGTTTTTGTCAGGCCTCAAAGAGGCCCTCAAGACATAGGGGGCACATGTTAAGAAAAAGGACTTAAAATTATTCTTTTCATACTTAGGAGAATTGTGTCCATGGTTTCCCCCTGAAGGGTCCATTGATGGTAGAAAATGGCTTAGAGTAGGAGACTGTTTAAACCATTTTTTTTGTTGTTGTTGAAGAAAAAGTCCTAGAACAAAGGTATATTAGACCTTTTGTAGACATTAATATTTTATTAGATTTTTAAACACCTAGAAAAATTTGTAAGTTTAAATTTAAAGACATTTATATTTATCTGTTTATCCAATTTAAATCGAACCATTTAAATCACATGAATTAAAGATCTTTGGATCCACTTTGAAATAGTAAGCTTGCCTTAATTTGATTTTAATTGGAGTCAGTGGTCTTTTCTTGCATCCTGGTGTAATATTTTGTAGTTTCCCATCGAGATGACCCTGCCCCAATAGATCACAAGACCAGACTACTGGAAATTCTGAAGCTGGCCTTCCCTCCAGGGCTCCGGCATGAAGAGGCAATTTCCAAGGCCTTGGTGTGAGATTTTGGTCCAGGGAGCACTGCAGTGAACCACCGCCCTAAAACTATTAGCAAGCACATGGTGGAGGAGGCCTCCATAGGTAACTGGCGCCTATATAACATCTGATATCCGGTTAAGGGAGATCTCTTCTGATGACAGAGTGGTGTCCTGGGGAGACACACATATACTCCTGTCTGGTACAGTAACGAGAATCATTCTGTCCTCTGTTATGTTCTGTAGGGAATTCCTCTGAAAGCATAGAGAGGTGCCAATGGGCACGCAGGAGCTCCTATCCCAGAGTTTTAGCAAGACGTTGCATAGTTCCTCTGTTTTTCTGTTTCTGCGCTGGTTTTCTGTTTTTTTGTGTGTTTTGTTCTGTGTTTCATATGTTTTTTTTTTTTTTGGTTTGTTTTAGTGTGTTTTGTTGTGTGATTTCTGTGGTAAAACTTAACTGAAAATGGGTAATAAAGCAAGTAAACTGACACCCATTTGGACTGTGTTTTAAAGAACTGTGATGAACTTTAATACCCTTTGTTAAGCAGGATGAGAGAAACCCCTAGCTGGCTGCCTGGAGCACACCCACTGCAGAGGGCAATGCCTGCTGGGGACCTAAGAACTGAGTATCTCCCAGGTTAACACGTGAAACTCCTTAAAACCCCTTGTCCCTTCAGATCGATAGAATCACAACCATTGGGCAGAGACCCCTGTTTTTCTCCTTTGTTAGCAAAGCAGTAAATCTCCCTTTTTCTTTTTCTCAAACCCTGTCCTCATTATTAAATTGGTATTAATTGGCTTCAAAATCAGGAACCAAACTTTAAGTTACAATTTTTGGTACCCCCCACCCCCCGGAACTCTTTGAGAGCTGACTACTGAAATGTTAGGAGACGGAGCGTGCTTGGGGTGGAACCGAACAAGAGGAGCTAATCCTGTAAGTGAAAGGAGGGACTGAGGGACTTCCAGCAGCTGCCCAAGCCCTGTTGCTTCAGAGAATTACCTACTTCCTTCCCTGCACTGTAAGGATTTTGCCATCTCTGTTTTCTTAAAAAAGAGAAAAAGAAAAAGGGGACACTAAATACAGTAAAGTCACCATGGAGACCCTTGATTTTACATTTCAGGTTGTCCCTCTGTGAAAACATCTGGTTCCCTTGTGGGAAAATCTATGGTGCCACTGGTGTAGGAGATTTTTCTCTTATCTGCTCTGGTTTAAAGGCTTCTGTCTGTAAGCCATAGTCTGGAGCTCCTTTCAGTCTGTCTTGTGTCTTTGTTTCTGGCCCTTTAAGACATGTGCAATAATGTGTTGATATTATAAATCATTTCTTGGGAATGATCTTAGCTGAATGTGTATCTAAATGATGATGTTTTATTGTAACAATCTGGCATCTGAATGGGTTTTTGAAGCATTGCACAATCTTGCAGTTAAAAGTCGGGTTTAGGAAATTGTTTAGTTTATGATTTCAGATAATTCATGCCAGAGAACTTAAATACTTAGGATGGAAAACTAGAGAACTCTACTTCCAAGTTGGCAAGTAACTTCCCAATCATTCAGGCTTTTTTTTTCACCAATTTTTAATTGGGTAGCCTGGGAAAATGTCACTGTGTCTACCAGTGCATTAATTTGGACAAGGATAGTAAATCATAGTATGGTATCTGTTGACAAAACAAGATATAAAGATGTAAAATTTTGTAAACTGTGTCTTAAACTTGTATCATAAAATTTTGTGAATTTTGTCTTAAAATTGTATTATAATTTTCAACATCTGAACCTGAAAATTATGGTTGAAATGCCTTAGGCCTGAGGTGTCTGCTCAGAATAGCAGCTTTTTCCTGCTCCTTCCAGACCTCAGCCAGGACTTATGTTGAATGGCAAATGAAAGAGGCCTGCAAGCTCAGTAGGAGAGTGATCTGAGGCCTAAAAAAAATTAAATTGTATGGTATTTACTAATTAATGGCCAGTCAATTTTTCTAGGACTCTTATTTTTTCCTTAGATTCTTTATTTTTTTTTTGAGCTCATGATTTTGATCCTAAAGACCTAGGATGATGTTTTTCTGACCAGTTCTATCTTTGACTAACTGTGTAGTTTTTGAAACATTGCAATGGATATTTCACCTGGAAAAGCTACAAGGCCTTTACTATTATTATGTGTGCTCAATTTTGGTATGTGTTGTATGTCTATATATTCATTTGTCCGTATATCATATATATGATACACAAATTAACATTTATAAAGAGCACTCATTAAAACAAAAACGCTCATAAAAACAAATTTTAAAAAGTGGATCCAAAGATCTTTAATTCAAGTGATTTAAATAGTTGAATTTAAATTGGATAAAGAGATAAAAATAAATGTCTTTAAATTTAAGCTTACAAGTTTTTCTAGGTGTTCAAAAATCTAATAAAATATTAATGTCTACAAATGTTCTAATATGCCTTGTTTCTAAGACTTTTCCTTCAACAAAAAAAATGGTTTACACTGTTCAATATATTTGTCTAATATATTGATAAATAAGTAAAGTAAATTTGATATGGGATTACTCATTCATGAGTACTTTTGTTAGATATCTGATTGATTTACTAAGGTCTGTATAAGTTTGTACTAATGTCTGTATAAGATTGTAATAATCAGTCATGTGTTAAAGAGACAAAAATTTCTTAAAACATAAGTTTACCCATAACATTGTGTTTATTAAGTTTTATTTTTTTTAGAGCAAGCAACCATAAAAATTAAACAACTGATTAAATAAGAACTGTTATTTTAGAGCACTGTACTGCCATTTATTTAAAAGCTAAACTTGGTTAATGTAGAAACTTCAATGTAATTGTGATGCTATTAGTGTGCTCATATCTTTCAGGTATACGAATCTGTAAGGTAGAAACTTTAAAAGAGCATTATTTCAAGCTGGTGTTCTGAAGTTGTATGGTAAAAAAATATATTGGGCATTCATTTACTTCTTATCAATAAGATATGTAAAGTTGTATGTTACTTTTTACATTATGGAACAATTTAAATGTATTTTTATGTTAATGAGAGTCTAATCTATATAAAGGTTAAAAACTTTCAGCCTTTCTTAAATTCATGTTTTAAATGTGATATCATATGGTGTTAACTAATGTTCATGTGACCTCAAATAATATATGTAATCTTTGTAAAATGATATTTAAAAAAACAAAGATCATCTTTAGAAGTAAAACACTTAAGTTTTATAAAGAGCCCTGCCTTACCTGAGATAAGGCTCTGTGTCCCATCTTACTATATGTGAGAATGACTACGAAAGCAGTAGGTCAGATATTATTTCATTTAAAGTTATGTTCAAAAGTTGTTTTTTTTTCTGTCAAGATTTCTAGGATCTCAAACAGGGGATATAATGTATAACTCAGCTTAAAACTTCAGGGTAGCTATTACACGAACTAAGTATTTTTACTCTTGTTAAAAAATTTTATTTTGTAATTTCCTTATAAGTGATCTAAAGATTCCTTGTTAGTGTTTTACAGAAGTGTTGCTTTAAGAACACAACATGGGTTAATTTAAGATAATAAGTCATCACCTACAAGACAGACAGAATAATACAGATCCCAGTTAATAAAAAAGATAAATAATTATAAAGTTATAGACATTAAAGCCCAGTACTCTTAATATAAGGCTGTTAAAATTTATTTGCTGGATGATTAAGATTAGGATTTATATTAAAGTTACATGAAAAGGGACAAGAAAACCAATATTTGGCTCTTGCCCTCTGAGTCAGTCTGAATCCAGGGAACAAGGGACTTCTCAAAGACCTTTGCAACTCTGGGCCTCATATCTTCCCAATTAGGGAGATCAATGAGACCCCTGGAGAACAGAAAGCCAATCAGTGCATTTGCTAAGAAGAGGAGAGTCATCAGAGAAGGGAGACATCCCTGATGCTTCCAAGGGTAGCCACATGGTCAAGCAAGACCTGGACCCACCTAGCGCAAATGGCACTAGCAGAACTGAGAAGCTGCTCTCAAGTTTCCCCAGGAATGACTCCCATAAAAGCTCAGCTGACTGTTAACAATAGATAGAAACAAAAGTCAGTTTGACTGTTTCATGATAAACACTTAGGAAAGACAGTTAAAACCAAAATACAGCCATTCCTGGGCATTTTAAATAATAATATTAATAATAATAATAATAATTTTTTATACACATTATGTTAGCCTCCCAAAATAAGTAAGACTGGAGGCTACAAAGAAGGATTCCCAGAAAGGAATGCCTGATAACTATAAAAAGAGACTATCAAGAGGAGCTGCCAGAGGCAGAAATTTTTAGTTTAAGGCCTACAGATATTCCTAACCTACAGGTAGGGTTGGTGTTTGCTAGTACGATTATCCAGCCCTGAGTAACAGAATTAAAGGTTTCTCTATTACAAACAGAGGTCATACTAGTAAAATGATTTTGCAAGATCAGATGATATTAAATCATTAAACTGTATCTTATGGAGAGGGATAACTGTAACACTAAATGTTAAATATTAAGTTGACAGTCCTGATAACTGGGAATATTAAAGCCTGCTGAGGGAACTTCTATACAGTGACATGTTCCAGCTGCTGCAACATTTTTTCAGTACTCATGGTTCTTGTTTCTCACACAGAAGAACCCATCCCCAGATGAATTTACAACCTGTTCTTCCCCAACCAGACTTCAAAACGAACTGATTTCTAAAAGGCAACTCATGTTCCTCAACTGACTTCTAAAAAGCAACTCATGTCCCTTATACTGTGCCCACTCACGTCACTCTCTCTCAGCTCAGAAGAAGCCAAAATGAGTGACGCCTCTCGTCTTACAACTATGGAGCCAAAAATAAATAGAATATCAATATAAGTAATTAATTAAGTCAGGTAAAACCAGGAATCCAATTTTGGGTGAGTTCTAAAAATTTGGAGACTGTTACCTGAGGGATTAAAATTCCCTCATTGCTCTTTCCCTACCCTATCAAAAATTTGGAAGGGACACATTAAAAAAGGGGGAATGATTTGCATTTCTCTGACTGCTAGAGATGGTGAGCATTTTTTCATATACTTGTTGATTGATTGTATGTCCTCCTCTGAGAAATTTCTGTTCAGGTCCTTGGCCCATTTGTTGATTGGGTTATTCGTTATCTCATTGTCTAATTTTTTTAGTTCTTTGTATATTCTGAATATTAGCGCTCTGTCTGAAGTGTGAGGAGTAAAGATTTGTTCCCAGGACGTAGGCTCCCTATTTACCTCTCTTATTGTTTCTTTTGCTGAGAAATAACTTTTTAGTTTGAGTAAGTCCCTTTTGTTGATTCTAGTTATTAACTGTTGTGCTATGGGTGTCCTATTGAGGAATTTGGAGCCTGACCCCACAGTATGTAGATCATAGCCAACTTTTTCTTCTATCAAATGCCATGTCTCTGATTTGATATCAAGTTCCTTGATCCACTTTGAGTTAACTTTTGTGAATGGCGAGAGTAAGGGATTCAGTTTCATTTTGTTGCAAATCTCACTCCAGTAAGATTGGCAGCCATTAGGAAGTCAAACAGCAACAAGTGCTGGCGAGGATGTGGGGAAAAGGGTACTCTTGTACATTGCTGGTGGGACTGAAAATTGGTGCGGCCAATTTGGAAAGCAATATGGAGATTTCTTGGAAAGCTCGGAATGGAACCACCATTTGATCCAGCTATTCCCCTACTCGGTCTATTCCCTAAAGACCTAAAAAGAGCACACAATAGGGACACTGCTACATCCATGTTCATAGCAGCACAATTCACAATAGCAAGACTGTGGAACCAACCTAGATGCCCTTCAATAGACGAATGGATAAAAAAAATGTGGCATTTATACACAATGGAGTATTACTTTGCATTAAGAAATGACAAAATCATAGAATTTGGAGGGAGATGGATGGCATTAGAGCAGATTATGCTAAGTGAAGCTAGCCAATCCCTTAAAAACAAATGCTAAATGTCTTCTTTGATATAAGGAGAGTAACTAAGAACAGAGTAGGGACGAAGAGCATGAGAAGAAGATTAACATTAAACAGGGATGAGAGGTGATAGGGAAAGGGAGAGAGAAGGGAAATTGCATGTAAATGGAAGGAGACCCTCAGGGGTATACAAAATTACATAAAAGAGGAAGTGAGGGAAAAGGAGAAAAATTTAAGGGGGAGAAATGAACTACAGTAGAGGGGGTAGAGAGAGAAGAGGGGAGGGGAGGGGGGAGGGGGGATAGTAGAGGATAGGAAAGGCAGCAGAATACAACAGACACCATAATGGCAATATGTAAATCAATGGTTCTGCAACTGATGTGATTTTGCAATCTGTATATGGGGTAAAAATGGGAGCTCATATCCCACTTGAATCAAAGTGTGAAATATGATATATCAAGAACTATGTAATGTTTTGAACAACCTACAATAAAAATTAATTTAAAAAATATTAAAAAGCAAAAAAAAAATGGGTGGGGGAATGATAAACCCAACCTGATCATTTATTAAAATTGGGAGCCATCTTGCCACAAAGTCATGAAAAGATAATTTTGCTTTCCTATAAATTACTGCAAATTCTGAATCTGCTTGGAATGCCTGTCCGTGCCTTGAACTCACCCATGCCTGGCTCTCTGACCAGATAGCAGCCCTCTCTGAAAATTTAGTGACACCTCATAAATATTGGCCTTCTCTGGCCAGACAACGACTCTCGTGAGTCTCTAATGGTCCTCATAAATTCTGATGATGGGGCCAGCAAAAAAAAAAATTGTAAACTAGCAATAGCGTGATGCTTCTCCGAGTTCTGTTATCTGTAACCCCCCTTTTGTGTAACTTACTGGACTATAAAGCTGGGCTGTAGGAAAGGTGGGGTTGCTGTCTTGTTTCTGCCATTTTGAGAGGGATAGGCAGCTCAGCCAGTGGAAAAATAATAAGCTTGCTTTAATTTGATTTTAATTGGAGTCAGTGGTCTTTTCTCCTGTCCTGGTCAAACAGGTAAACACTCCACAAACATGGAGCTCTGCCGGCCTAAAACTTATTGAGAAACTCTCCCTGACCTTGGGCACTTGAAATATATGTTGTTGTCAGGAGCTTTAGCTTCTTTGTAGTGAGACCATCAGAGCTGGGTCTGCATCTATGTGACCTGGAGGACATGGTTTCTTATTTTCCAATGAACATGAGGCAGGAGTGCAGATTCTCTCTTTGTAGGGAAACTGTTGTCACTGAAGGCTAAGTGTCTCCCCATGTGGTATGTGAAGCCATTTGCGCATCTTCCACATTTCATGGTGTTTCTTGCTGCTGCACTGGGGGTTTAGTATTTGCTTCATGAAATACAAGGAGATCAACAGGGACTCAGTGCTGGAGGGATTTCTCACACGTGTGGTGGGTCAGGGTCTCCAGGAGAATCCACCAATGAGGCTTATATCCCACATAGCTTGCCCCCTCAACCATTGCAACCTGATTCTGAACACGGCCCTGAAACCTCTAAATATAACAAGATGCCTTTATATGAAGAGATCAGACATATAGGGATTACTGGCTGCACCATGTCTGCCACAAGACATTTGGAAGTCAATGGCAGATCCAAATGGCCCCACCAGAGATATTTTATGACACAACTGCACACCACAGCTCTGGGTCACTACTCAGCAGGCGCCAACATACAGGATTCTTTCTTCTACACCATTTTCATGAAACCCAGTCAATCAAGGCACTCTCTGGTACACTCATGATCAGCAACTGGACATCCAAATGTTCTTCAGTGCCACTTGGTCATAAGAATTTCAAAAATTTCATGGTATTTATCTAGCCATTTTTCAAGGATGAAGTTGGATGCACTGTGAGTTTCAATTCTTTCAGGAACCATTAAATGGTGAGGAATTTCATTTCAATGAAAGCTCTGGAGGACTCTCACAGGCAAGGCTTCCCATGGAGTGGCCAAAAGGTCACATGAAGCCAGGCCCATTGAGGTCTACAATGCTAGGTCCATGTGTGTTTTAAATCTCAACTATGGTTGTCAAGTCTTTCAGAATAAAATCATGTGATATCGTAGCTGAGATTCCCAGTGTTCTGTGGAGAGCCACCTGGGCCTATATCTCAGTTTCCAATGGGGACTCTCATGCGTGGCCTCCTGAAATCCCAACACAATTCATGGCAACTCTTCTCTGAGGTCAGGTCCAGAACGCAGTCTCTAAGGGGAATCACACCAAAGTTCAAGCCATGGTGGACACAGTTATGTCTTCCAACTGCCACACAAATGACCACAATTAAAACCAAAACACTTTCACATAGCCCTCGTCTTCTTCCATGTAGACACTCATCAAATCCTCTGGCTGGACGTTTCCAAAAGGGGTGAAGTCCAAGACCCTGTCCAAAATATGCTCCCTCGCCCCTATGTTGCCTAAGGTCAGTGTGGCCTAAACACCTTTCCTGTGAACCAGGAGTGATCAAATAGGCCTGACCTTATTACTGCTCCACTTCTCCAATTTGAGGCCTACTGACTGCCAGGTATAAATTCTTTATATGAATGGGAGTCATGAAAAAACCCAAGCATCTATGGTCTAGCCTTTGCAGGCCAGGATGGAGGTCAGGAACCTTACAGAAGATGGCGAGAGACTTCATACACAATGACTGCTATTTTGACCATTTTGTATTTGTAGCACACATGGAATCTTACCTTAGATCCATCAGGTGTTAAGAATCTAAGCAGCAGCCTCACACAGGTTCACGAGGCTGATTCAGACACATCCCTTTTGGAAGCAATTAAGCAAAGAGCCACAGGTGATGCCCATTCATTTCCATTTGAAAACTGTTTTCTTAAGGCTTCACAAAGGGGTGGCCTGAGGCAAAGACCTTCCTGACATTCAGGGCAATGAAGCAATAGGTAAGCAAATGGCCCAAAGCAAGGATTCTCCACTGAGACTTTACTGGTCACATTGATATCTGAGTTTTCTGAGATCCTCCCATTCCCTTCAGTTATCATGTACATGGCCATGTTACAGTGCTTGGAGGTGGTACATATCTTGGACACAAAACCATGAGCCAATTCTTGAGAGTGGCCAGAATTCAGGAAGAAAACAGAAACGTAGTAAGATAGTAGGTGTTGCCCATCCATAAGGCAAGTCACAGTCCATGCGTTAATTGGGCAGGATGAATGCTGGGAAGCTTTCTACAAGACAGGAAACATCCATTGATGCATTTTCTTTTCTAATGTCTACAACCACGGACACAGTGGGAGAAACAGACATAGAAACACTCGCCTTGTCAAACAATTTACTAGAAAAAGTCCATTCCAATCCAAACAAACCACCTTTCCTACCTATTCTCAGAACATGAGACAAAACCACACACTCACACCCACACCCACAAAGGCACCTCCTTCCCCCAAGTAGGTTTGTAACTATCCAGAGTGTCCTTTGACTGGTGGGTCATACTATGTTCCCCTGATATGGCCTATCCATTCTCAGATCTGGTCTCCTTGGCCAACTCTGTGACGTTGTCAGGAGCATGTGGAGAGCCACTACCTACTTTCTCAGGAAAGGTCCCTGGCATGTGGCCATCCTCACATCAGTAGGTACCAAGAAAGACTGATTCTGTCCTTAGTAACACCAAACAAGTGAGCCCACTGGGACTGGGACTTGGATTGGCTCTCAGTGCCTGGCTTCCTGGATCCCAAGTTTAAAGTGTTCTATCACCAAGGAAGTGAGGTAGGTTACTTCCTTCAGGAATTTAATGAGGTCACTGCCTTGGCAAACACATTGTCCTAACAGTTGCTTCCAATGGTTCCATGAGATGGAGGCTGCCCCTACTTCCTGTGACATTTTCACAAGTTAGAATGATATATAAATCAAAGGCACCAAGAAACAGCGCTCCACAAAGGCCTGGTTTGGTCCGTCTCCTGAACATTAAGAGAGAGGCTGATTCAGCCACATCCCTTCATCCTGACCAGGTTTTTTGGCAATGGAAGATGACTTTTGCTCTCTCAGGTCCTTCATAGCTGCCTACATCTTCTTCAGGGATCATTTCTGCATGGACCTTTGAGGTTCTCAGCAAGTGGAAGATCCCCTACATCCCTATATTTTAAGGCCAACTCTGTCCCTGCTCTTCTCTAAAGTTAGATTGAGAGATCACTGTGTGGTTACGGTTAATAACAGTTTCGATTTGGGTTAGGAATCATTCTGCAGGATGAATAATGGTATTGGGAATCTGTGATATTTATAAGAATATAGACGTGAGTTAAAATTATGGAAACAGAAATCTAGGTAAGATTTGCATCCCAGAAGGGCATTGAGACCTTCATTGGGATACTTAGCAATGTTATACTTTCTGCACAAATGTCTCAGATAAATCCATACACAATGGCATAGGACGTTGTACCTTGGATGATTGAATGTCGAAGAGAACCTCCAGTCAAAAAGGGATAGTCGGTGGAATTAGGAAGATAGTCAGTAGGTTTAGAAAGAAGGGTGAGAATAAGATTTGGAAAAAAGTTCTTTACCAATAGGGTTTCGGTTAGAGAGTGAATATTAATGTCAGCCCATGTTAAGTGTCAGTCACAATAATGAATTTGGGAAAATATGTAGGAAAGGAGGTATCAATAGAGACCTTAGGAAATCAGGCAAATTATTAAGTGAGTCATAGGATTAGGCATTTTCAACAGGGTTGAGGTTGAATATATAACCTTAGGAAGAAAGAAATATGTAGTCACCAATAGAATTGACATTTGAGAGCATTAGGCAACCTGGACATGAATGTTTTTAGTAATTCATGCTCACTTTCCATTTAGGCTTTGTTGAAAATAAATAAAATAGGTACTTGTCTCTTCCTGTTTTTCTGTATGCTTAAGAAAATACTCTTGAAATCTTGAAAACTTTTTGCTAATCTTGTTCCCAGAATGTGCTGTCCCCAACTGCCAAACTGCAGAATGTACACCCTCACCCGTTTACATGCAAACCGCCCACTTGCCCTGACCCATCAATAAACTTCCCTCCCTGCCCTCTTCAAGAAAAGTATATAAGCTCTGCTTAAGCTGTTCTCAGTGCTCTCTGCTCTATTCAAGTGAGGTCTGAGCCCCAGAATTTTGGGTGCTTTGCTGTTGCATGAGACAGTGTCTTGGTGGTCTCTTCCTCCAATGGTCGCCTGACCATTACATCTGAGGGCCCCAGCGAGTTCCAGCAGCGTTGGACGAGAGACCCCCAATAGGCTCATCTCAGGTTAAGTAAGGCGCCACTTTCTTGTTTCAGGTTTCAGGTTAGGGATGGGCAAAATGGCTATTGGTGATGAGCATGAGCTCTCTCTGACGGTGGCTGACAGAAGTGTCACAGAGCCACAGGCCAAGTCTCTGGGGGACGCCCCAGAGAACTCGGGAAACCGAGTAACAATAGTCTCCTAAACTCAGTGATATTTTGTTTTGGATTCGGTATTGTCAGCCCATCAGGTTTTCCTGGCTACTCAGTCCTGTTCTCAGTATTGGACGTCCATTGCCTGTCTTTATTGTCTTGTCTTGTCTGTGTCGTGTGTCATTGCTTTCACTATTTGTGTATCTTTCATATGGGACAGAACACTTCAATGCCTCTGTCCCTGAACCTTGATCACTGGACCAAAGTCTGCTTAAAGGCTCAGAATCTTCTTTTTTTCAGTAAAACGTCAGATCTGGAAGACTCTATGTGTCTCAGAATGACCCACCTTTGGAGTCGGATGGCCCCCAGAAGGATCTTTCTACTTCACACTAATTCAAAAACTCAGAGATATTGTCTTTCAGCCGGGGCCACATAGCCATCCAGATCAACAGCAATATATCTTTAGTTTGCAGGACCTCTGCAAATCTCCTCTTCCATGGTTGAAGCCTTTCCTTGTCCCTGTCCCCGCTCCTACTGGTTCTCCCACTTTTCTATCTCTCAAACCCTCTGCTCCCCCTCCTCCACCCTCTGTTGTCCCTGAGTCTCAAGACTCTACTGGACTCTCTTCCCCCTCCTTATGCCCTGCCCTTGTCCTCCAACCCCAAACACCCTCTAAGTGATTCCCCTGCTGCTGACTCAGACTCTCCACCATTGGAGGAATATAGGCCAGCCCAGCGCCCTCCAGGTGACTACCCCACGGCACACACAGCCCCTCCTTCCTTGGAGGTAGCTGGCCCGGCCAAAAGAACACAAAGTACTCGCTGGGGGGGTTAAACTTTGAAGTGGATACAGGGTAAGTATACTCAGCCCTTAAGGCCCCATTGGGCCATCTATCAAACAAAAAGGACTCTAGTTCAAGGGGCTAATGGGAGTAAATATGGGGCTTAGACAACTAAGAGGACCATGGACCTGGGGAAAGAAAAAATCCATCACTCGTTCCTAGTAATCCCAGAATGCCCGACCCCATTGATGGGCACACATCTGCTCAAAAAGCTCCAGGCCAGAATAACTTTTAACCCTGAAGGCCCCCAAGTGAAATTTCTAAATTTTTCAGTAAAAACTCCTATAGTCACGGCTTTTACTATGTCAGTAGAAGATGAACATCAACTTGTCAAACCCCCCAAGACTGATCAAACAGGCAAGCTACCCCGGAAATGGATAACAGATTACGCAGATGCCTAGGAAAAAAACTGCTGGGTTACACGTAGCCGTGAAACATCCTCCAATAACAGTGGAGTTAAAAACTTCAGCCCCCCCATCAATGTCAAAAAATATCCTCTGAGCAAAAAAGCTAAAGATGGGATAAGGCCCCATATTCAGAAATATCTGGCCTTAAGGGTCCTAAGGCCCTGTCATTTGAACTGGAACACTGCCCTGTTACCAGTATAAAAATCCAGGAACCGGGGACTATCGCACCGTTCAAGACCAAAGAGAGATCTACAACAGAGTGCAGGACATTCACCCCACAGTACATAATCTGTACAATCTGCTTAGCACTCTGAACCATGAGCGGAAATGGTATACTGTTCTGGACTTAAAAGATGCTTTCTTTTGCTTGCCTCTGCATAAAGATAGTCAGTTGCTATTTGATTTTGAGTGGGTAGACCCAGAAACCGGGACGTCTGGTCAACTAACATGGACTAGACTCCCACAGGGGTTCAAAAACTCCCCCACTCTCTTTGATGAAGCCCTCCACAGAGACCCCAACAACTTCAGAACTATGCACCCTGACGTCACCCTGCTTCAATATGTCGATGACCTGCAACTGGCAGCCAACACCAAGAAAAACTGTGAGTCTGGAACCCAATTATTATTATACGAGCTTGCTCAACTCTGGTATAGTGCTTCTGCCAAAAAAGCCCAAATTTGCCAGTAAGAAGTAATCTTCCTGGACTATTCCCTTAGGGGCAGTAAGCGATGGCTCACTGAGACCAGAAAACAATCCATTGAGCAGATACCACCCCCATCTAACAGCAGACAACTCAGAGAGTTTCTTGGGACTGCTGGCTTATGCAGCTTATGGATACCTGGGTTTGCGTCCTTATCTGCTCCTTTATACCCGCTGTTAAAGAGAGATGCCCAATTCTAATGGACCCCTGAGCACCAGCAAGCTTTTGATAACATCTAAGGACACTGACACTGAAACCCTCAACTTCACTGAGCCCAGCTTGCATCTTCAGAAAGCCCTAAACTAAGTTAAAAATGTACATCAACTCACTCACCTTGGTTCAAAGAAACTGCAGGCATTCCTGAAGGATCAAGAACAGAGTTTTCCACTAACCGACTCAGAGCGAAAGAAATAACTGAACGGGTAACAAAAGCCTGCCGGGTCTGTCAATTGGTTAATGCTTACCCTTCCAACTTTCCTGCAGGAAAGCACCTACAAGAAACCAGACCAGGACAATTCTTGGAAGTGGACATTACTGAAATTAAGCCAGGAAGTTATGGACTTAAATATCTCCAAGTCTTTGTAGATACATTTTCAGGATGAATTAATTGAAGCCCTCCCCCCCCACACACACACACACAAAAAAAAAAACAACAACAACAAAATAAATGGCACAAATGGTGGTCAAGAAGATCCTGAAAGATATTTTTCTAAGATACTGACTGGCTAAGGCAATAGGGTCTGATAATGGACTGGCGTTAATTGCCCTGATAAGTCAGGGATTAGCCAGGACCCTGGGGATTAATTGGAAATTACATTGTGCTTATAGACCCCAGAGCTCAGTACAGGTAAAAAAAAAAATAATAGAACCATTAAAGAGAATTAACAAAATCAAGCTTAGAGATCGGCATAAAAGATCGATCTATTCTCCTGCTTTATGCACTGTTTCATGCAAGAAATACTCATACTCCTCTGTTTCCTTGTGTAACCTCACCCCCTATGAAATTCTCTATGGTCCCTCCTCCAGTAAGGGACCTAACCCAAACTCTAAGACCTAACGATCCCTTCCACACCCCCTTGCTTGACAGACTTAAAGCTCTTGAAAGAAATCAGCAATATCTGTGGAAACATCTGGCCACTGCCGACCAACCTGGGGACGAGGGGACTCCATATCGATACCAAGTAGGAGACTTCGTCTACATTAGACGACATCAGGTGTCATCCCTGGAACCCCACTGGAAAGGACCATATAAGGTGCTACATATAACACCTACAGTGGTAAATGTAGACAGAATCACTTCAAGGATCCATGTCTCTCATCTCTGGCCTGCGCCCTGTCCAAAATCTGACTGGAAACTGGAAAAGACTGGTAACACTTTCAAAGTGCGTATTCGCCATGTGGATAAGGCTACAGACTCTCCCCTTGGCCAAGAGTAGTCCTAACCCTCATCAGCCTGTTCAGCAGTAATGGCTGATCACAAATCCTACTGTACAAGAAGTATGGTCTATCTTGCATACAGCCCCTTTAGGGACATGGTGGCCATCTCTCCACCCAGACATTTGTCAGCTGGCTATAGGTCTTTCCTATTGGGATATCCCTGATGAAGGGGATCCAACTAAAATTCCAATAAATCCTTTCCGTATCATAGGTAATAGAAACAAACATTATGGATGTAGGGACACGAGAGCCAGATGCAGGTTGGCTAGCCTAGATTACTATGTTTGCCCAGCGGACTATCAAAGCCACAAACAGACATGGCTGTGTGGGGGAAATGCCGACTTCTTCTGTAAGTCATGGGAATGTGAGCATACAGGGGTGCCTGGTGGAACCCAAACTCCTCATCAAATTCAATACACAGCATTGGCCATATTACCAATTACACAACCAATACCGATGGCCCCCAGAGGGGTCTCTAGATCCTAAAATTCTCCGTGACCTTTTTAACTTCGGCAAGTGCTCAAAGGGTGGAAGGAAATTCCCCTAAGTGGAGGCATTTTTCCTCCTTCGCTCACATCCTGAACTATGCTTATCCAATAGATCCTCACCCTCAGCTTTCTGCTCCAGACTCTCTGCTGCCACTCCCACCTCAGCAACCTGATTTCTTCCCTCCAATTACTAGATCAAAAACCCAAACCGCCGGTTCTCAGATTATTGCCCCCTTGCTGAGGTAGCAGGTACTGAGGTACCCCTCCACCCACTCACTACTCTCTTCTCCTGTCAGTGCCCGCACCAGGTCCCACCAAGTCCTCTTACCAGCTAACCCAAAGCTCAAACCAGCTAAGGAGAGCCCTCAGACCCCTATCCAAAATGTAATGAAAATGGCCTTTAAAGTTGCTCTGTCATCACTGAAAACAGGTTACTAAGAATTTAAAGTCCCTCACAGGCTTTTTGGGATACAAACTCCCATCTTCCCCTCTGCTCTATCTGTTCTACTGCTCAAGTTTTGTTGCCTGGAAAATTCCAAACCCCTTTCCCATTATTCTTTTACATGTCTCCTTCCTCATGCTCAGACCCAAGGTGCTGCTCTCAGACCCGCCTTCCCTGTCTTCCCCGTCTATACCAGGCCCACAGAAAAGTCTTAAATGACCTTCTCCAGCAGTCTTCACCATGGCTGACTTTAGGACTTTCAGCCAAAGAGTCCCTATAAAAGAGTTCAATGTAGATAAACTTCCCCTTTTCGTGTTTCCCTGTTCTATTTGGCCACTGGCTGGAAAAATCAGCACTCCTAAGCTAGACTCCCCCTTACTAGTTTTTCACAAAACATGTGAACAAGGCCTCTGGCCTTGAGCTGGGGCTTCACAGACATGGTTACATTTCTAAGATAAATAAGTTACCAAATGAGCTCCATTGTTACAGCTGGCAGTGAGAAAAAAAAAAAAAGAGAAGAAAAAAGCTCTCCCACTCCAGGTGTCCTTAAAATGTTAACTTGCCCAGAGCAGATGAAAAAAACAATAGAAACAAAAACTTCTTTTTGTGAACTTATGCAGACTGTGAACTTCTGAGCCCCTTCCCTTACATGTTGGGTACAAAATTCGGAAACTACCTAAATTTGGAGATCAGGTGACTAATTGATTACAACAGAAGCAATGCCCTCTAAATCCGTTGCAACCAAATAGGTATGTTTCGCTGTCTTCGGTGCTATCTTAGGTGCCTTGAATTGTCCGTCCTTACAACAGTATAATTCTATATACTTAAACATTGTTTATGTTTTCATAAAATGGTCAACAGATGTGATTAATTATGTAATGTTCAGATGTTTCCCAGAGTGCTCTATCATGAGGCAGGTTAATTTAAATATCAAATACGGGGGCATACAACCCGGTTCCTCTGGGAACCTGTATCCCTCACTTTAGCCATCCTATTAGGAAAAGGAGCTGCTGCAGGTGTGGGCACAGGAATCACTGTCCTAGTCCATGTGACACAACAAATGACTCGATGAGAAGCAGCAATAGACCAAAATTTAAAGATATTAAAAACCTCCATCACAGTTTTATAGGAATCTTTAACCTCTCTCTCTGAAATTGTTTTACAGAACATGCGAGGGTTGGACCTCCTCTTCGTGAGAGAAGGGGGCTTTTGTGCTGCATTGAGGGAAAAAGTTGATTTTATGCCGACCATACTGGAGTTGTAAAAAAATCTATGAGTAAATTAAGAAGTCGCCTAGAAGAGCATCAACAAGAGAGAGATGCACAAAAATGGTGGTTTGAGTCTTTGTTCACACAGTCCCCCTGGTTAACTACGCTTTTATCAGCCCTGGCCAGTCCATTAATAATCCTCATTTCATTGCTAATTGTAGGACCCTGTTTGCTCAACCATCTAGTTTCCTTTCTACAAGCTTAAATTGGATAAGTTAAACTTATGGTAATCAGACAACAATATACCTCACTAGAAGACATAAAATGTGAGACCCCGCAATGCTCATTTTTATGATTAAAATTAAGCAGAATAAGAAGTGGGGAATGAAAGGTTAATAAAATATGTACTTTTAAATTCTTGTTTTTCTGTATGCTTAACAAAATACTGATGAAATCTTGAAAACTGTTTGCTAATCTTGTTCCCAGAATGTGCTGTCCCCAATTGCCAAACTGTTGAATGTACTCCCTCTCCCATTGGCATGCAAACCACTCACTCGACCTGACCCATCAATAAATTTCCCTCCCTGCTCTCACCACGTAAATTGCATAAGCTCTGCTTAAGCTGTTCTTAGGGCTCTCTTCTCTATTCAAGTGAGCTCTGAGCCCCAGCATGCTGGACCCCCAATAAACCCTTTGCTGTTGCATGAGACAGTCTCTTCGTGGTCTCTTTTCCAACGCTCGCCCGACTTTACATTGGTACAATCATAAGTGTGAACATTCCTATGTGTGTCCAGAATATTACTATAATAAATAATATATGTAGATCAGGTAATAGGAGTTTTTCTTCCACCATTTATGGGAGCAATATTTTGAAGATATATGAATTAGTATTTTGGGTAGAAATAGGTGTACCATTTGTCTATGAATATAGAGATAATGCATGAATAGACAATACTGTGAATTAATAATATTACTGGTTCCAACTTTAAATAATGGATTGAATTGATATCTGAAAATATACAGGAAACCTTATATTGATGTACTACATTTAATCCTACCCATTATACATCTGAATGAAATATTAGGGTTATGGATTTTCATGAAGAGTGTTTGAGTTTTGCTTCAAAAGTGATTATGGAAATTGAAAATAATGTGTTTGGAAAGAAGTCTCATGAAAAGACCAGTCCAGAAACCTGGAGGTATGCATGTGTTCTGAAGCAGAAAGTGATTTAAAGTGAAACAAACGCCTATATATTTGCTAACTTGTGGATGATAAATATATACGATGATGTGCAGAAATTGAAGAAATAGTAATGTACCAGTGTTGAATAAAAATGAACGTTAAAATACACATCATGTCCCATAGGAATCTACTTGAATTGATGTTAAACTGCGTCCGTTAATGTAGAAATATTAGAATTTGTATGCACCATTCACTGAAGTTAGTTTTCAGTACTAGGAAACAAATATGTATTTCAGGTAGATGAGTATTTCTGAGAATAATCTTGTGAAAAGTTGATTATAAATCCACATACATGAACATGAATGAATTCAGGGAGTGTATAATAAGACTCATACATTTCATATTTTGAAAAATCTGGAGAGTATATATATATATATATATATATATATATATATATATATACACACACACACACACTCACACAAACTGAGACTATAAAAATAGCAATATATATGCCAATTGAAATTCACCATGAAATATACATCATCCACAGATTCAAAAATATTCATGTTACTGAAGATAGATTTATGTATAATGTTGTTTAACTAGGAAGTTTACCCATACATTAAATTTTCAGTTCCAACAGCATTTAGGAGGAGTAATCTCTTCTCACATTTTGTATCTGCCAAGTCAGCCACCTCACAAGAATGTACGTGTGATACCAGGTAGGATTCTATATGTGCATATAAAAATACATGTGCTGAGTAGGCTACAGAGAGAGGGAGACAGGAATTCACATATTTGTTAACTTTAAAAACACATGGATAACTATTTCAACAGAAAATTGACTAGATTTATAACACATACCCTTTTTTATGCAAAAGGCAAGTCCAACTATACACCATGCTTCCTCTGAACTGCTTGGATTTCTATTCTGTTTGGGTTATTTTTCTCCATCATATTAGGAGTAGTAGTCAGAGTCCAGTAGGTTATGAGTTAGTGTCAGGGATCAGTATTTCAAATGGAAAATAGAATAATGAATCAAATGTGTATGCAAATATATGCTACACAAAAATCTTCCCACTCTCATCCAGAACAAATCCTTGACATTACCTTCGCCTGAAGTAAGTCACAATTAGAATAGAAGAGTTAGAAAATCTGTGAATACATATCTTGAGTGGAAAATGCTCAGAGTTCAGAACCTTGGAGGTGGTAGAGGAGTTTCCAAAAGTAAGGGACATGGTAAACACTCCTCTAACATGGAGGTCTGCTGGCGTAAAGACATCTTGAGAAACTGCCTCTGAGGTTGGGCACTTGAAACATACGTTATTTTCAGGAGCTTTAGCTTCCTTTGTAGTGAGACAATAAAATCTGGGTCTGCATCTATGTGACCTGGAGGATATGGTTTCTTATTTTCCAGTGAACATGAGGCAGCAGTGCTGAATTCACTCTTTGTAGGTAAACAGTGGCCACTGGGGTCTAATTGTCTCCCCATGTGGACTGTGGAGCCATTTGGTCATCCTCCACTTTTCGTGGTGTTTCCTGCTGTTGCACTGGGAGTTTGGTATTTGCTTCACAAAATACAAGAAGTTCAACAGGGACACAGTGCTGGAGGGAGTTCTGTCACGTGTTGTGGGTCAGGGTCTGCAGGAGAATGCAACAACCAGGCTTCTTTCCCACATACTTTGCCCCCTTGTCCATAGCAACATGATTCTGAACATGGCCCTGAATCCTCTCCATATAAAAACATGCTTTTACATATTCGGGTCTCCTGGCTGCACCATGTTAGTCACAAAAAATTTGGAAGCCAATGAGAAATCCACATGGCCATAACACAGATGTATTATCACACAACTGCAGACCACTTCTCTAGGCCCAATACTCTGCAGGCTCTAACTTGCTTGCCCCCATGTCCATAGCAACTTGATTCTGAACATGGCCCTGAAATCTTTCAATATAAAAACATGCTTTTACATATACAGGTCTCCTGGCTGCACCATGGCAGTCACAATGAATTTGGAAGCCAATGGCAGAACCACGTGGTCACAACACAGATGTATTATCACAAAACTGCACACCATTTCTCTAGGCCAACAACTCTGCAGGCTATAACTCAATGGCATCTCTGTTCTACACCATTTTAATGAAACCCAGTGAATTAAGGCAGGGTCTGGTACACTCAAGATCAGCAACAGGACATCCAAAGGTTCTCCAGTGCCACCTGGTCATGGGAATGTTAAAAATTTCATGGTATTTATCTGGCCATTTCTCAAGGATGAAGTTGGAGGCACTGTGGGTTTCAATTCATTCAGGAACCATTAAATGTTGAGGAACTTCATTTCAAAGAAAGCTCTGGAGAACTCTCACAGGCAAGGCTTCCAAAAGAGTGGCCAAAAGGTCACATGAAGCCAGGCGCAGTGAGGTCTCCAATGTGAGGTCCATGTGTGTTTTGACTCAAAACTATCCCTGCCAAGTCTTTCAGAATAAAATCATGTGATATACTGGCTGAGATTCCCAGTACTCTTTGGAAAACCACCCTGGGCCTAGATCTCAGTTTCCAAGGGTGACTTTCATGCGTGGCCTCCTAATATCCCAACACTTTTCATGGCAATACTTCTCTGAGGTCAATTCCAGAACGCAGTCTCTAAGGGGAATCAAACCAGAGTTCAAGCCCAGGTTGACCCAGTCATCTCTTCACACCGCCAATCAAATGAACACAATTAAAAACAAAACACTATCACATGGCCCCATCTTCTTCCTTATAGACACTCATCATAACCACTGGTTGGAGCTTTCCATGAGGGGCACATTCCAAAAGAGTGTCCAAAATAAGCTCCCTTGCCCCTCATTTGGCTCAAGTCAGGGTGGGAAGGACACCCTTCCTGTGAACCAGGAGTGATCAAATAGGCCTGTCATTAATACTGCTCCGCTTTTCCAATTTGAGGCCTTCTGACTGTGGGGTTTAGATTCTTTATGTGAACTGGAGTCATGAGAAAAGACAAGCACCTCTGCAGAGATTTGAAGAACTCATTTGACCAAAAGGATCGCTATTCTCACTTGATTGATTTCAGGAACCTACAGAGAAAGGCAATAGAATTCATTCACAATGACTGAAATTTTTTGCGAATTTGGTTTTGGTTTAACACATGGGATCTTTCTTTAGATCCATCAGGTGCTGAGAATCTAAGCCACAGCCTCACACAGGGTAGAGAGCCTGATTCAGACACATCCCTTTCCGAAGCAATTTAGCAAGAGCCACAGGTGATGCCCATTCATTTCCATTTGAAAACTGTTTTCTTCAGGCTTCACAAAGGGGTAGCCTGAGCCCAACATCTTCCTGACATTCAGGGCAACAGAACAATAGGTAAGCAAAAGGCCCAAAGCATGGTATCTCCACTGAGATTTTTCTGGTCACACTCATATCTGAGTTTTCTGAGATACTGGCCATTCCCTTCAGGTATCCAGTACATGGACATGTCAAAGACCTTGGAGTTGGTACATATCTTGGACACAAAACAATGAGACTATTCTGGAGAGTTGCCAGAATTCAGGAAGAAAACAGGGACTTAGGAAGGTAGTAGGTTTTGCCAATCCATAAGGCAAGCTGCAGTCCATTCATAAATTGGGCAGGATGAATGCTGGGAATCTTTTTACTACACAGGACACATCCATTGTTGCATTGTCTTTTCTCATGTCTACAACCACGGACACAGTGGGATACACAGACATAGAAACACTCACCTTGTCAAATGACTTACTAGAAATAGTTCACTGAAAACCAAACAAACCGCCTTTCCTACCTATTCTCAGAACAAGAGACAAAACCACACACCCACACTCACAATGGCACCTCCTTCCCCTAAGTAGGTCTGTGACTATCCGGAGTGTTCTCTGACTGGTGGGCAATACTATGTTCCCCCGAAATGGCCTGTATTCTCTCAGATCTGGTTTCCTTGGCCAACTATGTGAAGTTGTCAGGAAAAAGTGGTGAGCCACTACCTGCTTTCTCAGGAAAGGTCCCTCTTCAGAGCTCTCCTGGCATTTGGCCATCCTCACATCAGTAGGTACCAAGAAAGACTGACTCTGTCCTTGGTAAATCCAAACAAGTGAGCCCACTGGGACTGGGACTGGAACTGCATCTGGGTGCCTGGCTTCTTGGATACCAAGTTCAGAGAGTTCCATCACCAAGGAAATGAGGTATGACACTTTCTTTGGAACTGAATGAGGTCACTGCCTTTGCAACCACTTGGTCCTAACAGTTGCTTCCAAGGGCCCCATGAGATGGAGGCTGCCCCTTCTTCCTCTGACACTTTCACAATTTAGAATGGTATATCAACCATAGGCACACACACAGGCCTGGTTTGGTCCATCTTCTCCACAATAAGAAGAGAGAGGCTGATTCAGACACATCCCTTCATCCTGACCAGGTGGTTTGTCATCGAAGATGACTTTTGCTCTTTCAGGTCCTTCATACCTGTCTACAACTTCTCCAGGTATCATTTCTGCATGGACCTTTGAGGATCTCAGCAGGTGGAAGGTCCCCTACTTTTCTGTATTGTAAGAACAACTTTGTCCCTGCTCTTCTGTAAAATGAGATTGAGGGAACAGTGTATGTTTTGGGTTAATAACAGGTTTGATTTCGATTTGTGTTAGGAATCATTCTTCTGGATGAATAATGGTATTGGGAACCTGGTATATTTACAAGAATGTAGAGGTGAAACATAAGTATGAAAACAGAAATCCAGGTATGATTTTAAACCCATAAGGGCATTGGGCCCTTGATTGGGATACTTAGCTTTGAATTATGTTCTGCACAGATGTCTCAGATAATTTGATATACAATGGCATAGGACCTTGTACCTTGGAAGATTGAATGTAGAAGAGAACATCCCTTCAAAAAGGGATAGTCGGTAGGATTAGGAAGATAGTCGGTCGTTTTAGGAAGAAGAGTGAGTATATGATTTGGAACAAAAGTTCTTTAGCAATAGGATTTCAGTTAGAGAGTGAATGTATATGTCAGCACATATGAAGAGCCAGTCACGATGATGAAGTGGGGAAAACATGTAGAAAAGAAGATATCAATAAAGATATTACGAAATCAGGGAAAGTATAAAGTGAGTGAGAGGATTAGACATTTTCAACAGGCTTGAGGTTGAATCTTAGAAAGAAACAAATATGAAGTCACCAATAATATTGACATTTGAGAGCATTAGGCACCCTGGACATGGATGTTTTTAGTAATCTATGTTCACATTTCATTTAGGCTTTGCTTGGTTCAATCATAAGTGTAACATTTACATTTTTGTCCAGAATATTATTGTGATAATATGTATATGTAGATCAAGTGACATAAGTATTTCTTCCACCATTTTTGGTAGCAATATACTGAAGACATAAAATTAGTATTGGGCGTACAAAGAGGTGTACCCTATGTCTATGAATATAGAGATAAAGCATGAATAGACCATACTGTGAATAAGTAATATAACTTGTTCCGACTTAATATAATGGGATGAACTGATATCTGAAAAATTACTGGAAATCTTATATGCATATACAATCATTCATTCCAACCAGTTATTTATCTAATGTCAATATTAGTGTTTTGGTTTATCATGAAGAGTGTGTGAGTTTTACTTCAAAAGTGATTATGGAAATTGAAAATAATGTGTTTGGAAAGAAGTCTCATGAAAAGACCAGTCAAGAAACCCTGACAATACATGTGTTGTGAAGTAGGAAGTGATTAAAGTTTAAAGAAATGCCTACAAATTTGTGAACTTGTGGATGAAATACATATCTTATGATGAGCAAAAACTGAAGAAATAATAATGTACCAGTGTTGAATATAAATGAACATCATATTATATATCATGTCCCATTGGGATCTACTTGCATTGGTGATAGACTGGATCAGTTCCTGTAGAATTATTAACATTTGTATGCACCATTCACTGAAGTTAGTTTTCAGTACTAGGAAACAAATATGTATTTAAGGTGGATGAATATTTCTGAGACTAATATTTTGGAAAGTTTATTATAAATCCACATGCATGAACATGAATGAATTTAGAGAGTGTATATAAGACACATATATTTCATATTTTGAAAAATCTGGAGAGTGTATATATATATATATATATATATATATATATATATATATATATATACACACACATACCCACACACACACAAAAAAAACCACACACAGACATTTAAAAGTAGCAATATATATGCCAATCAAAATTCATCTTTAAATATATATCATCCACAGATGCAAAAATATTTATTTTACTGAACATGAGTTTATGTATAATGATGTTCTACTAGGAAGTTCCCCTATAGGTGGAATTTTCAGTTCCAACAGCAATTTGGAGGAGTGATCTCTTCTCACAATTTGTATCTGCCAAGTCAGCCACCTCACAAAAATGTACATGTGATACCAGGTAGGATTCTATAAGTGCATATGAAAATACATGTGATGAATAGGCTACAGAGAAAGGGAGACAGGAATTCATATATTTGTTTAATTTAAAAACACATGGTGAACTATTTCAATTAAAAATTGACTAGATTTATAACACCTACCATTTATCATGCAAAAGGTAAGTCCAAGTATGCAGCATGCCTCCTCTGAACTGCTTGTATTTCTATTCTGTTTGGGTATTTTTCTCCATCATATTAGGATTAGTAGTCAGAGGATAGTAGGGTATGGGATAGTGTCAGGGATTCAGTATTTCGAATAGAAAATTGAAAATGAATGCAATGTGTATGCAAATATGTGCTACACAAATATCTTCCCACTCTCATCCAGAGCAATGCCTTGACATTACCTTCGCCCCATGTATGACACAATTAGAGCAGAAGAGTTAGAAAATCTGTGAATACATATCTGCAATGGAAACTGCTCAATTTTCACAAATTTGGAGAAGGTAGAGGAGTTTCCAAAATTAAGGGACAATGTAAACTCTCCACAAACATGGAGCTCTGCTGGCCTAAAGAGTTCTTAAGAAACTGCCTCTGAGGTTGGGCACATGAAATATATGTTGTTGTCAGGAGCTTTAGCTTCCATTGTAGTGAGACCATCCAAGCTGGTCTGCATTTTTGTGACCTTTGTGAGCACATGGTTTCTTGTTTTCCAATGAACATGAGGCAGCCTTGCTAAATTCTCTCTTTGTAGGTAAACTGTGACCAATGGGGGCTAAGTGTCTCCCCGTGTGCACTGTGAACCCATTTGGTCATCCTCCACTTTTCGTGCTGTTTCTTGCTGCTGCACTCGCAATTTGGCATTTGCTTCATGAAACAAGGAGTTCAACTGGGACACAGTGCTGGAGCGAGTTCTGTCACGTGTGGTGGGTCAGGGTCTGCAGGAAAATGCACCAACCATGCTTCTATCCCACCAGCTTGCCTCCTTGAGCATAGCAACCTGATTCTGAACATTGCCCTGAAACTCCTACATATAACAAGATGCCTTTTGAGAGAAGGGTCTGCTGGCTGCACCATATCAGTCATAATCCATTTGGAAGCCAAAGGCAGATCCACATGGCCAAACCACAGATTTTTTATCACACACCTGCCCACAACTTCTCTAGGTCCACTACTCAGCAGGCTCGAACTTACTTGCATCTCTTTTCTATACCATTTTCATGAAAACCAGTCAATCAAGGCACCTTCTGGTATATTCATAATCAGAAACAGGACATCCAAAGGTTTTCCAGTGCCACCTGCTCATGGGAATTTTAAACATTTCATGGTATTTATATAACCATTTTTAAAGGATGAAGTTGGAGGCACTGTGGGTTTCAATTCATTCAGGAACCATTAAATGTTGAGGAAACTCATTTTAATGAAAGCTCTCGAGAACTCTCACAGGCAAGGCTTCCAAAAGAGTGGCCAAAAGTTCACATGAAGCCAGGCCCATTGAGGTCTACAATATGAGGTCCATGTTTGTTTTGACTCTCAACTATTGCTGCCAAGTCTTTCAGAATAAAATCATGTGATATCCTGGCTGAGATTCCCAGTGCTCTGTGGAAAGCAACCC
Source organism: Callospermophilus lateralis (assembly GCF_048772815.1). NCBI lineage: Eukaryota > Metazoa > Chordata > Mammalia > Rodentia > Sciuridae > Callospermophilus > Callospermophilus lateralis. Next base: position 942,216 of record NW_027513464.1, read on the forward strand.
TGGGTCAAGACTCATTTTCCAAGGACTCCATGCGTGGTCTCCTAAAATCCCAACACAACTCATTGCAATACTTCTCTAAGATCAGTTCCAGAATGCAGTCTCTAAGGGTAATTACGCCAGAGTTCCAGCCCACGTGGACCAATTCATCTCTTCCAACCGCCACACAAGTGACCACAATTAAAACCAAAACACTCCCACATGGACCTCATCTTCTTCCATATAGACACTCATCATTACCTCTGGCTGGAGGATTCTATGAGGGGCACAGCCCAAGACAATGTCCAAAAGAAGCTTCCTTACCCCTCATATGCCTAAAGGCCCGGACTCCCTTCCTGTGAACCAGGAGTGATCAAATAGGCCTGCCGTTAATACTGCTCCACTTCTGCAATTTGTGGCCTATTGACTGTGGGGTTTAGATTCTTTTTGTAAATGGGAGTCATGAGAAAACCCAAGCACCTATGGGCTAGACTCTGCAGGGCTTTGAAGAACTCATTTGACCTGAAGGATCCCTATTCTCACTTGATGGAGGCAGGAACATTACAGAGGAAGACGAGAGACTCCATCCACAATGACCGCTCTTTTGGCCATTTTGGTTTTGGATGCACACATGGGATCCTTCTTTAGACCCATCAGGTGCTGAGAATCAAAGCCACAGCCTCACACAGGGCCAAGAGGCTGATTCAGACACATCCCATTCTAAAGCAATTAAGCAAAGAGCCCAAGGTGATGCCCATTCATTTTCATTTGAAAACTGTTTTCTTCAGGCTTCAAAAAGGGGTGGCCTGATTCAAAGAACTTCCTGACATTCAGGGCAACAGACAAATAGGTAAGCAAAAGACCCAAAGCAGGATTTCTCCATTGAGACTCTCCTGGTCCCAATGATATCTGTGTTTTCTGACATGCTCTCATTCCCTTCAGCTATCCAGTACATAGCCATGTCACAGATCTTGGAGGTGGTTCATATGGTGGACATAAAATCATAAGCCTATTCTGAAGAGTGGCCATAATTCTACGAAGAAAACAGGAACTTTGGAAGATAGTAGGTGTTGCACATCCATAAGGCAATCCACAGTCCATTCATAAATTAGGCAGGATGAATGCTGAGAAGCTTTCTACTAGACATGACAAATCCATTGATGCATTCTCTTTTCTAATGTCTACAACCACAGACACGGTGGGATACACAGACATAGAAACACTTGCCTTGTCAAAGCACTCAGTAGACACAGTCCATTCCAAACCAAACAAACTGCCTTTCCTACCTATTCTCAGAACATGAGACAAAACCACAAACTCACACCCACAACCACAAAGGCACCTCCTTCCTCCAAGTAGGTATGTGACTATCTGGAGAGCCCTCTGACTGGTGGACCATTTTATGTTCCCCCGAAACGGCCTGTCCTGTCTCAGATCAGGTCTCTTTGGCTAACTCTGTGAAATTGTCCGGGACCAGCAGTGAGACACTACCTGCTTTCTCAGGAAAGGCCCCTCTTCAGAGCTCACCTGGCATTTGGCCATACTCACATCAGTATTTACCAAGAAAGACGGACTCTGTCCTCTGTAAATCTAAACAAGTGAGCCCACTGGGACTGGAACTGGGACTGCCTCTGGGTGCCTGGATTCCAAGTTTAGAGTGTTCCTTCAACAAGAAAATTAGATGAGGTCACTTCTTTCTGGAACTGATTGAATTTGCTGCCTTTGCAACCACTTTGTCCTAACAGTTGTTTCCAAGGGTCTCATGAGATGGAGGCTGCCGATATTTCCTGTTACAATTTCACAAGATAGAAAGTTATATCAACCATAGGCACCTGGGAACAGCTCTCTACATAGGCCTGGTTTGGTCCATCTTCTCTACATTAAGAAGATAGAGGCTGATTCAGACACATCCCTTCGTCATGACCAGGTTGTTTGCAATTGAAGATGACTTTTTCTCTCTCAGGTACTTCATAGTTCCCTATATCTTCTCCAGGGATTATATCTGCATAGACCTTTGAGCTTCTCAGCAGGTGAAAGTCTCCCTACATTTTTGTATTGTAAGACCAACTCAGTCCTGCTCTTTTGTAAAGATAGATTGAGGGAACAGTATATGGTTAGGGTTAATAACAGGTTCGATTTGTGTTAGGAATCATTCTGCTGGATGAATAAGAATATTGGGATCCTGTGGTATTTATAAGAATATAGAGGTGAAATATAAGTATGACAATGGAATTCTAGATAAGATTTGAAGCCCAGAAGTGCACTGGGCACTGGAGTGGGAAACTTAGCTTTGAACAATGTTCTGCACAGATATCTCAGATAAATCGATATATAATGGCAAAGGACCATGTACCTTGGTTGATTGAATGTGTAAGAAAACATCCAGTCAAAAAGGGATAGTCGGTAGGATTAGGAAGATAGTGTAGGTTTAGATAGAAGAGTGAGAATAGGATTTGGACCAAAAGTACTTTAGCAATAGAGTTTTGGTTAGAGAGTGAATGTAAATGTCAGCACATGTGAAGAGTTGGTCACAGTGATGAACTGGAAAAAATATGTAGGAAAGCATTTATCAATAGAAACATTAGGAAATCAGGCAAAGTATAAAGTGAGTGATAGGATTAGACATTTTCAACAGGTTGAGATTTAATATATAATCTTAGGAAGAAACAAATATGTAGTCACCGACAGGATAGACATTTGAGAGCATTAGGCAACCTGGACATGGATGGTTTTAGTAATCCATGCTCACTTCCTATTTAGGATTTGGTACAATCATAAGTGTGACATTTGCGTTTTGTGTCCAGAATATTACACTGAAAAAATGTATATTTATATCAGGTGACATGAGTATTTCTTCCACCATTTCTGGAAGCAATATGTTGAAGACATATAAATTAGTATTGGGGGTACAAATACATGCACCCTGTGTCTCTGAATATAGAGAAAATGTATGAATAGACAATAGTGTGAATAAAGAATATAATTGGTTTCAACTTTAAAAAATGGATTGAAGTGGTATCTGAAAATATAAAGAAAATTTTATATTGATAAACATACATTCATTCAAACCAATTATACATCTATTTGTAATATTAGGGTTATGGTTTATCATAAAGGGTGTGAGTTTTGCTTCAAAATTGATTATGAAAATCGAAAATAATGTGTTTGGGTAGAAGTCACATGAAAAGACCAGTCAAGACACCTGGAGGAATACATGTGTTCTGAAGCAGGAATTGATTGAAAGTGAAACAAATGCCCATAAATTTGTGAATTTGTGGATGAAATATATATCCTATGATGTCCATAATACGAATAAATATTAATGTACCAGGGTTTAATAAAAATGAACGTCAAAATGCACAGCTTGTCATATCGGAATCAAGGTGCATTGATGTTAAACTTGGTCAGTTACTGTAGAAATATTAGTTAAATCTGTTTTTCAGGTGGATGAATATTTCTGAGAATAATCTTGTGAAAAGTTGATTATAAATCCAAGTCCATGAACATGAATAAATTTAGCGAGTGTAAATAAGACACATATATTTCATATTTTCAAAAATCTGGAGAGTGTATATATATATATATATATATATATATATATATTTACACAAAACACACACACAGACATTAAAAAGTAGCAATATATATGCCACTCAAAATTCATCTATAAATATATATCATCCAAAGATGCAAAAATATTTATTTTTCTGAACATGAGTTTATGTATAATGTTTTTCTACTAGGAAGCTCCCCTATAGGTGGAATTTTCAGTTCCAACAACGATTTGGAGGAGTGATCTCTTCTCACAATTTGTATCTACCAAGTCAGCCAACTCACAAAAATGTACATGTGATACCAGGTAGGATACTATAAATGCATATAAAAATACATGTGATGAATAGGCTACAGAGAAAGGGACAGGAATTCATATATTTGTTAATTTTAAAAACACATGGAGAACTATTTCAATTGAAAATTGACCAGATTTATAACACCTACCATTTATCATGCAAAAGGCAAGTCCAAATATACAACATGCCTCCTCTGAAATGCTTGTATTTCTATTCTGTTTGCGTTACTTTTCTCCATCATATTAGGATTAGTAGTCAGAGTCTAGTAGGGTATGTGAATATTTCTGAGAATAATCTTGTGAAAAGATGATTATAAATCCACATTCATGAATATGAAAAATTTAGGATGTGTAAAATAATACACATATATTTCATATTTTGAAAAATCTGGAGAGTGTGTATATATATATATATATATACACACACACACACACAAACATTCACAGACATTAAAAAGTAGCACTATATGCCAATTTAAAATCACCATGAAATATATATCATCCACAGATCCAAATAAATTCATTTTACTGAACATCGATTTATGTATAATGTTGTTCAACTAGGAAGCTCACCCACAGGTTGAATTTTCAGTTCCAACAGCGTTTAGGAGGAGTGATCCCTTTTCACAATTTGTATCTGCCAATTCAGCCTCCACACAAGAACGTACGTGTGGTAACAGTTAGGATTCTAAATGTGCATATAAAAATACAGGTGCTGAATAGGCTTCAGAGAAAGGGAGACAGGAATTCACATATTTCTTAACTTTTAAAATACATGGAGAACTATTTCAAAAAAAATTGACAAGATTTAAAACTCCTACACTATATAATTCAAAAGGCAAGCCCAACTATCCACCATGCCTCCTCTGAACTGCTTGTAGTTCTATTCTTTTGGGGGTATTTTTCTCCAACATATTAGGATTAGTAGTCAGAGTCTAGTAGGGTATGTGTTAATGTCAGTGATTCAGTATTTTGAATGGAAAATAGGAAAATGAATCCAATGTGTATGCAAATATGTGCTTCAGAAAAATCTTCCCACTCTCATCCAGAACAATCCCTTGACATTATCTTCGCCCCAAGTAAGACACAATTAGAGGAAAAGAGATAGAAAATATGTGAATACATATCTGAAATGGAATTTGATCAGGAGTTCACAACCATGGAGGTGGTAGAGGAGTTTTCAAAAGTAAGGGACAGGGTAAGCACTCCACAATCACAGAGCTCTGCTGGCCTAAAGACTTCTTGAGAAACTGCCTCTGAGTTTGGGCACTTGAAATATATGTTGTTTTCAGGAGCTTTTGCTTCCTTCTAGTGAGACGATCAAAGCTGGGTCAGCATCTATGTGACCTGGAGGACATAAATTGTAATATTCCAATGAACATGAGGGAGCAGTGCTGAATTCTCTCTTTGTAGGTATACTATGGCCACTTGGGGCTAAGTGTGTCCCCGCGTGGATTGTATATTCATTTGTTCCTCTTCCACTCTTCATTGTGTTTCTTGCTGCTGCACTGCGACTTTGGTATTTGCTTCACGAAATACATGGAGTTCAACTGGGACACAGTGGTCTAAGTGTCTGCCCGTGTGGACTGTGAAGCCATTTAGTAATCCTCCACTTTTCCTGGTGTTTCTTGCTGCTGCACTGCGAGTTTTGTATTTGCTTCATGAAATACAAGGAGTTCAACTGGGACACAGTGCTGGAGGGAGTTCTATCACATGTGGTGGCTCACACATGAGCATTCATGAAACCGGCCTCTATATCACATAGCTTGCTCCCTTGACCATAGCAACCTGATTCTGTAAATTACCCTAAAACCTCTCCATATAACAAGATGTGTTTACTTATAATGGTCTCCTGGCTGCACCATGTCCGTCTCATGACATTTGGAATCCAAAGGCAGATCCACATGGCCCCATCACAGATGTTTTATCACACACCTGCCTACCGCTGCTCTAGGCCCTCTACTCATCAGGCTCCAAATTACTGGCATCTCGGTTCTACACCATTTTCATTAAACCCAATCAATCAAGGCACTGTCTGGTACACTCATGATCAGAAATAGGACATCCAAAGGTTCTGTATGCCACCTGTTCATGGGAATTTCAAAAATTTAAACTATTTATCTAGCCATTTATCAAGGATGAAGTTGGAGGCACAGTGGATTTCAATTCATGCAGGAACCATTAAATGGTGAGTATGATCATTTCAATGAAAACTCTGGAGAAATCTCACAGGCAAGGCTTCCCAAAGAGTGTCCAAAAGGTCACCTGAAGACAGGCTCATTGAGGTCTACAATTGAGATCCATGAGTGTTTTGATCTCAACTATGGCTGCCAAGTCTTTCAGAATAAAATCTTGTGGTATCCTGACTGAGATTCCCAGTGCTCTGTGGAAAGCTACCCTGGGCCTACATCTCAGGTTCCAAGGGCGACTCTCATGCATGGCCTCCTCAAATCCCAACACAACTCATGGCAATACTTCACTAAGCTCAGTTCCAGGACACAGTGTCTAAAAGGAGTCACACCAGAGTTCAGGCCCAGGAGGACCCAGTAATCTCTTCCAGCTACCACACATATGACCACAATTTAAATCAAAACACTCCCACATGGGCCTCATCTTCTTCTACACAGACACGCATCATAACCTCTGGCTGGAAGTTTCCATGAGGGGTGCAGCCCAAGACAGTGTCCAAAATAAGCTCCATTGCCCCTCATTTGCCAAAAGTCAGGGTGGCCTAAACACCCTTCCTTTGAACCAGGAGTGATCAAATAAGCCTGCCTTTAATACTGCTCTGCTTCTCCAATTTGAGGCCTAATGACTGTCAGGTGTAGATTTTCTATGTGATTTGGAGTCATGAGAAAACCCAAGCACCTATGGGCTATCCACTGTAGGGCTTTGAAGAACTCATTTGACCCAAATGATCCCTATTCTCACTTGAGGGAAGTCAGGAACTGAAAAGGTCGGGCGAACTTCGGAGGAAAAGACCACCAAGAGACTGTCTCATGCCACAGCAAAGGGTTTATTGGGGGTCCAGCATGCTGAGGCTCAGAGCTCACTTCAGAGGAGCAAAGAACAAAGAGCCCCGAGAACAACTTGAGCAGAGTTTATATACATTCTTTAGAGAGGGCAGGGACTTTACATACATCATAGCCTCCTTTAGAAAATCATCATATACCGCGGGAAAATCAAATAATAACTCTAAAACATGATTAGCACATTCATTGGTGGGAACAGGTTGGGCAGCGGGTGATTGGTCAGCCGTGAGAAGGAGTATACATTTAAACTGATTGGTTGAAGCACTGAGATGTATACGTGCAAATCTGCATGGTTTCTGGGAAGGGGTGGTTAAGTAACGAGGTGGTCAGGGAAGATTTCAACACACATCTAATGGGAAGATCCGGGAATTGTCTTAAGTGCCACAGGAATTTCAGGTTCTGAGTGCAGCTTGGAAAATGTACAAAACCTGGTTCTTTACGTTTCAATTTCAATTTCTTTTATTCTTTCATTTCCCACCCCTTTTTCTGACTACTTTTAATCTTAAAAGTAATGAATCAAAATTATTGTGGGGTTTCACATTCTATTCCTACCAGTGCAGCATATTTCTGTCTGATTATCATGAGTTTCACCTGCCTAATCTGAGCCTGGAGAAAGGAAACTATGTGGTTAGGCAAACAAGGTCCCACAGTTAGCAACACCATAAGGATGATCAGGGGTCCAGCTAAGTCTGATATTAGTGTAGTTACCAGGGGTACTCGGTTAACCATGACTCAAAGCACCCTTGTTGAATCTCCCATTCTCTCTGGCGCTCTTCAAGGTATTTTCTTAATTTACTCATGAATTATTTTGCAACTCCAATATGGTCAGCATAAAAACAACATTCTTCTCTCAGTGCAACACAGAGGCCCTCTCCCTCATCAAGAGGAGGTCTAATCCTCACCTGTTCTGTAAAACAACTTCAGAGAGAGAGGTTAAGGATTCCTGCAAAGCTGTGATGGAGGTCTCTAACGTCTTCAAGTCTTGATTTATTGCTGTTTCTAATTGGGCCATTTGTTGTTAACCACGCATCATAGAAGCTGTTCCCATACCCACTCCTGCAGCAGCTCCTATCCCCAATAGGATGGCTAGAGTAAGGGACAATGGTTCCCCTTGATATCGGGTTGTTTGTCCCCCTAGTAGACCTTCAAATGATTAGGCATTATGATAAAGTACCCTGGAGAGTATCTGCACCATTACACAATAATTTACAGGGCTGTCAAAGACCTGGGCTGAAATACAAGGAGTTCTGACTGTGTGGAGTTCAGTACCATAAAGGTTCCTTTAATTAGTTCCCAGGGGGAGGAGTCAGATGTACTCTGGACTGGGGAAGTAGGCAAAGACGGAATCCAGGAAGTATTAGATGGTAGAGGGGTTCTGGTAGATCTAGGCATGGAAGGTTTAGGAGGCTTAATCCCTGGCTTGAGGGGATTGGGTCCTATTGCTGTGGGATTTTCTTTCTTTTTAAGCCAGACGGTGAACCAGAGACCAAATTCATCACCTGGGCCATAAATATAGAATCGCATTCCCCACGTATTTCCCATAGGCCAGGTTTTTCTGAGGTAGCCCCTTCCTTTGGAAGTGAAAGTTATATTGAGGGGGTAACATAGAGTATTCTTTCCACAGCGAGTTTTTGACACCACTGGGCAAGCAGCACATTTCTTGGGATCAATCCAGGTGTCATTTCATCCTACCGGAATCATACCTTTCTGGGGAGTTTGGGTTCCACCATGCAGCTTTCGTTTGTTCACAACCCCAAGATCTACAATAAAAGTCACTGGGTCCTCCACAGGTTTGGGCCTGTTTTATGACTTTGGAAATCAGGTGGGCACACATAATAGTCAAGACTGGCTAGTTTACACCTGAGCTGGGGGAGATGACATCCACAATTCATGGGTTAAGGTGGTCTATGTTGCCCTAGTTAGGGTTTGAGTGGGATCTGTGTGGGGTCCTCTATGTCAGGGAGATCCCAGTCAGGGAAGCCTATGGCAAGCTGACAAATTTCCAGGTGGAGAGATGGCCACCACGTCCATAAGGTGGCTGTTTGTGAAATAGATCACACTACTTGCCCATTAGGATTCATTACTTGCCCTTGTTGCTGAGCACGCTGATGGGGATTAGGGCTGCTGGTGGTCATGGGAAGAATCCATAGCCCTACCCACATGACGGACACGCAACTTGAGATGGATACCAGTCTGTAGAAGTTTCCAGCCAGAGTCTGTACAGGGCTCAGGCATGAGATGGGAGGCATTGATCCAGGAAGTGATCCCATCCACTTTCACCACTGTGGGTGTTATAAGCAGCACCTGGTATGGTCCTTTCCAGTGGAGTTCCAGGGATGACACCTGACGCCATCTCACGTAGACGAAGCCTCCCACTTGATATCAATGTGGGGTTCCCTCGTCTCCAGTCTGATAAGCAGAGGCCAAATGTTTCCACAGGTATCGCTGGGTGCTGGGTTTGTTAAAGGGCTTTAAATCTGTCAAGCAAGGGGGTGTGAAAGGAATCATTAAGTCTCATAGTTGGGATTAGGTCCCCTACTGGAGGAAGGGCACCATTGAGAATTTCATAAGAGGTGAGGTTACACAAAGAGGCGGAGGGGGTATTTCTTTCACAAAACAGTGCATAAGGTTGGAGCATAGTCCAATTTTTTATGCCAGTATCCAAGCTTAATTTTGTTAAGTACTCTTTGATGGTTCTATTCATCCTTTCTACCTGTCCTGAGCTATAGGGTCTATAAGCACAATGTAACTTCCAATTAATCCCCAGGGTCCTGGCAAATCCCTTACTTTCCTGGGGCATGAATGCCGGTCCGTTAGCGGACCCTATTACCTTAGGCAGGCCGAACCTTGGAAAAATGTCTTCTACGATCTTTTTGACTACCATCTGAGCTGTTTCTTTCTTCATGAGGAAGGCTTCGACCCATCCTGAAAAAGTATCTACAAAGACTAGGAGATATTTAAGTTCATACCTTGCTGGCTTAATTTCAGTAAAGTTCAATTCCCAGAATTGTCCTTGTCTGGTTCCTTGTAAGCGCTTCCCTGCAGGAAGCTTGGATGGGTAAGCATTAACTACTTGGCAGACTTGACAAGCTCTAGTCACCTGCTCAGCTATTTCTTTCCTCTGTGAGTCAGTCAATAATAAGTCCTTTCTCCGGTCCTTTAAGAGTGCCTATATCTTCTCTGAGTCTAAGTGGGTGAGCTGGTGTACGTCTTTGACATAAAGGTGGGCTTTTTGAAATTGTAAACTTGGCTCTGTAGGATCCCAGAGTTCTGTATCTGTCTCCTCAGATGATAAGTTGCCTGAATGTTCCGGTGCGGCCAAGTCTCCTGATTGTTGTTCCCCCTGGTGTGGAAAAAGTTAACACAGTCACTCCATTTAGGGCTGCCAATTAAGCTTCCTCATCTGCCCTTCTTTTTCCAACCGCCAAGGGTTCGTTTCCCTTCTGGTGCCCTGGGCAGTGCACTATAGCTAGTTCCTTAGGGCCCTGCACTGCTGAGAGAAGTTGGAGGATCTCATCTTTGTTCTTTATTTCTTTCCAGGTGGAGGTTAATAACCCCCTTTGATGGGAAATAGCCCCGTGCACATTTGCAGTGGCAAATGCATAGCGGCTATGAGTGTATATGGTGGCCCTTTTGCCTGTTGCTAGTTCCAATACTTTCGTAAGGGCAATCAGTTCTGCTTTTTGGGCTGATGTCAGTTCTGGGAGACCAGAGGAACATATGACATTAATTTTGCTAACTACTGCTTCTCCAGCCCACCGCTTACCATCTTGGAGGAAGCTGCTGCCATCCATAAACCATACAACTTCAGGGCAAGGCAGTGGCTGATCCTTCAAGTCTCGTCGTATACTGGTTTCCTCTGCCAGTATGTGTTGACACTCATGAGCAACGGGTCTTGATGATTCTTCTGGCAGCAGTGTAGCCGGGTTGAGTGGAGCAGCGGGTCCCAGCGTGATTCTGTCTTTGTCAAGCAAGAGGTTCTGGTAGTGGGTTATTCTAGAGTTTGATAGCCACATCTCTGGAGGCTGACAGATGATGCACTCCAGGGCATGGGGGACTATAATCGTTAGCTTCTGTCCCAACGTTAATTTATCAGCATCTTTTATTAGAAGGGCTGCCGCTGCTATAGCTCTTAAGCAATGGGGCGACCCACTAGCCACTGGGTCCAGTTTATTTGATAAGTATTCTACCGGCCTTTTCCAAGGTCCCAAAGTCTCAGTGAGCACAACCCGTGCTATTCCTTTCTTTTCCTCGATGTAGAGACTGAAGGGTTTTTCTATATCTGGGAGTGCTAAGGCCGGAGCAGATAGCAGCACCTTTTTTCTGACATTATCAAAAGCTTGTTGGTGCTCAGGGGTCCATTGGAAGTGGGCATCCCCCTTTATCAGCGGGTATAAAGGGGCAGCCAGAGACGCGAACCCAGGAATCCATAACCTGCAAAAGCCGGCAGTCCCAAGAAACTCCCTGAGTTGTCTCTTATTAGATGGGGGCAGTATCTGCACAAAGGTTCGTTTTGTGGGCTCAGTGAGCCATCCTTTGCCACCCCTAAGAGAATAACCCAGGAAGATTACTTCTTGCTGACAAATTTGGGCCTTTTTGGCAGAAGCCCTATATCCAAGCCGAGCAAGCTTGGAAAATAATGCTTGGGTCCCAGACTCATAGTTCTCTTTGGTGTCGGCTGCCAGTAGCAGACCATCCACATATTGGAGTATGGTGACATCGGGGTGTGCAGTTTTGAAGTCATTGAAGTCCTTGTGGAGGGGTTCATCAAAGAGAGTGGGAGAGTTTTTGAACCCCTGTGGGAGTCTAGTCCAGGTTAGTTGGACAGATGTTCCTTTTTCGGGGTCTATCCACTCAAAAGCAAACAGCAACTGAGTGTCCTTATGTACGGGCAAGCAAAAGTGAGCATCTTTTAAGTCTAGCACAGTGTACCATTCCTGCTCCAGATTCAGAGCGCTAAGCAAATTATATGGATTCGGTACAGTGGGGTGAATGTCCTGCACTCTGTTGTTGATCTCTCTTAGGTATTGAAGCGTCCGGTAGTCCCCAGTTCCTGGCTTTCTTACTGGTAGCAGGGGGATATTCTAGGACAAATGACAGGGCCTTAAGACCCCAAGAGCCAGGTATTTCTGAATATGGGCCCTTATCCCATCCTTAGCTTCTTTGATTAGAGGATATTGTTTAACACTGATTGGAGAGATAGAGGCTTTTAATTCTACTACTATTGGAGGTTGTTATATGGCTAGACCTAACCCAGCAGTTTCTGCCCAGGCATTAGGATAATCTTTTATCCATTTCTGGGGTAGTTTGCCTGTTTGATCAGTCCTAGGAGGCGCGAAGTGTTGATGTTCATCTTCTACGGATGTTGTCAAAGCCATGACTATGGGAGTTTTTACTGAAGGCTTTAGAAACTCCACTTGGGGACCATCAGGGTTAAAGGTTATTCTAGCCCAGAGTTTGGTAAGCAGATCCCAGCCCATCAATGGGGCTGGGCATTCTTGGATTACTTGGAAAGCGTGGTGGACTTTTCCATTTCCTAGGTCCATAGTCCTCTTAGTTGTCCCAGCCCAATATCTACTGCCATTAGTACCTTTAACAGGGGACCATTTATTTGATAGGGGGCCCAGTGGGGTCTTAAAGGTTGATTATACTGCTCCTGTATCCACTTCAAAGTTCACTGGGGTCCCCTCCACTTTAAATGTTACCCTGAGCTCGGAGAGGGGATCCGAGCCCCGACTTTCCTAGTCCTCTTCTAGAGTCAGCACGGCGGACTGGCATCTCTGCTTCTTTCGGGGGCACTCTTTGGCCTAGTGTCCTGTTTTCTTTACAGTAGGCACACTGATCTGAGGCCAGGGGCAGCCATTGGCGGGGGCCCAGGTATCCCTTTCTGACTCCCTGCTTTTTAACTTCTGGCATATTTGGTGCTCTGACCAGAACCTTAGTCAATGCTTTAGTCTGCCTTTTGCTCCTTTCATCCTCCTTTTGTTCCCTTTCCGTCTCTCTCCTCTGTTCCCTTTCCTCCTCAGTTTCTCTCTTATAATATACTTTCTCAGCATCTCTTACTAAATCTCTCAAGGTCTTATCTTGTAATACATCTAGACGTTGTAACTTTCTCTTAATATCTAGGGCAGCCTGCTCGATAAAGGCCATTGCAACAGATGCTTGTTCATCCTCTGCCTGAGGATCAAAAGGAGTATATTTCCTATATGCTTCCATAATTCTCTCCAGAAACATAGAGGGAGACTCATTAGGCCCTTGGATAATCTCTCTTACCTTGGCCAAATTAGTCGGCCCTCTGGCGGCCACTCGGAGACCCGCTATTAGAGTCTGGCGATAAGTGGACAGATGCTACCTACATTTAAAGGTGTTTGGGTGCCAGTTGGATCGGTTCATTGGCCCGTAGGGACGGAGAGGAAGCATCATAGGGGCTTCCGAGTTTTCTATTATCCGTCACCGGCGGGTTCCTTTAGGTGGCCCAGCTTCCTCCAGGGGAGGAGGGGTTGCTGCTGCTGCAGAGAAGTCCCCTGGAGTGCTTGGGTCTGGCCCAATTGCCTCTAGCGGCGGAGAGGCTGACTCAGCGGCGAGAATATCATCTGGAACGTGTTGGGGGTTGGAGAGCGAGGGTAGAGGATAAGGAGTGGGAGGAGTGTCCAGTCTTGTGACTCAGGGAGAATGGAAGGAAGAGGGGGAGGAGTGGAAGGTTTGAATGATAGGATGCTGGGGGAAGGGGTATATGGCTGTTGATCTGGGTGGCCACGTGGCCCCAGCTGAAAGACAATATCTCTGACTTTTCGGATTAGAGGGAAGTAGAAGGATCCTTCTGGGGGGCCACCTGACTCTGAGAATAGGCCATTCTGAAGCACAGAGAATCTGCCAGGTACGGCATTTTACTGAAAAAGAAAGATTCTGGGCCCTTGAGCGGACATCAGTCCAATGATCAAGTGTCAGGGACAGAGAAGTGGAAGTGCTTTGTCCCATAATGAGAGTTACTCAAACAGGGACAGTGAAGACACAAACGCAACACAGACAAAGACAAACAGTAAACGTTTAACATGAGTCCAAGACAAAGATTAGAACTGAGTAACTGCCAAAACCTGATGGGTTAGACAATAAAGACAGCCGGAAAACTCAACATGAGTTCAGAACAATGACCAAAACTGAGTAGCCGGCAAAACCTGATGGGCTGGCGAACCGAATCCTGAAGCAAAATATAAACGAGTTGAAGAAATTAGTATTCCTTGATTTCTCTTGTCCTCTGGAGTGTCCCCCAGGAACGTGGCCTGTAGCTCTGTGACACATCTGTCAGCCACCATCAGAGAGAGCTAATGCTCTTCACTGACAGCCACTTTGCCAATCCATAACCTGAAACCCAAAACCAGAAAGAGGTGCCTTACTTACCCCGAGAGGAGTCCATTGGGGTCTTTTGTCCGCCGCTGCCGGATATCTCACCTGGGGCCTCCAGATGAATAGGTGGGGCGAACGTCAGAGAAAAAGACCACCAAGAGGCTTTCTCATGCAACAGCAAAGGTTTTATTGGGGGTCCAGCATGCTGGGGCTCAGAGCTCACTTTAGAGGAGCAAAGAACAAAGAGCCCTGAGAACAACTTGAGCAGAGTTTATATCCATTCCTTAGAGAGGGCAGGGACTTTACATACATGATAGCCTCCTTTAGCAATTCATCATATACCATGGGAAAATCAAATAACAACTCTAAAGCATGATTAGCACTTTCATTTGCGGGAACAATTCGGGCAGGGGGTGATTGGTCAGCCCTAAGAAGGGGTATACATTTAAACTGATTGGTTGAATACCTGAGATGTATACTTGCTGAGCTGCAGGGATTCTGGGAAAGGGTTGTTAAGTAACTAGGTAGTCAGGGAAGATTTCAACACACATCTAATGGGCAGATCCGGGAATTGTCTAAACTGCCACAGGAAAGTGCAGCTTGGAAAGTTTACAAACCTGGTTCTTTACATTTCAATTTCAATTTCAATTTCTTTTATTCTTTCAGAACCTTACAGAGAAAGGCAAGAGGCTTAATCCACAATGACTGCTCTTTTGGCCATTTTGGTTTTGGATGCACACATGGGATCTTTTTTTCGATCCATCTGGTGCTGATAATCTAAGTCACAGCCTCACACAGGGCCAAGAGGCTAATTAAGACACAACCAATTTCAAAGCAATTACTACTCTGAGGTCAGTTACAGAACTCAGTCTCTGAGGAGAATCACACCAGTGTTCAAGGCTAGGTGCACCCAGTCATCTTTTCCAACCACCACATAAATGACCACAATTAAAACCAAAATAATTCCACATGGCCCTCATCTTCTTCCATAGAGTCACTCATCATAACCTCTGGCTGGAGGATTCCTTGAATGGCGCAGCTCAAGAGAGTGTCCAAAATAAGCTTCCTTGCCCCTCATTTGCCTAAACTCAGGGTGGCCTGGACACCCTTCCTGTGAACTAGGATTGATCACATACGTCTGCCGCTAATACTGCTCTACTTCTCCAATTAGAGGCCTACTGACTGTCAGGTATAAATTCCTTATGTGATTTGGATTCATGATTAAACCCAAGCACCTCTGAAGAGCTTGGAAGAACTCATTTGACCCAAAAAATCCCTATACTCCCTTGAAGAAGGTCAGGAACCTAACAGAGGAAGGCAAGAGACATCATCCACAATGACTTATGTTTTTGCCATTTTGGTTTTGGATGCACACATTGGATGTTTCTTTAGATCCATCAGGCGCTGAAAATTTAAGCCATAGCCTCTCACAGGGCCAAGAGGCTGATTCAGACACATGGCTTTCCAAAGCAATTAAGCAAAGAGCCACAGGTGATGCCCATTCATTTCCATTTGAAAACTGTTTCCTTCAGGCTTCACCAAGGGGTGGCCTGAGGCAAAGACCTTCCTGACATTCAGGGCAAAAGATCAATAGGTTAGCAAAAGGCCCAAAACAGGGTTTCTCCACTGAGGCTTTTCTGGTCACACTGATATCTGAGTTTTCTGAGATGCTCCAATTCCCTCCAGCTATCCAGAACATAGCCATGTCGCAGAGTTTGGAGGTGGTACATATTTTGGACACAAAACCATGAACCTATTCTGGAGAGTGGCCAAAATTCAGGAAGAAAACAGAAACTTAGTAAGATAGTAGGTGTTGCCCATCGATAAGGCAACCTGCAGTCCATTACTAAAATGGACAGGATGAATGCTGGGAAGCTTTCTACTAGACAGGACACATCCATTGATGCATTCTCTTTTCTAATGTCTACAACCATGGACACAGTGGGAGACACAGACACAGATACACTTGCCTTGTCAAAGTTCTTTCTAGAAATAGTCCACTCCAAACCAAACACACCGCCTTTCCTACCTATTCTCAGAACATGAGACAAAACCACAAACTCACACACACACTCAAAAAGGCACCTCCTTCCCCCAAGTAAGTCTGTGACTATCCAGAGTGTCCTTTGACTGGTGGGCCATTTTATGTTCCCCCGAAAAGGCCTGTCTTGTCTTAGATCTGGTCTCCTTGTCAAACACTGTGAAGTTGTCTGGAGCCTGTTCTGACCACTACATGCTTTCTCAGGGAAGGCCCGTCTTCAGAACTCTCCTCGCATTTGGCCATCCTCACATCAGTAGGTACCAAAAAAGACAGACTCTGTCCTTGGTAAATCCAAACATGTGAGCCCACTGGGACTGAGACTGGGACTGGCTCTGTGTGCCTGGCTTCCTGGATCCCAAATTCAGAGAGTTCCATCACCAAGGAAGTGAGGTAGGTCACTTATTTCAAGAATTTAATGAGTTCACTGCCTTGGCAACCACTTTGTTATAACAGTTGCTTCCAAGGGTCCCATGAGATGGAGGATACCCTACTTCCTCTGACACTTTCACTAGTTAGAATGGTATATCAACCATATGGAACCAGAAACAGCTCTCCACATTGTCCTGGTTTGGTCCATATTCTCTCCATTAAGAATAGAGAGGCTGATTCAGACACAACCCTTCATCCTGACAAGGTTGTTTGCCATGGAAGATGACTTTTGCTCTCTCAGGTCCTACATAGCTGCCTAATACTTCTCCAGGGATCATTTCTGCTTGGACCATTGAGTTTCTAAGCAGGTGGAAGATCCCCTACATTCCTGTATTGTAAGACAAACTCTGTCCCTGCTCTTCTGTAAAGGTAGATTGAGGGAACAGTGTATGGTTAGGGTTAATAACAGGTTCGATTTTGGTGAGGAGTCATTCTGTTGGATGAATAATGGTATTGGGAACCTGCGATATTTACAAGAATATATAGGTAAAATATAAGTATGGAAACAGAAATCTAGGTATGATTTGAAGCGCAGAAAGACATTGGGACCTTCATTGGGATACTTAGCTTTGAATTATGTTCTGCACAGATGTCTCAGATAAATCGATATACAATGTTATAGGACCTTGTACCTTGGATGATTGAATGTCGAAGAGAACATCCAGGATAAAAGGGATAGTTGGTAGTATTAGGAAGACAGTTTGTACGTTTAAAAAGAAGAGTGAGTATAAGTTTTGGACCAAAAATTCTTTAGCAATAGGGTTTCGGGTAGAGAGTGAATATGAATGTCAGAACGTGTGAAGAATCAGTCACAATGATGAACTGGGGAAAATATGTAGGAAAGCAGATATCCATAGAGACATTAGGAAATCATGCAAAGTGTAAAGTGAGTGATTGGATTAGACATTTTCAATATGATTGAGTTTCAATATATAATCTTAGGAAAAAACAAATATGTAGTCCCCAAAAAGATTGACAAGTGGGAGCATTAGGCAGCCTGGACATGGATGTTTTTAGTAATCCATGTTCATTTTCCATTTAGACTTTGGTACAATCATAAGTGTGATGTTTGCATTTTCTGACCAGAATATTACTGTGATAAAATGTATATGTGGATAAGGTAACATGAGTATTTCTTCCACCATTTCTTGGAGCCATATTTTGAAGATGTATAAATTAGTATTGTGGGTAAAAATAGATGTACCCTGTGTCTATGAATATAGAGATAATGCATGAATAGAGCGTAGTGTGAATAAATAATATTACTTGTTCCAACTTTAAATAATGGATTAAATTGATATCTAAAAATATTCAGGAAATCTTATATTGATATACATACATTCATTTCAACCAGTAATACATCTAATGGTAATATTAGGTTTGTGGTTTATCCTGAAGTGTGTGTGAGTTTTGCTTCAAACTGATTATGGAAATCAAATATAATATTTTTGGAAAGAAGTCTCATGAAAAGACCAGTCAAGAAACATGGAGGAATACTTGTGTTCTGAAGCAGGAAGTGATTGACATTGAAACAAATGTCTAAAAATTTGTGAACTTGTGGATAAAATATATATCCTACGATGTGCATAAACTGCAGAAATAGTAATGTACCATTGTTGAATAAAAATGAACGTCAAATTATATGTCATGTCCCATAGGAGTCTACTTGCGTTGATATTAAACTGGGTCAGTTACTCTAGAAATATTAGGATTTGTGTGCAGCTTTCACTGAAGTCAGTTTTCAGTACTAGGAAACAAATATATATTTCAAGTTGATGAATAATTCTGAGAATAATCTTGTGAAAAATCGATTATAAATCTAAATACATCAACATGAATAAATTTAGGGAGTATATATAAGACACATATATTTCATATTTTGAAAAATCTGGAGAGTATGTATATATATATATATATATATATATATATATATATATATATATATATATACAAAACATACACACAGACTATAAAAAGTAGCAATACATATGCTAATCGAAATTCATCATTAAATATATATAATTCACATATGCAAAAATAATTATTTTACTGAACATGGATTTTTGTATAATGTTTTTCTATTAGGAAGCTCACCCATAGGTTGAATTTTCAGTTTCAACAGCGTTTAGGAGGAGGGATCTCTTCTCACAATTTGTATCTTCCAAGTCAGACAACACAAAAAAATTAACCTGTGATACCAGGTAGGATTCTATATGTGCATATAAATATACATGTGCTGAATAGTCTATAGAGAAAGGGAGACAGGAATTCACATATTAGTTAATTTTAAAAACACATGGAGAATTATTTTAACCAAAAATTGACTAGATTTATAACACCTACCCTTTATCATGTAAAAGGCAAGTCCAAATATACACCATGCCTCCACTGAACTGCATGTATTTCTATTTTGTTTTGGTTATTTTTCCTCCATCATATTAGGATTAGTAGTCAGAGTCTAGTAGGGTATGGGTTAGTGTCATGGTTTCAGTATTTTGATTGGAAAATAAGAAAATGAATCCAATGTGTATGCAAATATGTGCCACACAAAAATATTCCCACTCTCATCCAGAACAATGAATTGCCATTACCTTCACCCCAAATAAGACACAATTAGAGGAGAAGAGTTAGAAAATCTGTGAATACATATATGGAATGGAACATAATCAGGAGTTCACAACCTTGGAGGTGGTAGAGGAGTTTCCAAAAGTTAGGGTCAGGGTAAACACTCCACAAACATGGAGCTCTGCTGGCCTAAAAACTTCTTGAGAAACTGTCTCTGAGTTCGGGCACTTGAAATATATGTTGTTGTCAGGAGCTTTAGCTTCATTTGTAGTGAGACCATCAAAGATGGGTCTGCATCTATGTGACCTGGAGAACATGGTTTCTTTTTTTTTAATGAACATAAGGGAGCAGTGCTGAATTCTCTCTTTGTAGGTAAACTGTGGCCACTCGGGTCTAAGTGTCTCCCCATGTGGACTGTGAAGCCATTTGGTCATCCTCCACTTTTTGTGGTGTTTCTTGCTGCTGCACTGGGAGTATGGTATTTACTTAACGAAATACAATGAGTTCAACTGGGACAAAATGCTAGAGTGAGTTCTGTCATGTGTGGTGGGTCAGGTTCTCCAGGAGAATGCACCAACAAGTCTTCTATCCAACATAGCTTGTCCCCTTGACCATAGCAACCTGTTTCTTAAAATTGACGTTAAACCTCTCCATATAACGAGATGCCTTTACATATAAGGGTCTGCTGGCTACACTATTTCAGTCACAAGCCATTTGGAAGCCAATGGAAGATCCACATGACCCCACCACAGATATTTTATCACACATCTGCACACCACTGCTCTAGGCCCACTACTCAGCAGGCTCCAACTTACTGGCATCTCTGTTCTACACCATTTTCATAAAACCAAGTCAATTAAGCCACTGTCTGGTACACTCATGATCAGAAACAGGACATCCAAAGATTCTCCAGTGCCACCTGGTCATAGGAATTTCAAATATATCATGGTATTTATCTGAGATTAGGAAGATAGACGGTAGGATTAAAAAGAAGGGTGAGTAAAGGATTTGGACATTAAGTTCTGCTTCTCCAATTTGACGCGTATTGTCATGCATGGGCGACTCTCATGCCTGGCCTCCGAAAATCCCAACACAATTCATAGCAATACATCTCTAAGGTCATTTCCAAAACTCCATTTCTAAGGGGAATCACACCAGAGTTCAAGCCCAGGTGGACCCATTCATCTCTTCCAACCGCCACACAAGTGACCACAATTAAAAACAAAACACTCCCACATGGCCCTCATTTTCTTCCATGTAGACACTCATCATAATCCCTTGCTAGAGGTTTCCATGAGGGACACAGTCCAAGACAGTGTCCAAAATAAGCTCCCTTCCCCCTCATTTGCCTAAAGTCAGGGTGGCCTGGGCACCCTTCCTGTGAACCAGGAGTGATCAAATAGGCCTGCCATTAATGCTGCTCTGCTTCTCGAATTTGAGGCCTACTGACTGTGGGGTTTAGATACTTTATGTGAATTGGAGTCATGAGAAAACCCAAGAATCTCTGGGCTTCCCTCTGCAGGGCTTTGAAGAACCCATTTGAGTGAGTCTAGGAGTTGGACCAAAAGTTCTTTAGCAATAAGGTTTTGGTGAGAGAGTAAATGTAAATGTCAGCACATTTGAAGGGTCATTCCCAATGATGAACTGGAGAAAAGGTATTTGAAAGCAGATATCAATGGAGACATTAGGAAATCAGGCAAAGTACAAAGTGAGTGGTAGGATAAGACATTATTAACAGGGTTGAGTTTGAATATATAATCTTAGGAAGAAACAGATATGTAGTCACCAATAGGAATAATATTTGAGAGCATTAGGGAACCAGGACATGGATGTTGTTAGTAATACATGCTCACATTCAATTTAGGCTTTGGTACAGTCATAAGTGTGACCCTTGCATTTTGTGTCAGGAATATTACTGTGATGAAATGTATAGTATATCAGGTGACTAGAGTATTTTTTCCACCATTTCTGAAAGCAATATTTTAAAGACTTATAAATTAGTATTGGGGATACAAATACATAGACCCTGGGTCTATGAATATAGAGATGATGCCTTAATAGACCATACTGTGAATAAATAATATAACAGGTTCCACTTTTAATATTGGATTGAATTGATATCTGAAAATACATAAGAAATTTTATGTTGATATACAATCATTCATTCCAAACAGTTATACATCTAATGGTAATAATAGAGTTATGGTTTATCATGATGGGTGTGTGAGTTTGCCCCAAAAGTGATTATGGAAATCGAAAACAATGTGTTCAGAAAGAAGTCTCATGAAAAAACCAGTCAAGAAAGCTGGAGGAATACATGTGTTCTGAAGCAGGAAGTGATTGAAAGTGAAACAAATGCCTATAAATTTGCTAAATTGTGGAAGAAATATATATCGTATGATGTGCATAAAATGAAGAAAACTAATATACCAGTGTTGAATAAAAATGAACGTCAAAATAGACATCATGGAACATAGGAATCTACTTGCACCGATGTTAAACTGGGTAAGTTACTGTAGAAATATTAGCATTTGTATAAACCATTCACTGAATTTAGTTTTCAGTACTAGGAAACAGATATGTAGTTCAGGTGGATGAATATTTCTGAGAATAATTTTGTGAAAAGTTGATTAGAAATCCAAATATATGAACATTAATGAATTTAGGAGTGTATAATAAGACACATATATTTTACATATTGAAAAATCTGGAGAATATATATATATATATATATATATATATATATATATATATATATATATATACACACACACACACACAAAACCCACACAGAGCAATTAAAAGTAGCAATATATATGCCAATCAAAATTCATCGTGAAATTTATATGATCCACATATCCAAAAATATTTATTTTACTGAACATGGATTTATATATAATGTTGTTCACCTAGGAAGCTCCCCCATAGGTTGAATTTTCTGTTCCACAATTTGTATCTGTCAAGTTGGCCACCTCACAAGCATGTACGTGTGATACCAGGTAGGATTCAATATGTGCATATACAAATACATGTGCTTAATAGGCTACAGAGAAAGGGAGACAGGAATTCACATATTTGTTAACTTTAAAAACACACGGAGAACTACTTCAATTAAAAATTGACTAGATTTATAACTCCAAACCTATGTATTGCAAAAGGCAAGCCCAACTATACACCACCCCTCCTCTGAACTGCTTGTATTTCTATTCTGTTTGAGTAATTTTTCTCCATCACATTAGGATTAGTAGTCAGAGTCTAGCAAGCTATGGGTTAGTGTCAGGGAATCAGTATTTCGAATGGAAAATTGGAAAATGAACACAATGTGTATGCAAATATGTGCTACACAAAAATCTTCTTATTCTCTTCCAGAAAAATTTATTGTAATTAACTCCGCCCCAAGTAATACAGAATTAGAGAAGAAGAGTTAGAAAATCTGTGAATACATATCTGGAATGGAATATGCTCAGGAGTTCACAACCTTGGAGTTGTTAGAGGAGTTTCCCAAAGTAAGGGACACAGTAAACATTTCTCAAATGTGGAGCTCTGGTGCCCTAAAGACTTCTTGGGAAACTGCCTATGTGGTTGGGCACTTGAAATATATATTGTTTTCAGGAGCTTTTGATTTCTTTCTAGTGAGACCATCAAAGCTGGGTCTGCATCTATGTGACCTGGAGGACATGGATTTTTATTTTCCAATGTACATGAGGTAGCAGTGCGGAATTCTCTCTTTGTAGGTAAACTGTGGCCATTGTGGGCTAAGTGTCTCCCTGGGGGACTGTGAAGCCATTTGGTCATCCTCCAATTTTCATGGTGTTTCTTGCTGCTGCACTGGGACTTTGGTATTTGCTTCACGATATACAAGGAGTTCAAATGGGACACAGTGGTGGAGGAAGTTCTGTCTTGTGCGGTGGGTCAGGGTTCTCAGGAGAATGCACCAAGCAGGCTTCTATCCCTCATAGCTTGCCCCCTTGTCCATAGAAACCTGGTTCTGAACATTGCCCTGAAACCTCTCCATATAACAATATGCCATTTCATTGAACATTCTGCTGGCTGCACCATGTCAGTCACAAGCAATTTGGAAGCTAATGGCAGATTGACATGGCCTCACAAAGATGTTTTATCATACACCTTCCCACCTCTGCTCTAGGCCCACCACTCAGTAGGCTCCAACTTACTGGTATCTCTGTTAGACACCATTTTTATGAATCCCAGTCAATCAAGGCACTGCCTGATAGATTCATGAATGATGTAGGACATCCAAATGTTCCCAGTGCGACCAGGTCATGGGAAATTCAAAAATTTCATGGTATTTATCTAGGCATTTTTCAAGGATGAAGTTGGAGGCACTGTGGGTTTTAATTCATTCGGGAACCATTAAATGGTGTGGTTGCTCATTTCAATGAACGCTATCGAGAACTCTCACAGGCAAGACTTTCCAAAGAGTGGCCAAAAGGTCACATGAAGCCAGGCTCATTGAGGTCTACAATGTGAGGTCCATGTTTGTTTTGATTCTCAACTATGGCTGACATGCCTTTAAGAATAAAATCATGTGATATCCTTGCTGAGATTCCCAGTGCTCTGTGGAAAGGTACCCTGGGCCTATATCTCAGTTTCCATGGGCGACTCTCATGCGTGTCCTCCTAAAATCCCAACACAAGTCATGGCAATACTTCTCTGAGGTCAGTTTCAGAACTCACTCTCTAAGGGGAATCACGCCACTGTTCAAGCCCAGGTGGACCCAGTCACCTCTTCCAACCGCCACACAAATGAAAACAATTGAAACCAAAAAAAAATCCCACATGGCCCTCATTTTATTTCATATAGACACTGAACATAACCTCTTGCTAGAGGTTTCCATGAGGAGCACAGTACAAGACAGTATCCAAAATAAGCTCCCTTGCCCCTCGTTTGCCTAAAGTTTGAGTGGCCTGGACACCCTTCCTGTGAAACAGGAGTGATCCAATAGGCCTGCATTTAATACTGCTCCACTTCTCCAATTTGAGGCCTACTGACTGTGGGATTTAGATTATTTATGTGTATTGGAGTCATGATAAAACCCAAGCACCAATGGGCTAGCCTCTGCAGGGCTTTAAAGAACTCATTAGACCCAAAGGATCCTTATTCTCACTTGATGGAGGTCAGGAAACTTACAGAGAAAGACAAGAGAATTCACCCACAATGACTGCTCTTTTGGCCATTTTGGTGTTGGATGCATACATGGGATCTTTCTTTACATCCATCAGGTGCTGACAATCTAAGCCACAGCCTCACACTGGGCCAAGAGCCTGATTCAGACACATCCCTTTCCAAAGCAATTAAGCAAAGAGACACAGGTGATGCCCATTCATTTCCATTTGAAAACGGTTTTCTTCAGGCTTCACAAATGGGTTGGCCTGAGGCAAAGTCCTTCCTGACTCAGGGGAAAAGAACAATTGTTAAGCAAAAGGCCCAACCACGGTTTCTCCACTGAGATGTTAGTAGTCACACTGATATCTGAGTTTTCTGAGATGCTCGCCATTCCCTTCAGCTATCCAGTATATGGCCATGTGACAGAGCTTGGTGGTGGTACATATCTTGGACACAAAACCATGAGCCTATTCTGGAGAGTGGCCAGAATTCAGGAAGAAAACTGGAACTTAGGAAGATAGCAGGTGTTACCCATTGATTATGCAAGCCCTGTTCCATTCATTAATTGGGCAGGATGAATGCTCAGAAGCTTTCTAATAGACAGGACACATCCATTGATGCATTCTTTTTTTTCTAATGTCTACAACCACGGACACAGTGAGATACACAGACATAGAAACACACGCCCTGTGAAACAACTTAGTAGAAACATTTCACTCCAAACCTCAAAACCGTCTTTCCTACCTATTCTCAGAATATGAGACAAAACCACAAACCCACACCAACACCCAAAAAGGCACCTGCTTCCCTCAAGTAGGTCTGTGACTATCCAGAGTGTCCTCTGACTTCTGGACCATACTATGTTCTCCCAAAATGGCCTGTCCTTTATCAGATCTGGTCTCCTTGGTCAACTCTGTGAAGTTGTCAGGAGCTAGTGGTGAGCCACTACCTGCTTTCTCAGGAATGGCCCCTCTTCAGAGTTTTTCTGGTATTTGGCCATTCTCACATCAGTAGGTACCAAGAAAGATTGACTCTGTCCTTGGTAAATCCAAACAAGTGAGCCCACAGGGACTGTGACTGAGACTGGCTTGGATGCCTAGCTTCCTGGATCCCATGTTCAGAGAGTTCCATCACCACGGAAGTGAGGTGAGGTCACTTCCTTCAGGAACTGAATGAGTTCACTGGCTTGGCAACCACTTTGTCCTAACAGTTGCTTCCAAGTGTCACATGAGATGGTGGCTGCCCCAACTTCCTGTGACACTTTCACAAGTTAGATTGGTATATCAACCATAGGAACCTGGGAACAGCTCTCCACAGAGGCCTGGTTTGTTCCATCTTCTCTACATTAGGACGAGAGAGGCTGATTTGGACACAACCCTTCATCCTGGCCAGGTTGTTTGTCATGTAAGATGACTTTTACTCTCCCAGGTCCTTCATAGCTGCCTACATCTTCTCCAGAGGACATTTCTGCATGGACCTTTGAGGTTCTCAGCAGATGGAAGATCCACTACATTCCTGTATTGTAAGACTAACTCTGTCCCTCCTCTCTGTAATGTTAGATTGAGGGGAAAGTGTACGGTTAGTGTTAATAACATTTTCGATTTGGGTTAGGAATCATTCTGCTGGATGAATAATGGTATTGGGAACCTGTGATATGTATGAGAATATATAGGTGAAATACATGTATGAAAACAGAAATCTAGGTAAGTTTTGAAGCCCAGAAAAGAATTGGGCCGTTGATTGGGATACTTAGCTTTGAATTAGGTTCTGCACAGATGTGTCAGATTAATCAATATTCAATGGCCTAGGACCTTGTACCTTGGATGATTGAATGTAGAAGAGAACATCCAGTCAAAAAAAGATAGTCGGTAGTTAAAGGTTAATAAAATAGGTACTTGTCACTTCCTGTTTCTCTGTATGCTTAACAAAACACTTTTGAAATCTTGAGAACTCTTTGCTAATCTTGTTCCCAGAATGTGCTCTCCCCAACTGCCAAACTGCAGAATGTACTCCCTCACCCGTGTGCACGCACACTGCCCACTCACCCGGACCCATCAATAAACTTTCCTCCCTGCCCTCTCCAAGAAAATTATATAAACTCTGCTTAAGGTGTTCTCAGGGCTCTCATCTCTTTTCAATTGAGCTCTGAGCCCCAGCATGCTGGACCCCCAATAAACCCTTTGCTGTTGCATGTGACAATCTCTTTGTGGTCTCTTCCTCCAAGGCTTGCCCGACCTTTTCATATGGAGGTTCCACTGAAATCCAGCAGCGGCAAATGTGAGACCCCATGTGTCGTGGCTTTCACTATTTGTGTATCTTTCATTATGGGACAGAGCACTTCAATGCCTCTGTCCCTGACCATTGATCACTGGCCCAAAGTCCACATAAGGGCTCAGAATCTTTTTTATTTAGTAAAACACTGGACCTGGAAGACGCTCTGTGCCTCAGAATGACCCACCTTTCGAGTCGGATGGCCTCTAGAAGGATCTTTCTACTTCCCACTAATTTAAAAAGTTAGAGATATTGTCTTTTGGCCAGGGCCACATAGCCATCTGGATCATTCCGCCATATATCTTAACTTTGCAGGACCTCTGCAAATCTCCTCCTCCATGGGTGAAGCCTTTCCTTACCGCTGCCCCTGCTCCTACTCCTTCCCCCATGATCTCTCAAACCCTCTGCTCTTCTTCCTTCTCCACCCTCTGTTCTCCCTGAGTCACAAGATTTGACTCTACTGGATTCTCCTCCCCCTCCTTATCCCCTGCCCTCTTCCCCCAATCCCCAACACCCTCTAAGTGATTCCCCTGCTGCTGACTCAGCCTCTCTGCAATTGGAGGAGCACAGCACCCTCCAGATAGCTCCCCAGTGGCACACACAGCCCTTCCTTCCCTTGAGGAAGCTGGCCTGGCTATAGGAACTCGCCAGCAGTGAATAGTTGAAAACACTGGAACTCCCATGATGCTCCCCCTCCATCCCTATGGGCCAAAGATTGACGACGGCCATGGGGGAAAAAATGCAAGCCTACCAGTTTTGGCCATTCTCCTCTTCAGACGTACATAATTGGAAATATAACAATCCCCCTTTTTCTGAGCACCCCACCTGGCACACAGGTCTGGTTGAGTCATTGATGTTTTCACACTAGCCTACTTGAGATGACTGCCAACAACTCATAGGGACTGTCTTCATGACAGGGGATCAAAATAGAATACTCCTGGAAGCTGGAAAAAAATATCCTCTGACCAGATGCGTGACTGACACAACTTCCCAAGATAATCAAAGCCAGCTTTCCTTTGAACCAACCCAACTGTGGCCCCCAAAACTTTGAAGGTAGGGAGCATCTGTTCACTTATCACCGGGCTCTAATAGTGGGTTTCCGTGCGGCCGCTAGGCGACCAACTAATTAGGCCAAGGTAAGAGAGATTATTCAAGGGCCTGAAGAACCTCTCTCTATGTTTCTAGAGAGAATTATGGAGGCATATAGAAGATACACTCCTTTCAATCCTCAGGCAGAGGATCAAAAGTCATCTGTCACAATGGCCTTTATTGGGCAAGCTGCCCCGGATATTAAAAGAAAGTTAAAATGCTTAGATGGATTACAAGATATGACTTTGAGAGATTTAGTCAGAGAAGCTGAGAAGGTATACTTTAAGAGAGAAACTGAGGAAGAGAAGGGAACAAAGGGAGGATAAAAGAAACAAAAGACAGACTAAGGCGCTGACTAAGGTCCTGGTCACAACAACAAATAGGCCAGAAATTAAGAAACAGGGAGACAGGAAGGGATACCTGGGCCCACGCCAGAGGCCACTCCTTGCCTCAGATCACTGTGCCTACTGTAAAAAAAAGGACACTGGGCCAAAGAGTTCCCTAGAAAGAGACAGCCACTCCTGCCAGCCATTCTGACTCTTGAGGATGACTCCAAAAGTCGGGGCTAACATCCCCTCCCGGAGCTCAGGGTAACTTTTGAAGTGTAGGGGACCCCAGTAAACTTTGAAGTGGATACAGGGGCAATATACTCAGCCCTCAAGGCCCCATTGGGCCATCTATCAAATAAAAGGTCTCTAGTTCAAGGGGCAAATGGCAGTAAGTATCGGGCTTGGACAACTAAGAGGACCATAGACCTGGGAAAAGGAAAATCCATCAATCCTTCCTAGTAATCACAGAATGCCTGGCCCCATTGATGGGCAGAGATCTGCTCACCAAGCTCTGGGCCAAAATAACTTTTAACCCTGAAGGTAACCAAGTGGGATTTCTAAATCCTTCAGTAAAAACTCCTATAGTCATGGCTCTAACTATGTCAGTAGAAAATGTACATCAACTCACTCAACTTTGTTCAAAGAAACTGCAGGCATTCCTGAAGGATCAAGAACAGAGTTTTCCACTGACCAAATCACAGCAAAAGGACTGAATGGGTAACAAAAGCCTGTCGGGTCCATCAATTGGTTTATGCTTACCCTTCCAAGCTTCCTGGAGGAAAGCACCTAGGAGGAAAAAGACCAGGACAATTCTGGGAAGTGAACTTTACTGAAATTAAGCATGAAAGGTATGGACTTAAATATCTCCTAGTCTTTGTAGATACATTTTCAGGATGGATTAAAGCCTTCCCCACCAAAAAAAAGAAAGAAAGAAAGAAAGAAAGAAAGAAAGAAAGAAAGAAAGAAAGAAAGAAAGAAAGAAAAAGAAAGAAAGAAAGAAACAGCACAAATGGTGGTCAAGAAGATCCTGGAAGATTTTTTTCCAAGATACGACCTGCCTAAGGTAACAGAGTCTGATAATGGACCTGCATTCATGACCCAGGTACGTTAGGGGTTAGCCAGTACCCTGGGGATTACATTGTGCTTATAGACCACAGAGTGCAGGACAGGTAGAATGAATGAATAGAACCATTAAAGAGACCTTAATGAAATTAAGCTTAGAGACCGACATAAAAGATTGGACAATGCTTCTGCCTTATGCAATGTTTAATGCAAGAAATTCTCTCTCTGTTTCTTTGTGTAACCTCACCCACTATGAAATTCCCTATGGGGCCCCTATTCCAGTAAGGGACCTAACCCCAACTCTAAGACCTAACGATCCCTTCCACACCACCATGCTTGACAGACTTACAGCTGTTGAAAGAACTCAGCGATAAGTGTGAAAACAGCTGGCCACTGCCTACCAACCTGGAGATGAGGGGACTCCACATCAATATCAAGTAGGAGACTTTGTCTATGTAAGACAACATCAGGTGTCATCCCTGGAACCCCACTGGAAAGGACCATACCAGGTTCTACTTATAACACCTACAGTGGTAAAGGTAGACAGAATCACTTCCTGGATCCTGGCCTCTCATCTCAAGCCTGCACCCTGTCCAGACTCTGCCTGGAAACTGGAAGAGACTGGTAACCCTTTCAAATTGTGTATTCGCCAGGTGGATGAAGCTATAGAGTCTCTCCTTGACCACCAGTAGTTCTAACCCTCATCAGCCCTTTCAGCAGCGATGGCTGATCACAAATCCTACTGGAGAAGAAGTATAATCTATCTCACATATAGCCCACTTTGGGACCTGGTGGCCATTTCTCCACCCAGACATTTGTTAGCTGGCTATAGGTCTTTCCTATTAGGATATCCCTGATGAAGAGGATACCACTAAAATTCCATTAAATACCTTTTGTACCATAAATAATGGAAACAAACATTATGGATGTTGGGACAGGTAAGCCAGGTGCAGGTTGGCTAGCCTAGATTACTATGTTTGCCCGGCAGACAATCAAAGCCACAAACAGCAACAGCTGTGTGGAGGAAAAGCCAATTTCTTCTGTAAGTCATGGGGATGTGAGCATACAGGGGCTTCCTGATGGAACCCGAACTCCTCATCAAATTCTGTACACAGCATTGGCCATATGACCAATTAGATAACCAAAACCCATGGCCCCCAGAGGGGTCTCTAGATCCTCAAATACTGTGTGACCTTTTTAACTTCTGCAAGTGCTCAAAAGGGTAAAAGGAGATTCCCCTATGTGGAGGCCTTTTCCCTCCTTCGCTCACATCCTGAACTATGCTTCTCCAATAGATCCTCACCCTCAGCCTTCATCTCCAGACTATCTGCTGTCACTCCAAACTCAGCAACCTGATTTCTTCCCTTCAATTACTAGATCAAAAACCCAAACCAACACCGGTTCTCAGACCATTGCCCCCTGGCTGAGAAGCAGGTACTGAGGTACCCCTCCACCGACTCACTCCTCTCTTCTCTTGTCACTGCCCGCACTGGGTCCCACCAGGTCCTCTTTCCAGCTAACCCATAGCTCAAACCAGCTGAGGAGAGCCCTCAGACCCTTATCCAAATGTAATGAAAATGGCCTTTAAAGTTGCTCTTTCATCACTGAAAACAGGTTACTAAAAATTTAAAGTCCCTCACAGGCTTTGTGGATACTCACTCCCTTCTTCCCCTCTGCTCTACCTGTTCTACTGCTCAAGTTTTGTTGCTAGGAATATCCCAAACCCCTTTCCCATTATTCTTTTACATCTCTCCTTTCTCATTCTCAGATCCATGAAGCTGCTCTAAGCCCCGACTTCTCTGTCTCCCCCCTCTGTACCAGGCCCACAGAAAAGTTTTCACTGACCTTCTCCAGGAGTCTTCACCATGGCTGACTTTAGGACTTTCAGCAAAAAAGTCCCTATAAACGATTTCAGTGTAGATAACCTTCCTCATTTAATGTTGCCCTGTTCCACTTGGCCACTGGCTAAAAATAATCAGCACTCCTAAGCTAGACACCCCCTTACTAGTTTTTCACAAAATATGTGAACAATTCCTCTGGCCTTGAACTGGGGCTTCACAGAGATGGCAACATTTCTAAGATAAAGAAGTTACCATCTGGGCTCCATGGTAACAGCTGGCAGGGGGAAAAAAAGAAAGGGAAGTAAAAGCTCTCCCCCACCCAGTTGTCCTTGAAAAGTTAACTTGCCCAGAACAGAGAAAAAAAAAAAAAACAGAAACAAAAACAGCTTTTTGTGAACTTCTGCAGAGTGTGATCTTCTGAGCCACTTCTCTTACATGTTGGGTACAAAATTCTGAAACTACCTAAACTTGGAATTCAGAAGATTAATTGATTACAACCGAAGCAATGCCCTCTGAATCTGGGTGCAACCAAATAGGACTGTTTCACTGTCTTTGGTGCTATCTTAGGTGCCTTGCCTTGTCCGTCCCTACAACAGTATAATTCTATATACTAAAACATTGTTGATGTTTTCATGAAATGAAAAACGGATGTGATTAATTGTGTAATGGTGCATATGTTACCCAGAATGCTCTATCATGATGCAGGTTCATTTGAAGATCGAATAGGTGGGACATACAACCCGGTTTCACTGGGAACATATGTCCCTCACTTTAGCCATCCTATAAAGAATAGGAGTTGCCACAAGGGTGGGCACAGGAACCACTGCCCTGGTCCATGGGACACAACAAATGACCCAGTTAGAAGCAGAAATAGACCAAAACTTAAATATATTAGAAACCTCCATAACAGCTTTGCAGGAATCTTTAACCTCTCTCTCTGAAGTTCTTTTACAGAACAGTTGAGGGTTGGACCTCCTCTTCATGAGTGAAAGGGACCTTTGTGCTGCATTGAGGGAGGAATGTTGTGTGAAGTTGTCAGAAGCCAGTGGTGAGCTACTACCTGCTTTATCAGGAAAGGCCCCTCTTCTTAGCTTTCCTGTCTTTTGGCCATCCTCACATCAGTAGGTACCAAGAAAGACAGACTCTGTCCTTGGTAAATCCAAAAAAAGTGAGACCACTGGGACTGGGACTGGGACTGGTTGTGCTTGCCTGGCTTTCTGAATCCCACGTTTAGAGAGTTCCATCACCCAGGACGTTATGTGAGGTAACCTCAATCAGGAAGTGAATGAAGTCACTGCCTTGGCAACCACTTTGTCCTAAGAGTTGCTTCCAAGGGTCCCATGAGATGGAGGGTGCCCCTACTTCCTGTGACATTTTCACACGTTGGAATGGTATATCAACCATAGGCACCCGAGAACAGCTCTCCACACAGGCCTGGTTTGGTCAATCTTCTCTACATTAAGATGAAAGAGGCTGATAAAGACACATCCCTTCATTCTGACCAGGTTGTTTAACATGGAAGTTGAGTTTTCCTCCCTCAGGTCCTTCATAGCTGCCTACAACTTCTCCAGGGTATCATTTCTGCATGGTCCTTTGAGGATCTCAGCAGGTTGAAGATCCCCTACATTCCTGTAGTGTAAGACCAACTTTTTCCCTGCTATTCTGTAAAGTTACATTGAGGGAACAGTGTATGGTTAGGGTAATAACAGGTTTTATTTGGGATAGGAATCATTCTGCTGGATGAATAATGGTATTGGGAACCTGTGATATTTACAAGAATATATAGGTGAAATATAAGTATAAAAACAGAAATCTAGGTAAGATTTGAAGCCCAGAAGAGCATTGGGCCCTTGTTGGGATACTTAGCTTTTAAATATCTTCTAAACAGATGTCTCAGATAAATCGATATACAATGGCATAGGACCTTGAAAATTGGATGATTGAATGTAGAAGAAAACATCCACTCATATAGGCATAGTTGGTAGGATTAGGAAGACAGTCAGTAGGTTTAGGAAGAAAAGTGAGTATAGGATTTGGACAAAAAGTTCTTTAGCAATAGGGTTTGCGGTAGAGAGTGAATGTAAATGTCACCACATGTGAAGAGTCAGACACAATGATGAACTGGGGAAAATATATGGGGAAGCAGATATCAATGGAGATATTAAGAAATCAGGCAAAGTATAAATTGAGTGATAGGATTAGACATTTTCAACAGGGTAGAGGTTGAGTATAAAACCTTAGAAAGAATCAAATATTTAGTCACCAATAGGATTGACATTTGAGAGAATTAGGCAATCTGGACATGGATATTGTTAGTAATCCATGCACACTTTCCATTTAGGCTTTGGCACAGTCATAAGTGTGAACTTTGCATTTTGTTTCCAGAATATTACTGTGATAAAGTGCATATGTAGATCAGGTGACATCAGTATTTCTTCCACCATTTCTGTGGGCAATATTTTGAAGGTGTATAAATTAGTACAGGGTGTACAAATAGGTGTTCCCTGTGTCTAGGAATATAGATAAAATGAATGAATAGACCATACTGTGAATAAATAATATTACTGGTTCCAACTTTAAATATTGGATTGAATTGATATTTACAAATTTACAGGAAATCTTATATTGAGATACATACATTCATTACAACCATTTATACATCTAATGGTAATATTAGGTTTATGGTTTATCATGAAGAGTGTGTGAGTTTTGCTTTAAAAGTGATTATTGAAATCTAAAATAAAATGAAGTATCATGAAAAGACCAGTCAAAAAACATAGAGGAATACTTGTGTACTGAAGCAAGAAGTGATTAAAAGTGAAACAAAAGCATATCAATTTGCAAAATTGTGAATGAAATATATATCCTATGATGTGCATAAACTGAAGAAATAGTCATGTAACAGTGTTGAATAAAAATGAAGGTCAAAATACACATCATGTCCCATAGGAATCTACTTGCATTGATGTTAAAGTGGGTCAGTTACTGTAGAAAAATTAGGACTTCTATGCACCATTCACTGAATTTTGATTTCAGTACTAGGATACAATATGTATTTAAGGTGGATGAATATTTCTGAAAATAACTTTGTGAACATTTGGTTATAAATCCACATTCATGAACATGAATGCATTTAGGGATTGTATAATAAGACACATATATTTTACATTCTGAAAAATCTGGAGAGTGTGTGTGTGTATATATATATATATATATATATATATATATATATATATATATATATATATAAAGAGAGAGAGAGAGAGAGAGAGAGAGAGAGAGAGAGAGGCATTAAAAGGTAGCAATATATATGCCAATCGAAATTCATCATGAAATATATAACATCCACAGATCCAAAACTATTCATTTTACTGAACATGGATTTATGTATTATATTGTTCAACTAGGAAGCTCACCCATAGTTTTAATTTTCAATTCCAACAACGTTTAGGAGGAGTGACCTCTTCTAAAAATTTGTATCTGCCAAGTCAGCCATCTAACAAAAATGTACATGTGATACCAGGTAGTATTCTATATGTACATTCAAAAATACATGTGCTGAATAGCCTACAGATAAAGGGAGATAGGAATTCACATATTTGTTAACTATAAAACACATGGAGAACTATTTCAATTTAAAATTGACTAGATTTATAACACCTACCCTTTATCATGCAAAAGGTAAATCCAACTATACACCATGCCTCTCTAAACTGCTTGTATTTCTATTCTGTTTGGGTTCTTTTTCTCCATCACTTTAGGATTGCTGCAATCTGGCTGGGCACAATTCAGGAGCCACTTGTCAAAAGAAACTAAAATTACTTTTAGAACCACACATGACTAAAAATTAGCTCCTCGGGAAAAACCCTCAGAGCCCAACTGCCACTACTGGCTTCCCACAAGCTCTCAACCTCCACACTCCTTCTCTTGAGGTCGATTGGCTGGGTCGTGTGGGCAGAGCCCAAAAAGTCCCACAATGAGCAGCTCCATTGTCTGAAAGGGTGGGGAAACAGCCCAATGGCATTACCACAGAGGAGCCAATCAGCTAGATATTGCTGGGGCTGCTGTGAGCCAATCATCAGCTTGCAGTCTGAAAGGGTGGGGAAACTGCTCAATGAGCATCTCCAATGAGCATCACCGCAGAGGAGCCAATTAGCTTGATGTTGCTGGGGCCGCTGTTAGCCAATCATCAGCCGGCAGTCTGAAAGTTTGTTTGGCCCCTTGGGCTGTGCCTCTCAACACCTCCCCCTCTCTGTTTAAACAACAAGCATGTGGCTTAGGGACCATGCCTGCCTTAGGTTGTCCAATAGTACATATGGTGCTTACCCATTATCGAATGAGCTGACCTCAAGGTATCAGCCTCCAGTCTTAGATTGGTACCATTGCAATTGGATCTTACCCGTCACTAGCTACAGGTCCAGTATACAGTCACACCTGTGGAGAGGTCTTTGTACCAGCGGGGGGTGAGGTTCTTTGTCTCACCTCTGTTGGCCCCCAAATTTTAGCTGAACGACCATGACAGCAGAAGGGAGGAAGATACACCAAGCCAATTGACGGCTCCTTTTGGAAAAATTGTACCACCGATGACATCATCAGCAAAAATACCCCAACACTACCACAAGTCAATTCACCAACATATTGTTCACAATGCATGCAGGTGAGTTCACAATGCATACAGGTGATACATAGTCGAGGCAAGTTCTGCAAGCAGTTCAGTGATGGCTATTGCAGAAGCTGTAGATTGGTTTTATCTTTGTCTTTACAGGCACTGGGATGAAGATAGGAATTTTGGCAATAATGGCCAAAGAAAAATTATGTAACATTCCAGAAGGTACTAAAAGAAAACAATTTTCTTAACAATTTACATTGTCTTGAAGAGAATTATTAAATATAATGAAAAGAAAAGGTGAAAGTAAACAAACAGATCTGTTAACCTCCTTTTTTGTACACATTTTAAAACAATCCTCAACAGGTGTTTACCCAATTTAAATTAAAACATTTACATCAAGTGTATAAAAATATATTTGGATCCATTTTTTCATGAGCGCTCATCATATATGATATATGGACATACGTACATTCAAACATATAACAAAAAACACAAGTGTGCACACGTAATATAATACATACAACACATAACATAAGAGTAAAGGCCTTATAACATTTTACAGGTGAAATCTCCATTGCAATGTCTAAAAACTCTATAGTCCAAAAATAGAACTGATCAGCAAAACATTAACCTAGGTTTGTATGAGCTCAAAAAACAAAATAGAACTTCATGACATGGGAAAGGGTAATAATAAAATAGATATTGAAAAAAGCATCCTGGATTTGTCACAGATGTAAGAATAGCCAAACTGGAGTTCTGGATATCAGCTGTTATGGATTTGAGCCAAATCATATTTTTTTAATCTGTAGAAATCGCTTTAGTTAGTCTCTCTGGAATCCAAATCGGCTGCTGTTCTCCCTGTGGAAACACACAAACAGACCTCCAACTCCAGACAATTACTGGGTCAGGACATTTCCATTGTCCTGTTAGAATATCCTTCCAAAGTACCTTGGGCTTATGTACATTTTTTGGACACATATGCCTTTCCACAGGAATAAGCCCTGATGAATCCAAATTTCCAAAGTTTAGAGTAAAAAGGGTTATTTTAAGTTTATCTTTGGGGAATATATACCCCTTCCCAATTCCTTTTTTTTTTTTTTTTGTTTAATTAGTACGTTTTAATAGTTTGATGAGCTCATTTAACTATGCCTTGTCCCTGCGGATTGTATGGGATTCCTGTTATATGAGTAATGCAAAATGATGAGCAAAATTCTTTAAAAGAGGTAAAAGTATAACCAGGGGCAACATCTGTTTTTAACTGTTTTGGAATGCCCACAGTGGCAAAATTTTGTAAGCAATGAGCTATAACATCTTTAGTTTTTTTTCTCCGGCATGAAGGGAGTCCATCAAAAATTCAGAAGAAGTATCAACTGTAACATGCAAATATTTTAATTTTCCAAATTCTGGCAAGTTTGTGACGTCCATCTGCCAAATATGGTTAGGTATCAATCCTCTAGGATTGACTCCAAGATTAACTTGTGGTAAAATGGTCACACAATTTTGACATTGTTTTATTATTTGTCTAGCTTGTTCCTTAGTTATTTTAAAGCGCTTATGTATAGTATTAGCATTGACATGGAATTTTTTATGAAAATTTGTAGCTTCTTCTACTGTAGAGAAAATATGTATGTCATGCGTAGTTTTATCTGCTAAATCATTACCCAAACTAAGGGCTCCAGGCAATCCTGTATATGTCCTGATATGCCCTATAAAGGACGGATCTTTTCTGTCCCAGATTAGACTTTGTATAGTGGAAAGAAAAGAGAAAACAGGAGAGGAAGGGGAAATTTGTTTCTTCCTAAGATTATATATTCAAACTCAACCCTGTTGAAAATGCATAATCATATCACTCACTTTATACTTTGCCTGATTTCATAATGTCTCTAAAGATATGTGGTTTCCTGCATATTTTCACCAGTTCACCATTGTGACTGACCCTTCACATGAACTTATGTTCACTTTCACTCTCTAACCACAACCCTAATGCTCCAGAACTTTTGTTCCAAATCCTATACTCACTCTTCTTCCTAAACCAACTCTGTACCTAATTCTACCTACTATCCGTTTTTGACTGGATGTTCTCTTCAACATTCAATCATCCAAGCTACAAGGTCCGATGCCATTGTATATCTATTTATCTGAGACATCTGTACACAATGTAAATCAAAGTTAAGTATCCCAATCAAGGGCCCAATGCCCTTCTGAGCTTCAAAATTACCTAGATTTCGGTTTTAATTCATATATTTAACCTCTATATTTTTATAAATATCTCAGGTTCCCAATACCATTATTCATCCCGCAGGATTATTCCTAACTCAAATCAAACATTTTATTAGCCCTAAGAATACACTGTTCTATGAACCTATATTTAAAGAAAAGCAGGGACAGAGTTGGTCTTACAATACAGGAATGTAGGGGATCTTCCACCTGCTGAGAACCTCCAAAGTCCATGCAGAAATGAATCCTGGAGAAGATATAGTCAGCTATGAAGGATCTGCGAGAGCAAAAGTCATCTTCCATGGCAGTCACCCTGGTCAGGATGAAGGGATGTGTCTGAATCAGCCTCTCTCTTCTTAATGTAGAGGAGATTGACCAAACCAGGCCTGTGTGGATAGCTATTCCCGGGTTCCTAAGGTTGACATACCATTCTAACTTGTGAAAGTTTCAAAGGAAGTAGGGGAAGCCTCCATCTAATGGGACACTTGGAAGCAACTATTAGGACAAAATGGTTTACAAGGCAGTGAATTTATTCAGTTCCTGAAGGGAGTGACCTCACCTCACTTTCTTGGTGATGGATCTCTCTGAACTTAGGATACTGGAAACCAGGCACATAGAGCCAGTCCCAGTCCCAGTCCCAATGGGCTCACTTGTTTGGATTTACCAAGGACAGAGTCAGTCTTTCTTTGTACCTACTGATGTTAGGATGGCAAAAGCAAGGAGAGCTCTGAAGAAGGGCCTTTCCTGAGAAAGCAGGTAGTGGCTAAACACTAGCTTCTGACAACTTAACAGAGTTGGTCAAGGAGAACAGACCTGAGACAGGACAGGACTTTTCAGGGGAAAATTGTATGGCCCACCAGTCAGAGGACACTCCCTAGAGTCACAGACCTACTTGGGGAAAGGAGGTGCTAATATGGGTGTGGTTTTGGGTTTATGATTTTGTCTCATGTTCTGAAAATAGGTAGGAAAGGTGGTTTGTTTTTTGGGGTTGAACTGTTTCTAGTAAGACGTTTGACAAGGCGAGTGTTTCTATGTCTGTGTATCCCACTATGTCCGTGGTTGTAGAAATTAGAAAAGAGAATGCATCAATGGATTTGTCCTGTCTTGTAGAAAGCTTCCCAGCATTCATCCTGCCCAATTAATGAATGGATTGCAGCTTTCCTTAAGGATGGGCAACACCAACGATCTTAGTAATTTTCAATTTTCTTTCTGAATTCTCGCCAATCTCCAGAATAGGCTCATGGTTTTGTGTCCAAGATATGTACCACCTCCAAGCTCTGTGACATGGCCATGTACTGGATAGATGAAGGGAATGGCGAGCATCTCAGAAATCGCAGATATCAGTGTGACCAGTAAACTCTCAGTGGAGAAACCCTTCTTTGAGCCTTTTGCTTACATAATGTTCTGTTGCCTTGAATGTCAAGAAGTACTTTGTTTCGGACCACCCCTTTGTGAAGCCTGAAGAAAACAGTTTTCAGATCTAAATGAATGGGCATAACCTGTGGCTCTTTGCTTACTTGCTTTGGAAATGGATGTGTCTGAATCCAACTCTATGCCCTGTGTGAGGCTGTGTCTTAGATTCTCTGCAACTGATAGATCTAAAGAAAGATCCCATGTGTGCATCCAAAACCAAAATGGCCAAAAGAGCAGTCATTGTGGGTGAAGTTTCTCTCCATCCTCTGTTAGGTTCTTGACGTCCATCAAGTGAGAATTGGGATCCTTTGGGTCAAATGAGTTTTTCAAAGCACTGCAGATGTGGTTGGGTTTTCTTATGACTGAAATTCACATAAAGAATCTACACCTGACAGTCAGTAGGCCTCAAATTGCAGAAGAAGATCAGTATTAATGGCAGGTGTATTTGATCAATCCTGGTTCACTGGAAGGGTTTCCAGGCCACCCTGACTTTAGGCAAATTAGCGGCAAGGGAGCATGTTTTGGACACTGTCTTGGGCTATGCCCCTCATGGAAACGTCCAGCCAGAGGTTTTGATGAGTGTCTATATGGAAGAAGATGAGGGCCATTGGGGAGTGTTTTGGTTTTAATTGTGGTCATTTGTGTGGCATTTGGAAGAGATGACTGGGTCCACCTGGGCTTGAACTCTGGTGTGATTCCCCTTAGAGACTGAGTTCTGGAACTGAGCTTAGAGAAGTATTGCCATTAATTGTGTTGGGATTTTATGAGACCACGCATAAGAGTCGCCCTTTAAACTGAGATCTAGCATTGAAGTGCTCTGTCCCATAATGAAAGATCCACAAACAGTGAAAGCAACGACACATGAAACAGACAAGACAAGACAATAAAGACAGGCAATGGACGTCCAACACTGAGATCAGGACTGAGTAGCCGGCAATAACCAATGGGCTGGCAATACCGAATCCAAAACAAAATATTACTGAGTCGAGGAATCTATTATAACTAAATTTCCCAAGTCCTCTGGGGCGTCCTCCAGGAACGTGGCCTGTGGCTCTGTGACACGTCTGTCAGCCACTGTCGGAGAGAGCTCACACTCTTCATCAATAGCCATTTTTCCAAGTCCTAACCTGAAACCTGAAACCAGGAATAGGAGACTTACTTACCCCAAGAGTAGCCCGTTGGGGTCTCTCATCCGCCGCTGCCAGATATCAGTGGAAACTTCATGTGTAAAGGTCGGGCGTGCATTGGAGGAAGAGACCACCAAGAAACTGACTCATGAAACAGCAAAGGGTTTATTGGAGTTCCAGCATGCTGGGGCTCAGAGCTCACTTGAATACAGCAGAGAGCCCTGAGAAGAGCTTGAGCAGAGCTTATATACTTTCCTTGCCGAGGGCAAGGAGGGAAGTTTATTGATGGGTCAGTGGGAGTGGGCAGTTTGCATGCAACCAGGTGAGAGAGTAAATTCTGCAGTTTGAAAACTGGGGACAGCACATTCTGGGAACAAGATTAGCAAACAGTTCTCAAGATTTCAACAGTGTTTTGTTAAGCATAGAGAAAAACAGGAAGTGACAAGTACCTATTTAATTAACCATTCAATAACAACTATACCTTTTTAAATGGATGTTCTCATCTACATTCAATCTTCCAAGGTACAGGGTCCTATGACATTGTATATCAATTTACCTGAGACATCTGTGCAGAACGTAATTCAACGCTAAGTATCCCAATTAAGGGCCCAATGCCATTCTGGGATTCAAATCTTACTTAGATTTCTGTTTTCCTACATATATTTCAACTATATATTCTTATACATATCGCAGCTTCTCAATAGAATTATTCATAAACAGAATGATTCCTAACCCAAATCAAACATGTTATTAACCCTAACCCTACAGTGTTCCCTCAATCTAACTTTAAAGAAGAGCACGGACAGAGTTGGTCTTATAATACAGGAATGTAGGGGATCTTTCACCTGCTGAGAACCTCAAAGGTCCATGGAGAAATAAGCCATGGAGAAGATGTAGGCAGCTATGAAGGACCTGAGAGAGCAAAAGTCATCTTCCATGGCAAACAACCTGGTCAGGATGAAGGGATGTCTCTGAATCTGCCACTCACACCCTGTGAACTGCGCCACTTCACAGGTGAATAACGAGTTAGAACGACAAAAAATTATCTTGTTAGGATCTTACAGAAAAATGGGTGTGCACTGAAACCTAGAAGAATGATTTCCACCAATGAGGTCCGGTAATTGAGTCTCAAACACGAGCCAAATGTGCGACCGGAGATCCGGGCTGACAAATCTGTGTGGCCTGCCCCGTGGCTAGAGACAGCAGGGCACCACCTAGAAGCGACCAGCCGGCAGGGAGAAACGTTGCTGCAGATTCTGTGGAATCCTGCTGGCTGACCTCCAACTGAGCCCCGGGCTGAGTTTGGGATTTCAAACGGGGAAGGAAGTGCTACAGTTCTATCCCCCCACAATAAAAACTCCACCAAGGAAACCAACGGTCACCATCTTGGAGAGCAGAAGTAACCACCGCCACTCTCCAACAGATTGCAACAATAAAACAGGTTTGTGTTACTCAGCTCATCTCCCATACAGCAGGGAATTCACATAAAATCTCTCTTAGGCTTTCCATTGGAGAGATTATCAGAGAGAGCCTGCATAAAGACGTCGGGAAAACTACAGGCACCTGACCTTCAACTTCCCCTCCCATCAGCGGCGAAAATGAAACCTGTCTAGCCAGAGCTGGGAGAGGGGCAAGAGGAAAAAATCAAAACAATAGAGTGCCGGGGTTCCCCATAGACACCATCCACACCCAAGAAACGGCAGGCCCAGAGGACAGTATGAGCTGCCGAGAGGCATCACTCAGGGGAAATCTGGTCTAGCACGAGAAACCAGGACTAGCAGGAGATAAAAGGGGACTAGAGGCCAGGCCCGCGTGACTGGGCGGCTGGAGAACGCGCGCCCACTGGTCACAAACAGCCCGCTGCTGGTGCGACTGGGTGGCTGGTGCCCGCCTGCCTACCAGCGACCAATCGCCCGCTGGCTGCACGTGCAACTGGGTGGCTAGAGATCTCCCGCCCACCAGTGACAGCCCACCCGCTGACTGTGTGACTGGACAGCTGGAGACCGCCCGCCCGCCGGCGACCGGGAGTTGAAAACAAACAGAGACAGATCAGTCCCAGCCCACTCCCATTTGAACACCCTGGCAAGGAGCCTGGGGCCCGCCATAGCAGACAGGTGACATCACTGGAGCTCGGCCATCGCAATTCCTTCCAAGCAGAATTCACTTTAGCAGGCATAGTCTACCAACACAAAGGAGAGACAACAGATATATTAAACCAAAACAAATCTATAGAATAGAGCAGAAAAACAGCAATCAAATAGAGATGGAAAACAACGTGAACATCATGAAAAAACAAAGGAAAAAAATGTGTACTAACAATGCAGGACAACTTAATTCTACAGGAGGACCTAGAATCATCAGAAACAGGGATAGGGAAAAAAACTCAAGGCTTACCTAACTCAGATGGAAAGGGATATTAGAGAATACATGAATCAGCAAGTCCTAGCAATAAAAGTATATTTTGAAAATGAATTAAACAAATTAAAATGGCAAAGAACAAGCTTTACCAGGAGATAGAGATCTTAAAAAAAATCAAACAGTAATCCTAGAAATGCAGGAAACTATTAATTAAAACTCAAACGAGAATATTACAAATAGACTAGATCAAATAGAAGTCAGAACATCAGATAATGACGACAAGGTTTATCAACTTGAAAAGAATATAGTCAACACAGAAAAGATGCTTAAGTCCCAAGAGCAGTCTATTCAAAAGATATGGGATGTCATAAAAAAAACAAATTTCACAGTCATCGGAATAGAAGAAGCCATAGAGATTCAAACCGAAAGAATGGACAACATATTAAATGAAATAATTCTAGAAAACTTCCCAGAGATGAAAGATGGAATGGATTGCCAAATCCTTGAAGCCTACAGGACCCCAAACATTCAAAACCATAATAGACCAACTCCAAGACATATAATTATGAAGATAGCCAAAATACAGAACAAGGAGAGAATATTAAAAGCTACGAGAGAAAGGAGGCGGATTACATTCAGGGGTAAACCAATTAGATTAACGACTGATTTTTCATCACAAACTTTGAAAGTCAGAAGATCCTGGAACAATGTATTTCAAACACTGAAAAATAATGAATTCCAACAAAGAATACTGTATCCAGCAAAATTAAGCTTCAGATTTGACAATAAAATTAAAATCTTTCACAATGAATAAAAACTAAAAGAATTCACACCCATAACACCAGCACTGCAAAGGATTTTGGGCAATATACTACAAGAAGAAGAATTGAAAAATAGTGCCCCAAACTAACAGTGGGAGGTATCTCAGTAAAGGGGAAGGAAAATAACCAAAAAGTAAAAACTAGCCAAACTAAAATAAATAAATAAATTAACATGAATGGATGTACAAATCATATTTCAATTGTAACCTTAAATGTTAATGGCCTAAACTCACCATTCAAGAGACATAGGGTAGTAACCTGGATCAAAAACACAAATCCAACAATATGCTGCTTTCAGGAGACTCATATGATAGGTAAAGACATACACAGGCTGAAAGTAAAAGGTTGGGAAAAATCATACCACTCACAGGGCACACGGAAGCAAGCAGGAGTGGCCAAACTCATATCAAATACAATCAACTTCAAACCTACGTTAATCAAAAGGGATAAAGAAGGACACTATATAACGTTAAAAGGAACCATCCCCAACATAACATAACAATTACCAATTTGTATGCAGCAAACAAATGAGCTGCCACACTCATAAAACAAACTCTTCTCAAGTTCAAGAGTCAAATAGACTACAACATAATAATTATAGGTGACGTCAACAGACCGCTCTCACCATTAGACACATCCTCTAGACAAAAACTGAATAAAGAAACTATAGAACTCAACAGCACAATCAATAACCTAGACTTAACCGACATATATAGAATATATCAACCATCATCAAGTGGATACACCTTCTTATCAGCAGCAGATGGATCCTACTCAAAGATAGACCATATATTAGGTCATAGGGCAACTCTTAGTAAATATAAAGGCGTGGAGATAATACCATGCACCATATCAGATCATAATGAAATGAAACTGGAAATCAATGATAAAAGAAGGAAGGAAAAATCCTACATCACATGGAAAATGAACAATATTCTACTGAATGATCAATGGGTTACAGAAGACATTAAGGAGGAGACAAAAAAATTCTTAGAGACAAATGACCATACAGACACAACCTACTGTAATCTATGGGACACAATGAAAGCAGTTTTAAGAGGAAAATTCATTTCTTGGAGTTCTTTCCTCAAAAAAAGAAAAAAACAAAAACAAATAAATGAACTCACACTACACCTCAAAAACCTAGAAAAGGAAGAGCAAAACAACAGCAAATGTAGTAGACGACATTAAAATAAGAGCAGAAATCAACGAAATTGAAACAAAAAATCATTGAAAAAATTGATAAACTAAAAGTTGGTTCTTTGAAAAAATAAATAAGATTGACAGGCCCTTAGCCATGATAACGAAGAGAAGAAGAGAGAGAACTCAAATTATTAACATAGGGGGTGAAAAATGCAATACCACAACAGACACTACAGAAATATAGAAGATAATTAGAAAGTATTTTGAAACCCTATATTCCAATAAAATAGAAGATAGTGAAGATATCAATAAATTTCTTAAGTCATACGATCTGCCCAGATTGAGTCAGGAA
The DNA here is from genome assembly GCF_048772815.1 of Callospermophilus lateralis. Classification (NCBI taxonomy): domain Eukaryota; kingdom Metazoa; phylum Chordata; class Mammalia; order Rodentia; family Sciuridae; genus Callospermophilus; species Callospermophilus lateralis. The sequence goes on from NW_027513464.1 coordinate 987,212, forward strand.
GACACACACAATTTAAACAGACCAATGACAAAGGAAGAAATAGAAGAAGCCATCAAAAGATAACCAACGAAAAAAAGCCCTGGACCGGATGGGTAAACAGCGGAGTTCTACAAAACCTTCAAAGAAGAATTAATACTGATTCTTTTCAAGCTCTTTCAAGAAATAGAAAAAGAAGGAGCTCTTTCAAATTCATTGTATGAGGCCAAAATCACCCTGATCTTGAAATCAGACTAAGACACTTCAAAGAAACAAAACTACAGACCAATATCTCTAATGAACTTGGATACAAAAATTCTCAATAAAATCCTGATGAATCGAATACAAAAGCATTTCAAAAAAAATTGTGCACCATGATCAAGTAGGATTCACCCCTGGGATGCAAGGCTGGTTCAATATACGGAAATCAATAAATACTATTCACCACATCAATAGACTTAAAGACAAGAACCATATGATCATCTCGATAGATGCAGAAAAAAACATTTGACAAAGTACAGCATCCCTTTATGTTCAAAACACTAGAAAAACTAGGGATAACAGGAACTTACCTCAACATTGTAAAAGCTATATATGCTAAACCTCAGGCTAGCATCATCCTAAATGGAGAAAAACTGAAGGGATTGCCTCTAAAATCTGGAACAAGACAGGGATGCCCTCTATCACCACTTCTATTCAATTTAGTTTTTGAAATTCTAGCCAGAGCAATTAGACAATAGAAATTAAAGGCATAAAAATAGGAAAACAAGAACTTAAATTATCACTATTTGTGGATGACATGATAATATATATAACAGACCCAAAAGGGTCTACAAAGAAACTGCTAGAGATAATAAATGAATTAAGCAAAGTGGCAGGATATAAAATCAACACGCATAAATCAAAGGCATTTATGTATATCAGGAGCAAAACTTCTGATATGGAAAGGAGGAAAACCACTCCATTCACAATATCCTCAAAGAAAATAAGATACTTGGAAATCAACCTAACAAAAGAGGTGAAAGATTTATATAATGAAAACTACAGAATCCTAAAGAGAGAGATAGAAGAAGATCTTAGAAGATGGAAAAATGTACCCTGTTCATGGATAGGCAGAACTAACATCATCAAAATGGTGATATTACCCAAAGTTCTCTACAGGTTAAAATGGATGCCAATCAAAATCCCAACGGCATTTCTTGTAGAAATGATAAAGCAATCATGAAATTCATATGGAAAAACAAAAGACCCAGAATAGCAAAAGCAATTCTAAGCAGGAATTTGAATCTGGAGGTATAGCGATACCAGAGTTCAAACTGTACTACAAAGCAATAGTTATAAAAGCAGCGTGGTACTGGTACCAAAACAGGCAGGTGGATCAGTGGTAGAGAATAGAGGACACAGAAATCAATCCACAAAATTACAACATTCTTATATATGATAAAGAGGCTAAAAGCATATTGGGAGATGGATAGCATCTTCAACAAATGGTGCTGGGAAAATTGGAAATCCATATGCACCAAAATGAAACTGAATCCCTTTCTCTCGCCATGCACAAAAGTTAACTCAAAATGGATCAAGGAGCTAGTGATGAAATCAGAGACACTGCATGTGATAGAAGAAAAAGATGGCTATGATCTACATACTGTGGGGTCGGGCTCCAAATTCATTAATAGGACACCCATAGCCCAAGAGTTAATAACAACAATAAACAAATGGGACTTACTTAAACTAAAAAGTTTTTTCTCTGCAAGAGAAACAATAAGAGAGGTAAATAGAGAGTCTACATCCTGGGAACAATTTTTTACCCCTCACACTTCAGATAGAGCTCTAATATCCAGAATATACAAAGAACTCAAAAAATTAAACAATAAGATAACAAATAACCCAATCAACAAATGGGCCAAGGACCTGAACAGACACTTCAGAGAGGAGGACATACAATCAATCAACAAGTACATAAAAAAATGCTCACCATCTGTATCAGTCAGAGAAATGCAAATAAAAACCACCCTAAGATACCATCTCACTCCAGTAAGATTAGCAGCCATTATGAAGTCAAACAACAATAAGTGTTGGCGAGGATGTGGAGAAAAGGGTACACTTGTACACTACTGGTGGTACTGAAAATTGATAAGGCCAATTTGTAAAGCAGTATGGAGATTTCTTGGAAAGCTGGGAATGAATGCACCATTTGACCCAGCTATCACCCTTTTCGGACTAGAGGGTCTTAACAGAGCGTACTATAGGGATACTGCCACATCAATGATCATAGCGCCACAATTCACAATAGCTAGACTGTGGAACCAACCTAGATGTCCTTCAATAGATGAATGGTTAAAAAACTGTGGCATCTATACACAATGGAGTATTACTCAGCACTAAAAAATGGCAAAATCATAGACTTTGCAAGGAAATGGATGGCATTAGAGCAGATTATGCTAAGCTAAGCTAACCAATCCTTAAAAAAATGCCAAATGTCTTCTTTGATATAAAGAGAGCACCTAAGAATAGAACAGGGAGGAAGAGCATGAGAAAAAGATTAACATTAAACAAAGACGAGTGGGGGGATAGAAAGGGGGAGAGAAGGGAAAGCATATGGAAATGGTAGGAGACCCTCAATGTTACACAAAATTACATATAAGAACTTGTGAGGGGAAATGGGGGGAAAACAATGGAGAGAATTGAACAACAGCAGATGAGGTAGAGAGGAAAGATGGGAGGGGAGGGGAGGGGGGATAGTAGGGGATAGAAAAGGTAGCAGAATACAACATCACTATTATGCCATTATGTACAAATGTGAATGTGTAACCAATGTGCTTCTACAATTCGTATTTGGGGAAAAATGGGAGTTCATAACCCAATTGAGTCAAATGTATGAAAGATAATATATCATGAGTTTTGTAATGTTTTGAACAATCAATAAAAATAAATAAATAAATAAAGGTTTAAAATTGAGTGGCAAGAAATCAGCTAAAAAAGTGTTGAGATGCATTCATTTTGCTAAGCAGAAACTTTGTTTTGTGTAGTTGTATCTATCACAAATTTATTTTACCAGAAAACTGGCTTTTGAAAATACACTTAATTGAGATTAAAGGATAATCCACCTACCTTCATGAAAAATTCATAGCATTTCCTATATTTTTCATATTTCAATTTTTGGTAAATATTTTGTCATGGACCAGGTCTAGTCTTAGGCTATTCTTTCAGAATACTGCCTCATCTGATAAGTTGGTACAATGTGTTGGATTGTTCTTTTCATCTTTTATTTAATAGTTTCTAGCTGATAATGTGTATTTTTCATTATCTTTATTTGGACATACATACCCAACGATATCTTTGCATTTTATGTTTTACTGGGAAGAGACTCATCAAAAGCTCTGTATTATATGTATCAACAATAAAACATTTAGAGCATGCAATTATTCTTAATTTTGCATGAAAATATCTTTGTACCATTTACTTATAAAAATTTAGAACTATTAATAATGTCCCTACTGTAATAAGTAACTAATTACCAGAAAAATTAAACAATTCACTTTATATCAATTATGAATATGAAAAGTACTAAAATAAGTATTTGGCAATTAATACATAATTGATAGAAATTGAAATCATAAGAAAGCCATTTAAAATGTCAGTGCATATGGTCCTTAAATAATAGGTTGTTCAAAAAAATTTCTCAAATTCATAAGATATAATATGCCATATTACAGCGTAACGTGATAAAAAACATTAAATTATCAATATTGATAATAAAGAATGATACCTTTTTTCTTAAATATGTTTATTTGATTTTCATTGTAAGATGTTAATTCTGGAAGACTTCAGAATTAAGAAAGTCTTGGTGTATATTATTTCTAACAGGCTAATCAAAGTACTTTTAAATATATATGTATATATATATATATATATATATATATATATATATATACATAATATATGTAATGCATATGCATGAATATAGACACATATGTATAATAAATGTATTGTAATATATCTATCAGGTGATTATAATTATTAAATTTTTTTAAAAAAAATAGTGACTATAAAAAACAGTCTCAAATTTAAATTTCATAGCATACAACTGTTTGTAATGCCATGAGAGAAAAATAGATATGGAGGAAAAACGAAAAAGGAAGAGAGAGAAGGGGAAAAATGAGGAAGAAAGTGAGTAAAGAAGAGGGAGAGGCGTGTTCGATGTTAAGACAAAAGTGGAGCGGCTGGGTTTGTGATTCAGTGTTAACATGTTTGCCTAGTATGTGTGAGGAACTGGGTTCTATTCTCAGCACCACATACAAATAAAGAAAATGAAGATCCATCAACAACTTAAAAAATAAAAAATAAAAAACTAGAAATATTACTAAAATCCCAAGCATTTATGAATGTTAAATAATAAAATATATGTTACATAGCCTTATGTAATTTCTAGACTCCCCAAAAAAGTCATTAAATGTTGGATTATTAGTGCTATAACTAAAAATCCATTGCTCTTTCCTCTACATTCTGTGGCATTCTAGTGCTAAAATAAATTGTAGTATAACACCAAAAAAAAAAAAAATCCTAATATTTCTACAGTAACTGACCCAGTTTAACATCAATGCAAGTAGATTCCTATGGGACATGATATGTACTTTGAAGTTTATTTTTATTCAACACTGGTACATTTCTATTTCTTGAGTTTATGCACATTATAGGATATATATTTCATCCACACGTTCACAAATTTATAGGCATTTATTTCACTTTCAATCACTTCCTCCTTCAGAAAACATGTATTCCTCCGTTTCTGACTGGTCTTTTCTTGAAACTTCTTTCCAAACACATTATTTTCGATTTCCATTATCACATTTGAAGCAAAACCCAACCACCCCTCATAATAAACCATAACCCTAATATTACCATTAGATGTACAACTGGTTGGAATGAATGATTGTATATCAATATAAGATTTCTTACTTAGTTTCAGATATCAATTCAATCCATTATTTAAAGTGGAACCAGTTATATTATTTATTCACAATGTGGTATTTTCATGCATTATCTCTATATTCATAGACAAAGGGTACACCTCTTTGTACCCCCAACACTAATTTATACGTCTTCAAAATATTGCTCCCAGAAATGTTGGAAGAAATACCCATGTCACCTGATCTACATATGCATTTTATCACTGAAATATTCTGGACACAAAAAGCAAAGGTCACACTTATGATTGTATCAAAGCTAAATGAAAAGTGAACATGGATTACTAAAAACATCCATGTCCAGGTTGCCTAATGCTCTCAAATGAAAATCCTATTGGTAACTACAAATTAGTTTCTTCCAAAGATTATATATTCAAACTCAACCCTGTTGAAAATGTCTAATCCTCTCACTCACTTTATACTTTGCCTGTTTTTGTAATGTCTCTATTGGTATCTGCTTTTCCACAGTTCATCATTGTGACTAAATCTTCACATGTTCTGAAACTTACATTCACACTCTAATCGAAATCCTATTGCTAAAGAACTTTTGGTCCAAATCCTATATTCACTCTTCTTCTTAAAACCTACCTACTATCTTCCTAATCCTACCGACTATCACTTTTTGACTGGAGGTTCTCTTCTATATTCAATCATCCAGTTACAAGGTCTTATGCCATTGTATATCGATTTCTCTGAGACATTTTTGCAGAATGTAATTCAACGATAGGTATCCCAATCAAGGGCCCAATGATTTCTGGGCTTCAAATCTTACTTAGATTTCTGTTTATGTACATATATTTCACGTCTGTATTCTAATAAATATCACAGGTTCCAATAACATTATTCATCCAGCAGAATGGTTCCTAACCGAAAATGAAAATGTTATTAACCGTAACCATACACTGTTCCCTCAATCTAACTTTACAGAAGAGCAGTGACAGTGTTGGTCTTACAATACAGGAATGCATGGGATCTTCCACCTGCTGAGAACCTCAAAGGTACATGCAGAAATGATCCCTGGAGAAGATGTAGGCAGCGATGAAGGACCTGAGAGAGCAAAAGTCATCTCAATGGCAAACAACCTGGTAGAATTAAGGAATGTGTCTGAATCAGCCTCATTCTTCTTAATACAGAGAAGATAGACCAAACCATGCCTGTGTGGAGAGCTGTTCCCTGGTCCCTATGTTTGATATACGATTCGAACTTGTGAAAGTGTCACAGGATGTAGGGGCATCCTCCATCTCATGGGAACCTTGGAGGCAAATGTTAGGACAACGTGGTTTCCAAGGCAGTGACCTCATTCAGTTCCTCAAGGAAGTGACTTTACCTCACTTCCTTGGTGATGGAAGTCTCTGAACTTGGGATCCAGGAAGCCAGGCACCCAGAGCCATAACCCGTCCAAGTCCCAGTGGTCTAACTTGTTTGGATTTACGAAGGACAGAGTCAATATTTCTTGGTACCTACTGATTTGAGGATGGCCAAATGCCAGGAAACCTCTGAAGAGGGTCCTATCCTGATAAAGCAGGTAGTGGATCACCGCTGGCTCCTGACTACTTCACAGAGTTGGCAAAGTAGAGCAGATCTGAGACAGGACAGGCCATTTTCGGAGAACATAGTATGGCCCACCAGTCAGAGGACACTCCGGATGTGACAGACCTACTTGGGGGAAGGAGGTGCCTTTGCGGGTCTGGGTGTGGGTTTGTGGTTTTGTCTCATGTTCTGAGAATACGAAAGAAAGGCGGTTTGATTGGATTGTAGTGAACAGTTTCTAGTAAGTCGTTTGACAAGGCGAGTCTTTCTATGTCTGTGTATCCCACTGTGTCCGTGGTTGTCGACATTAGAAAAGAGAATGCATCAGTTGATGTGTTCTGTCTAGTAGAGAACTTCGCAGCATTCATCCTGCCCAATTGATGAATGGACTGCAGCTTGCCTCATGGATGGGCAACACCTACTATCTGCCTAAGTTCCTGTTTTCTTCCTGAATTCTGGCCACTCTCCCGAATAGGCACATAGTTTTGTGTTTAAGATATGTACCACCTCAAGCTCTGTTAAATGGCCATGTACTGGACAGCTGAAGGGAATGGGAGAATCTCAGAAAACTCAGATATCAGTGTGACCAGGAAAGTCTCAGTGGAGAAACCCTGCTATGGGCCATTCTCTTACTATGTATCTGTTTCCCTGAATGTCAGGAAGTTCTTTGCCTCAGGCCACCCTCATGTGAAGCCTGAAAAAAAGAGTTTTCAAATGAAAATGAATGGGCATCACCTGTGGCTCTTTGCTTAATTTCTTTGCAAAGGGATGTGTCTGAATCACCCTTTGGCCCTGTGTGCGGTTGTGGCTTAGATTCTCAGCCCCTGATGGATCTAAAGAAAGATCGGATGTGTGCATCCAAAACCAAAATTTCAAAAAGATCAGTTATGATGGATGAAGTCTCTTGCCTTTCTTTGTTAGGTTCCTGAACTACATCAAGTGAGAATAGGGATCCTTTGGTTCAAATAAATTTTGGAAAGCCCTGAAGAAGTGCTTGGGTTTTCTTATGACTCCAATTCACATAAAGAATATATACCTGACAGTCAGTAGGCCTCAAATTGGAGAAGCAGATCAGTATTAACTGCGGTCTTATTTTATCACTCCTGGTTCACATGCAGGGTGTCCAGGCCACCATGACTTTAGGCAAATGAGCGGCAAGGGAGCTTATTTTGGACACTAACCCATACCCTACTAGACTCTGACTAGTAATCCTAACATGATGGAGAATAATAACCCCAACAGAATAGAAATACAAGAAGTTTTGAGGATTCATGTTGTATAGTTGTACTTGCCTTTTGCATTATATAGGGTAGGAGTTATAAATTTAGTCAATTTTTAATTGAAACAGTTCTCCATGTGTTTTTAAAGTTCACAACCATGTGAATTCCTCTCTCCCTTTCTCTGTAGCCTATTCAGAACATGTATTTTTATATGCACATTTAGAATCCTACCTGGTATCACATGTACATTCTTGAGAGGTTGCTGACTTAGCAGATACAAATTGTCAGAAGAGATCACTCCTCTGAATGCTGTTGGAAGTGAAAATTCAAACTATGGGTGACTTCCTAGTTGAACAACATTATACATAAATCCACGTTTAGTAAAATTAATATTTTTGGCTCTGTGGATTATATATATTTCATGATATATATATATATATATATATATATATATATATATATATATATATATTGCTACATTTTAATGTCTGTTTGAGTGTGTGTGTGTGTGTGTGTGTATAGATAGATAGATAGATAGATAGATATACACTCTCCAGATTTTTGAAAATATGAAACATATGTGTCTTATTATATACTCCCTAAATTCATTCATGTACATGTATGTGGATTTATAATCAACTTTTCACAAGATTATTTTCAAAAATATTCATCCACCTGAAATACATATTTGTTTCCTAGTACTAAAAACAAACTTCAGTGAATGGTGCATACAAATCCAAATATTTCTACAGTAACTGTCCCAGTTTAACATCAATGCTTGTAGATTCCTATGGGACATGATGTGTATTTTGACGTTCATTTTTTAACAAAACTGGTACATTATTATTTCTTCAGTTTATGCACATCATAGGATATATATTTCATTAACAAGTTCACAAATTCATAGGCATTTGTTTCGCTTTCAATAACTTCCTTATTCAAAACTCTTGTATTCCTCCAGGTTTCTTGTCTGGTCTCTTCATGAGACTTCTTTCCAAACTCATTATTTCTGAAATCCATAATCACCTTTGAAACAAAATTCACACACTCTTTATGATAATCCATAAGCCTAATATTAAAATAAGATGGATACCTGGTTGGATTGAATGATTGCATATCAATATAAGATTTCCTGTATATTTTCAGATATCAATTCAATCCATTATTTAAATTTAGAACTTGTTACATTGTTTAATCAAAGTTTTGTCTATTCATGCATTATCTCTATATTCCTAGACACAGGGTACACCCATTTGTAACGCCAGTACTAATTTATATATCTTCAAAATATTGCTCCCAGAAACGGTGGAATAAATACTTATGTCATCTGATCTACATATACATTTTATCACAGTAATTTTCTGGACACAAAAAGCAAAGTTCACACTTATGATTTTACCAAAGCCTTAATGGAAAGTGAGTATGCATTACTAAAAACATCCATGTCCAGGTTGCCTAACGCTCTCAAATGTGAATCCTATTGGTCACTACATATTTGTTTCTTCCTAAGATTATATATTTTACCTCAAGCCTGTTGAAAATGTCTAATCCTATCAATCACTTTATCATTTGCCTGATTTACTAATGTCTCTATTAATATCTGCTTTCCTACATATTTTCCACAGTTTATCATTGTGACTGACTCTTCACATGTGCTCACATTTTCATTCACTCTCTACCCGAAACCCTATTGCTAAAGAACTTTTGGTTTAAATCCTACACTCTCTCTGCTTTCTAAACCTACTGACTATCTTTCAAATAATACCGAGTATCCCTTTTTGACTAGAAGTTCTCTTCTACATTCCATCATCCAAGGTACAAGGTCCTATGCCATTGTACATCGATTTATCTGAGACATCTCTGCAGAACATAATTCAAAGCTAAGTATCCCAATCAAGGGCCCAATACCCTTCTGGGCTTCAAATCTTACCTAGATTTCTGTTTTCATTCTAATATTTCACTTTTACATTCTTGTAAATATTACAGGTTCCCAATACAATTATTCATCCTGCAGAATGATTCTTAACCCAAATCGAACCTTTTATTAACCCTAACCATACACTCTTCCCTCAATCTAAGTTTACAGAAGAGCAGGGACAGAGTTGTTTTTACAATACAGGAATGTAGGTCATCTTAAACCTGCTGAGAACCTCAAAGGTCCATGCAGAAATGATACCTGGAGAAGATGTAGGCAGCTATGAAGGAGTTGAGAGAGCAAAAGTCACCTTGCATGGCAAACCACCTGGTCAGGATGAAGGGTCGTGTCTGAATCAGTCTCTCTATTCTAAATGTAGAGAAGGTGGACCAAACCAGGCCTTTGTTGAGAGATGTTCCCGGGTGCCTATGGTTGATATACCATTCTAACTTGCGAAAGTGTCACAGGAAGTAGGGGCAGCCTCTATCTCATGGGACCCTTGGAACCAACTGTTAGGACAAAGTGGTTGCCAAGGGAGTGAACTCATTCAGTTCTTGAAGGAAGTGTCCTACCTCACATCCTTGGTATTGGAACTCTCTGAAATTGGGATCCAAGATGCCAGACACCCAGAGCCAGTCCCAGTCCCACTCCCACTGGGCTCAGTTGTTTGGATTTACCAAGGACAGAGTCAGTCTTTCTTGGTACCTACTGCTGAGAGAATGGCCAAATGCCAGGACAGATATGAAGAGGGTCTTTCCTGAGAAAGCAGGTAGTGGCTCACCACTGGATCCTGACAACTTCACAGAGTTGGCTAAGGCAACCAGAACTGAGACAGGACTGGCCATTTCGGGGAACATAGTTTGGCTCAACAGACAGAGGACACACTGGAGAGTCAGAGACTTACTTGTGGGAAGGAGATGCCTTTGTGGGTGTGGGTGTGAGTTTGTGGTTTTGTCTCATGTTCTGAAAATAGGTAGGAAAGGTGGTTTGTTTGGTTTGGAATGGACTGTTTCTAGTAAATCGTTTGACAAGGTGAGTGATTCTAGTTCGGTGTATCCCACTGTGTACGTGGTTTTGGACATTAAAAAACAGAATGCACCATGGATGCATCCTGTCTAGTAGAAAGCTTCCCAGCATTCATCCTGCTCAACTGATGGATGGACTGCGGTGTGTCTTATGGATGGGGAACACCTACTATCTTCCTAAGTTCCTGTTTTCTTCCTGAATTCTGGCCACTCTCCAGAATAGGCTCATGGTTTTGTGTCCAAGATATATACCACCTCCAAGCTCTGTGCCATGGCCATGTACTGGACAGCTGAATGGAATGGGAGAATCACAGAAAACTCAGATATCAGTGTGACCAGGAAAGTCTCAGTGGAGAAATCCTGCTTTGGCCATTCTCTTACCTATATTTCTGTTGCCCTGAATGTCAGGAAGTTCTTTCCCTCAGCCCACCCCTTTGTTAAGCCTGAAGAAAACAGTTTTCAAATGGAAATGAAAGGGCATCACCTGTGGCTCTTTGCTTAATTTCTTTGTAAAGGGATGTGTCTGAATCAGCCTCTTGGCCCTGTGTGCGGTTGTGGCTTAGATTCTCAGCACCTCATGGATCTAAAGAAAGATCCCATGTGTGCATCCATAACCAAAATGGCAAAAAGATCTGTTATGGTGAATGAAGTCTCTTGCGTTCCTTTGTTAGGTTTCTGACCTACATCAAGTGAGAATAGGAATCCTTTGGTTCAAATGAATTCTTCAATGCCCTGAAGAAGTGGTTGTGTTTTCTCATGACTCCAAATCACATAAAGAATTGTTACCTGACACTCAGTAGGCCTCAAATTGGAGAAGCAGAGCTGTATTAACTGCAGTCCTATTTTATCACTCCTGGTTCACATGCAGGGTGTCCAGGCCACCATGACTTTAGGCAAATGAGGGGCAAGGGAGCTTATTTTGGACACTAACCCATACCCTACTAGACTCTGACTACTAATCCTAATATGATGGAGATTAATAACCCAAACAAAATAGAAATACAAGCAGTTCAGAGGAGTCATGTTGTATAGTTGGACTTGCCTTTTGAATTATATAGGGTAGGAGTTATAAATCTAGTCAATTTTTAATTAAAATAGTTCTCCATGTGTTTTTAAAGTTAACAAATATGTGAATTCCTCTCTCCCTTTTTGTGTAGCCTATTCAGCACATGTATTTTTATATGCACATATAGAATCCTACCTGGTATCACATGTTCATACTTTAGAGGTTTCTGACTTGGCAGATACTGCCGCGGTCCGGTTGGAGCAAAATAACCGGGGGGTGGGGGTTATGAATAACATGTGTATGTTGATATAGCAGGAGTGGAAGCCATTTATTGTAGGACAATAGAGGTATTTATACATTCCACCCAGGTTATCTAATTAACATAAACTAGATACTGCAGTCAACCAATCAGGAATTTCCACACTTAATGGCTCGCTTTTGTTACATCTCAAACCACTCCCTCTGGCATTTTGCCAGGCATCATCCAGACTTGTTTACACACTCTAACATTCCCCTGGCAAAATGCCAGGTGTTATTTTGACATGTTTACAGACTCTAACATTTCCCCCTTTTATTTAATTTAAATAAAGACCACAGTGGTTTTTACAGAAACACCATAAATAACCTGCTACAAACAGAAAGGGAGGATACAAAATGTCACAATACAAGCCAATTGATGAAGCACTTGGAGAAATAATACCAGCAATGACACTGTTAGCAAAGACACCGAGTTAAAATTTGTTATAGATTACAGTTTGTTGTCTCAGTCCAGGTAAAGCAGTGTCTCAATAGATTAACTCACAGTTCAGGTAAACCACAGTCCAGGTATGTTCTGCAGGCAGCTAGCTTAAATCACAGTCCTGGTAAGTTCTGCAGGCAGCTAGCTTAAATCACAGTCCATGTAAATTCTGCAGGCAGCTAGCTTAAATCACAGCCCAGGAAAGTTCTGAAGGCAGCTAGCTTGATCCAAAGTCTCCTCCGTTTCTCAGCCGAAGTCTCCTCCGGTTTTCAGCAACACTGGAAATTCTTCCACCCTTGTCCTCACCCGCACTGGGATGAAGGCAGGAACTCCTACCACTGGCTAAAGAAAATCCTATAGTATTCCACCAGGTGCTAAGAAAACAACCTTCTGAAAAATTTAGTACATTATCTCAAGGTTTTTTACATTTGAAAAAAGCCTTAATAGTGCTTATTATTTATTATCTTCCGGGTGTGGGAGAACCATTGTAGCTTAGTTATTGGCATTGAAAATGACCAAACATCAGGGAGCCAGTAGCATCTATGGCTGGCTGTAGCATCCTGGGCAGCCACAGATGGCCCTGGGGAGTGTCCAGGACTCAAACTGCCACGGGGCCCCGCTCCCCAGGCTGGGGGCGGGGAATTGCCGGCTGCCACTGCTTGAAAAGCCCTTGCTGCACAGTGACTGGCTTGAGCATGTGGCAGCCGAGGCGCCTATTCACACACACTCCGGAAACGAAAAGTATTCAGTAACAGCCTTTTGCTGAAACTTTTTTCCTGATAATCCTTCTTCTTCTTAACTTTCTTTTTCTTTCTGATTAGACTTCCTGGGCTTCCATCAACACATGCCCTAATTGCACTTGTTTCCACTTGGGTGCCTCTTTTCATTATCAATTTACTTCTCACCCCTTCCTTATTTTCATCACAAAGACAATACAATACACTGAGATAAAACAAGACACAATCATACTGTATCAATCTTCTCCATTTTTTGAAATGACCGTTTTTCCTCTCCCCCTATCTGCCTAGGGATGAGCAGATTTTCTCCCATCCTATCTATGGATGGGCAGCTTTTATTCGTCACTTACCCCCAAGTGTCCCAGGGCTCCCCGTATGGGCCACCATCTGCAGCAGTCCCACTGCAGCAAAATAACCGGGGCAGGGGGTGATGAATAACTAGTGTATGTTGATACAGTAGGAAAGGCGTGATAGGTAGGAAAGGCTATTTGTTTGGTATTGAGTGGACTGTTTCTAGTAAGTTGTTTGACAAGGCAAGTGTTTCTATATCTGTGTATCCCACTGTATCTCTGGTTGTAGACATTAGAAAAGATAATGCATCAATGGATTTGTCCTCTCCAGGAGAAAGTTTAACAGCATTCATCCTGCCCAATTTATGAAAGGACTGTGGCTTGCCTTATGGATGGGCAACACCTACAATATTCCTAAGTTCCTGTACTCTTCCTGAATTCTGGCCACTCTCCACAACAGGCTCATGGTTTTGAGTCCAAGATATGTACCACCTCCAAGCTCTGTGACATGGCCATGTACTGGATAGCTGAAGGGAATGGCGAGCATCTCAGAAAACTCAGATAACAGTGTGACCAGTAAAATCTCAGTGGAGAAACCCTGCTTTGGGCCTTTTCTTACATAATGTTCTGTTGCCCTGAATGTCAGGAAGGTCTTTGCCTCAGGCCAACCCTTTGTGAAGCCTGAAGAAAACAGTTTTCAAATGGAAATGAATGGGCATCACCTGTGGCTCTTTGCTTAATTTCTTCCAAAAGGGATGTGTCTGAATCAGCCTCTTGGCCCTGTGTGAGGCTGTGGCTTAGATTCTCAGCACCTGATGGATCTAAAGAAACATTCCTTTTGTGCTTCCAAAACCAAAATGGCCAAAAGGGCAGTCATTGTGGTTGAAGTCCCTCGCCTTCCTCTGTAAGGTTTCTGACCTACATCAAGTGAGAAGAGGGATCCATTGGGTCAAATGAGTTCTTCAAAACCCTGCAGAGGCTAGCCCGTAATTGCTTGGGTTTTCTCATGACTCCAATTCACATAAAAATCTATACCAAACAGTCAGTAGGCCTCATATTGGAGAAGCTGGGCAGTACAAATGGCAGGCATATTTGATCACTACTGGTTCACAGGAAGGGTGTCCAGGCCACCCTGATTTTAGGCAAATGAGGGGTAAGGGAGCTTATTTTGGACACTGTCGTGAGCTTTGCCCCTCATGGAAAACCCCAGCCAGAGGTTATGATGAGTGTCTATATGGAAGAAGATGAGGGCCATGTGGGAGTGTTTTGGTTTTAATTGTGGTCATTTGTGTGGTGGTTGAAATAGATGACTGGGTCCACCTGGGCTTGAAGTCTGGTGTGATTCCCCTTACAGACTGAGTTCTGAAACTGACCTCAGAGAAATATTGCCATGAGTTCTCTTGGGATTTTAGGAGGCCACTCATTAGAGTCGCCCTTGGAAACTGAGATCAAGTCCCAGGGTGGCTTTCCACAGAGCATCGGGAATCTCAGCCAGGATATCACATGATTTTATTATGAAAGACTTGGCAGCCATAGATGAGATTCAAAACAAACATGGACCTCACACTCTAGACCTCAATGGGCCTGGGTTCATGTGATCTTTTGGCCACTCTTTGGGAAGCCTTGACTGTGAGAATTCTCCAGAGCTTTCATTGAAATGAGCTTCCATACCATTTAATGGTTCTTGAAAGAATTGAAACCTACAGTGCCTCCAACTTCATCCGTGAAATATGCTAGATAAATACCAAGAAATTTTTGAAATACCCATAACCAGGTGTCAGAGGAGAACATTTGGATGTCCTGTTGCTGATCAGGAGTGTTCCAGACAGTGGTTTGATTGACTGGGTTTCATGAAAATGGTGTAGAACTGAAATGCCAGTATGTTGGAGCCTGCTGAGTATTGGGCCCAGAACTGTGCTGTGCAGGTGTGGGATAAAACATTTGTGTTGGGGCCATTTGGATCTACCATTGACTTCCAAATGGCTTGTGACTGACATGGTGCAGCCAGCAGACCCTTATATGTAAAGGCATCTTGTTATATGGAGAGGTTTCAGGGCAATGTTACGAATCAGGTTGCTATCTTCAAGTGGGCAAGCTATGTGGGATAGAATCCTGGTTGGTGCATTCTCTTGCAGACTCTGACCGACCACACGTGACAGAACTACCTTCAGCACTGTGTCCCAGTTGAACTTCTTGTATTTCGTAGAGCAAATACCAAACTCCCAGTGCAGCAGCAAGAAACACCATGAATAGTGGAGGATGACTAAATGGGTACACAGTCCACACAGGGAGACACTTAGCCTTCAGTGGCCACAGTTTACCTACAAAGAGAGAATTCAGCACTTTGCCTCATTTTCATTGGAAAATAAGAAACCAATTTCTTCAGGTCACATAGATGCAGAGCCAGCTTTGATGGTCTCACAACAAAGGAAGCTAAAGCTCCTGAAAACAACATATATTTCAAGTGCCCAACCTCAGAGGCAGTTTCTCAAAAAGTCGTTAGGCCAGCAGAGCTCCATGTTTGTGGAGTGTTTACCTGTTAGACAAGGATGCAAGAAAAGACCACTGACTCCAATTAAAATCAAATTAAACTAAGCTTATTATTTTCACCAGCCAGGCTAACTCTCCCTCCCAAAACGGCCGGAACAAGACAGCAACCCCAACTTACCTACAGCCCAGCTTTAATGCCCAGAAAGTTACACAAAAGGGGGGTTAGAGATAACAGAACTCGGACAAGCATCACACTAATGGTAGTTTATATATATATATATATCTATATATCTATATATATATCTATATATATCTATATCTATATATATATATATATATATATATATATATATATTTTTTTTTTTTTTTTTTTTTTTTGCTGGCCCCAACATCAGAATTTGTGAGGACCATTAGACCCTCAGAGATGGTCATTGTCTGTCCAGGGAAGGCCAATATTTATGATGTGTCGCTAATGTTTCACAGAGTGCTGCTATCTGGTCAGAGAGCCAGACATGGGTGAGTTCAAGGCATGGGCAGGCATTCCAAGCAGGTTCAGAATTTGCAGTAATTTATAGTAAAGCCAAAATTATCTTATCATGGCTTTGTGGCAAGATGGCTCCCAATTTTAATAAAAGATCAGGTTGGGCCTATCATTCCCCCCTTTTCTTATGTGTTCCTTTCAAATCTTTGATAGATTAAGGGAAGTGCACTGAGGAAATTTAAATCCCTCAGGTAACAGTCTCCAAATTTCTAGAACTCACCCAAAACGGGTCTCCCTGATTTTACCTGACTTAATTAATTACGTATATTGATAGTCTATTTATTTTTGGCTCCATTGTTGTAAGAAGGGAGGCCTCACGCATTTTGGATTCTTCTGCGCTGAGAGAGGGTGACGTAAGGGTCATGGCATGAGGGACATGAGTTGCCTTTTAGAATTTAGTTGAGGGACATGAGTTGCCTTTTAGATTTCAGCTTGGTTTGAAGTCTGGTTGGGGAAGAACAGGTTGTAAAGTCATCTGGGAATGGGTTCTTCTATGAGAGTAACAAAAACCATGAGTAATGAATAAATGTTGCAGCAGCTGGAACATGTCACCGTATAGAAGTTCCCTCACCATTCTTTAATATCCTCAGTTATCAGGACTGTCAACTTAATATTTAATTTTTTGTTTTACAGTTGTCCCTCCCCATAAGATACAGTTTATTAATTTAATGTCATCTGATCTTGCAAAATCCTTTTTCTAGTATGACCTCTGTGTCTAATAGAGAAACCTTTAATTCTGTTACTCAGGGCTGGATAATCGTACTAGCAAACACCAAGCCTACCTCTGTAGGTTAGGAATATCTGTAGGCCCTAAACTAAATTTTCTGCCTCTGGCAGCTCCTCTTAATAGTCTCTTTTTATAGTTATCAGGCATTCCTGTCTGAGAATCCTTCTTTGTAACCTCCAGTCTTACTTATTTTGGGAGGCTAACATAAAGTGTATACCTTGAAATATTAATATTTGTTTTCTTGGCCGATTCATTTAACTTTAATTTTAAATCCTAATCTTAAACATCCAGCAAATAAATTTTAACAGCCTTATATTGAGAGTACTGGGCTTTAATATCTATAACTTAATTATTATTTATCTTTTCATTAATTGGGATATGTATTATTCTGTCTGTCTTGTAGGTGATGACTTATTATCTTAAATTAACCCATGTTGTGTTATTAAAGCAACACTTCTGTAAAAGACTAACAGGGAATCTTTAGATCACTTATAAGCAAATTAAAAATAAAATTTTCTAACAAGAGTAAAAATACTTAGTTTCTGTAATAGCTACCCTGAATTTTTTGGCTGAGTTATACATTATATGCCCTGTTTGAGATCCTAGTAATCTTCACAGAAAAACAAAAGAACTTTTGAACATAACTTTAAATGAAATAAAATCTGACCTACTCCTTTTGTAGTCATTCTCACATGTAGTAAGATGGGACACAGAGCCTTATCTCAGGTAAGGCAGGCCTCTTTATAAATATTAAGTGTTTTAGTTCTAAAGCTGATCATTGTTTTTTAAATATCATTTTACAAAGTTTACATAAATTGTTTGAGGTCACATGAACATTATCTAACATCATATGACATCACATTTAAAACATGGATTAAAGAAAGGCTGAAAGATTTTAACCTTTACATATATTAGGCTCTGATTAACTTAAAAATACATTTAAATTGTTCCCCAATGAAAAAAGTAACATAAAACTTTACATATCTTATTGATAACAGGTAAATAAATCCCCAGTACATTTTTTTTACCATACAACTTCAGAATACCAGCTTGATATAATGCTCTTTAAATGTTTCTAACTTACAGACTTGTATACCTGGAAGATATGAGCACATTAATAGCATCAAAATTACATTGATATTTCTAGATTAACCAAGTTTAGCTTTTAAAGAAATGGCAGTAGAGTGCTCTAAAATAACAGTTCTTATTTAATCAGTTGTTTAATTTTTATGGTTGCTTGCTCTAGAAAAAATAAAACTTAATAAACACAATGTTATGGGTAAACTTATGTTTTCAGAAATTTTTGTCTCTTTAACACATGACTGATTTTTACAATCTGATACAGACCTTAGTAAATCAATCGGGTATCTAACAAATGTACTCAAGAATGAGAAATTCCACATCAAATTTACTTTACTTATTTATTAAAATATTAGACAAATGTATTGAAGAGTGTAAACCATTTTTTTGTTGAAGGAAAAGTCCTAGAATCAAGGCATTTTAGACATTTTGTAGATATTAATATTTTATTAGATTTTTGAACACCTATAAAAACTTGTAAGCTTAAATTTTAAAACATTTATTTTTATCTGTTTATCCAATTTAAATTGAACAATTTTAATCACGTGAATTAAAGATCTTTGGATCCACTTTTTTTAAATTAATTTTTATTGTAGGTTGTTCAAAACATTACATAGTTCTTGATATATTATATTTCACACTTGATTCAAGTGGGATATGAACTCCCGTTTTTACCCCATATACAGATTGCAGAATCACATCAGTTGCACAACCATTGATTTACATATTGCCATTCTGGTGTCTGTTGTATTCTGCTGCCTTTCCTATCCTCTACTATCCCCACTCCCCCATCCCCTCCCCTCTTCTCTCTCTACCCCCTCTACTGTAATTCATTTCTCCCCCCTCATATTTTTCCTCCTTTCCCCTCACTTCCTCTTGTATGTAATTTTGTATACCCCTGAGGGTCTCCTTCCATTTACAGGAAATTTCCCTTCTCTCTCCCTTTCCCACCCACCTCTCATCCCTGTTTAATGTTAATCTTCTTCTCATGCTCTTCGTCCCTACTCTGTTCTTAGTTACTCTCCTTATATCAAAGAAGACATTTGCCATTTGTTTTTGAGGGATTGGCTAGCTTCACTTAGCATAATCTGCTCTAATGCCATCCATTTCTCTCCATATTCTATGATTTTGTCATTTCTTAATGCAGAGTAATACTCCATTGTGTAAAAATGCCACATATTTTTTATCCATTCGTCTATTGAATGGCATCTAGGTTTTGCTTCCACAGTCTTGCTATTGTGAATTGTGCTGCTATGAACATGGATGTAGCAGTGTCCCTATAGTGTGCTCTTTTTAGGTCTTTAGGGAATAGACCGAGTTTGGGAATAGCTGGATCAAATGGTGGTTTTATTCCCAGCTTTCCAAGAAATCTCCATACTGCTTTACAAATTGGCCGCACCAATTTGCAGTCCCACCAGCAATGTACAAGAGTACCCTTTTCCCAACATCCTCGCCAGCACTTGTTGTTGTTTGACTTCCTAATGGCTGCTAATCTTACTGGAGTGAGATGGTATCTTAGGGTGGTTTTGATTTGCATTTCTCTGACTGCTAGAGATGGTGAGCATTTTTTCATATACTTGTTGATTGATTGTATGTCCTCCTCTGAGAAATTTCTATTCAGGCCCTTGGCCCATTTGTTGATTGGGTTATTTGTTATCTTATTGTCTAATTTTTTGAGTTCTTTGTATATTCTGGATATTAGGGCTCTGTGTGAAGTGTGAGGAGTAAAGATTTGTTCCCAGGACGTAGGATCCCTATTTACCTCTCTTATTCTTTTTTTTTTGCTGAGAAAAAACTTTTTAGTTTGAGTAAGTCCCATTTGTTGATTCTAGTTATTAACACTTGTGCTATGGGTGTCCTATTGAGGAATTTGGAGCCCAACCCCACAGTATGTAGATCATAGCCAACTTTTTCTTCTATCAGACGCCATGTCTCTGATTTGATATCAAGTTCCTTGATCCACTTTGAGTTAACTTTTGTGCATGGCAAGAGAAAGGGATTCAGTTTCATTTTGTTGCATATGGATTTCCAGTTTTCCCAACACCATTTGTTGAAGATGCTATCCTTCTTCAATTGCATGCTTTTAGCCCCTTTATCGAATATAAGATAGTTGTAGTTTTGTGGATTGGTTTCTGTGTCCTCTATTCTGTACCATTGGTCCACCCACCTGTTTTGGTACCAGTACCCTGCTGTTTTTGTTACTATTGCTCTATAGTATAGTTTGAAGTCTGGTATAGCTATCCCGCCTGATTCACACTTCCTGCTTAGCATTGTTTTTGCTATTCTGGGTCTTTTATTTTTCCATATGAATTTCATGATTGCTTTCTCTATTTCTACAAGAAATGCCGTTGGGATTTTGATTGGCATTGCATTAAACCTATAGAGAACTTTTGGTAATATCGCCATTTTGATGATGTTAGTTCTACCTATCCATGAACAGGGTATATTTTTCCATCTTCTAAGATCTTCTTATATTTCTCTCTTTAGGTTTCTGTAGTTTTCATTGTATAAGTCTTTCACCTCTTTTGTTAGGTTGATTCCCAAGTATTTTATTTTATTTGAGGATATTGTGAATGGGGTGGTTGTCCTCATTTCCATTTCAGAGGATTTGTGGCTCATATACAGGAATGTCTTTGATTTATGTGTGTTGATATTATATCCTGCCACTTTGCTGAATTCATTTATTAGCTCTAGTAGTTTCTTTGTAGACCCTTTTGGGTCTGCTAGGTATAGAATCATGTCATCTGCAAATAGTGATAATTTGAGTTCTTTTCCTATTTTTATGCCTTTAATTTTTTTCGTCTGTCTAATTGCTCTGGCCAGTGATTCGAGAACTATGTTGAACCGAAGTGGTGAGAGAGGGCATCCCTTAAAATTTGTTTTTATGAGTGCTTTTTTTATTATGAGCGCTCCTTATATATGTTAATTTCTGTATCATATATATGATTAAGAATATATATATATATAGACATACAACAAATAACAAAAGTGTGCACACATAATAATAGTAAAGGCCTTGTAGCTTTTAGCAGGTGAAATCTCCATTGCCATGTTTTAAAAACTCCACAGTTTGTCAAAGATAGAACTGATCAGAAAAACATTAACCTAGGTCTGTAGGATCAAAATTATGAGTTAGAAAAATTAAAGGATCTAAGGAAAAAAATAAGAGTCCTAGAAAAAATAACTGACCAGTAATTAGTAAATACCATACTATTTACTTTTTTTTTTCCTTAAGCCTCATATCAGTCTCCTACTGATCTTGCAGGCTTCTTTCATTTGCATTTCAATCTAAGTCCTGGCTGAGGTCTGGAAGGAGCAGGAAAAAACTGCTATTCTGAGCAGACACCTCAGGCCTAACGCATTTTAACCATAATTTTCCAGATAGGATGTTGAAAATTTTAATACAAGCTTAAGACAAAATTTACAAAATTTTATATCTTTACATCTTGTGTTGTCAACAGATACCATACTATGATTTACTATCCTTGTCCAAATTAATGCACTGGTACACACAGTGACATTTTCCCAGGCTACCCAATTAAAAATTGGTGAAAAAAAAAAGACTGAATGATTGGAAAATTTCTTGCCAACTTGGAAGTAGAGTTCTCTAGTTTTCCATCCTAAGTATTTAAGTTCTCTGGCATGAATTATCTGAAATCATAAACTAAACAATTATCTCAATCTGACTTTTAACGGCAAGATTCTGCAATGCTTCAAAAACCCAATAAGCTACCAGATTGATACAATAAAACATCATCATTTAGACACACATTCAGGTAAAATCATTCCCAAGAAACAATATATAATATCAACACATTATTGCACATGTCTTAAAGTGCCAGAAACAAAGACACACGACAGACAGAAAGGAGCTCCAGACTATGACTGACAGACAGAAGCCTTTAAAACAGAGCAGATAAGAGAAAAATCTCCTACACCAGTTGCACCACAGATGTCCCCACAAGGGGACCAGATGTTTTCACAGAGGAGCATCCTGAAATGTAAAATCAAGGGTCTCCATAGTGACTTTCCTGCATTTAGTGTCCCCTTTTTTTCCCTCTTTTTTAAGATGACAGAGGTGGCATTATCGTTAAATTGCAGGGAAAGACCTAGGGAATTCTCTGAAAAAATAAGGCTTCAGCAGCTGCTGGGAGTCCCTCAGTCCCTCCTTTTACTTACAGGATTTGCTCCTCTGTTTCAGTTCCACCACAAGCATGCTCCATCTCCTAACATTTCTGTAGTCAGCTCTCAAAAAGTTCCAGGGTGCGGGTGGGTTATCAAAATTTGTAACTTAAAGTTGGGTTCCTGACCTTGAAGCCAATTAATGCCAATTTAAAAATGAGGACAGGGTTTTGAGAAAAAGAAAAACGAAGGTTTATTGCTTTGCTAACAAAGATAAACACAGGGACTCTGCCAAAAGGTTGTGACTCTCTTTATCTGGAGGGACAAGGGATTTTAAAGGAGTTTCACTTATTAACCTGGGAGATACTCAGTTCTTAGGTCCCCCGCAGGCACTGCCCTCTGCAGTGAGTGTGCTCCAGGCAGCCAGCTAGGGGCTTCTATCATACTGCTTAACAAACGGGTGTAAAGTTCAATGCAGTTCCTTTAAACTCAGTCCAAAGGGTGTCAGGCTTACTTGCTTTATTTTCATGTCCGATATCCTTAAGTTTTCACCACAGAAATCACACAACAAAATGCACAAAAATAAACAAACAAAAAACATATAGAACACAGAACAAAACAACAACAACAACAACAAAAAAAAAAAACAAAAAACAGAAATCCGGCGCCGAAACAGGAAAACAGAGGAGCAATGCAATGTCTTTCTAAAGCTCCCCGTAGGAGCGCATGCGTGCCCCTTGGCACCTCTCTACCCTTCCAGATGAATTCCCTAGAGAACAGAACAGATGACAGAATGATTCTTGTTACTGTCCCAGACAGGAGTATATGTGAGCCTCCTCAGTCCACCTCTCTGTCATCAGAAGAGATCTCCCTTAACCGGATATCAGATGTTATAAAGGCACCAATTACCTATGGATGCCTCCTCCACCAGGTGCTTGCTAATAGTTTTAATGCGGTGGTTCACTGCAGTGCTCCCTGAACTGAAGGCTAACTCCAAGGCCTTGGACCATCTCAAGTTGCACAAATCCTAGAGTTGCTCTCAAGCTTGGAGCCCTGGAAGGAAGGCCAACTTCAGAATTTACAGCAGTCTGGTCTTGTGATCTTGTCCGGCAGGGTCATCTCACTGGGGAACTCCAAAATATTAGACCAGGAACGCATGTAAAGACCACTGACTCCTAGTAAAATCAAATTAAGGCAAGCTAATTATTTCAAAGGGAAAGGCTACCTCTCCCTCCCAAAATGGCGGGAGAAAGACAGCAAACCCACCTTTCCTATAGCCCAGCTATATAGCCCAGAAAGATGCACAAAAAGGGGGTTACAGATAACAGAACTTTAACAAGCATCACACTAACGGTAGTTTACATTTTTTTTTAAGCTCACCCCAACATCAGAAATTATGAGGACCATTAGAGCCTCAGAGACTCGTTGTCTGGCCAGGGAAAGAAAATATTTATGAGGTGTCACTAAAGTTTCAGAGAGGGCTGCAATCTGGTCAGAGAGCCAGGCATGGGTGAGTTTAAGGCATGGGCAAACATTCCAAGCAGGTTCAGAATTTGCAGTAATTTATAATAAATCCAAAATTATCTTTTCATGGCTTTCTGGCAAGTGGGCTCCCAATTTTAATAAATGATCAGGTTGGGTCTATCAACCCTGTCCCTTACTTTTGGAAACTCCCCTTCCACATCCAAGCTTGTGAACTCCTGAGCATTTTCCATTCCAGATATGTATTCACAGATTTTCTAACTCTTCTCCTCTAATTGTGTATTACTTGGGGCGAATGTAATGTCAAGGCATTGTTCTGGATGAGAATGGGAAGATTTTTTGCATACACATTGGATTCATTATCTAATTTTTCATTCGAAATACTTAATCCCTGACACTAAAACCTACCCTACTGGACTCTGACTACTAATGCAAATATGATGGAGATAAATTACCCCAAAAAAATAGAAATACAAGCAGTTCAGAGGAGGCATGGTGCATAGTTGGACTTGCCTTTTGCATTATGTAGTGTAGGAGTTATAAATCTAGCAAATTTTCAATTTAAATAGTTCTCCATATGTTTGAAAGTTAACAAATATTTGAATTCCTGTCTCCCTTTCTCTGTAGCCTATTCAGCACATGTATTTTTATATGCACATATCAAATCCTACCTGGTACCACACGTACATTCTTGTGAGGTGGATGAATTGGCAGATACAATTTGTGAGAATAGATCACTCATTCTAAACGCTGTTGGAACTGAAAATTCAACCTATGGGTGAGCTTCCTAGTTGAACAACATTATACATAAACCCATGTTCAGTAAAATGAATATTTTTGGATCTGTGGATGATATATATTTCATGATTAATTTAGATTGCCATATATATTGCTACTTTTTAATGTCTGTGTGTGTGTGTTATATATATATATATATATATATATATATATATATATATATATACTCTCCAGATTTTTCAAAATATGAAATATATGTGTCTTATTATACACTCGCTAAATTCATTCATATTCATATATGTGGATTTATGATCAACTTTTCACAAGATTATTATCAGAAATATTCATCCACCTGAAATACATATTTGTTTCCTAGTACTGAAAACAAACTTCAGTGAATGGTGCACACAACTCCTAATATTTCTACAGTAACTCACCCAGTTTAACATCAATGCGTATAGATTCCTATGGGACATGAAGTGTATTTTGACGTTCATTTTTATTCAACTCTGGTACATTACTATTTCTTCAGTTAATGCACATCATAGGATAAATATTTCATCCACAATTTATCAAATTGATAGGCATTTGTTTCACTTTCAATCACTTCCTGATTCAGAACACATGTATTCCTTAATGTTTCTTGACTGCTCGTTTCATGAGACTTCTTTCCAAACACATTATTTTCAATTTCCATTATCGCTTTGAAGCAAATCTCACACACCCGTCTTGATAAACCATTAAAGTAATATTACCATTATATGTATAATTGGTTGGAATTAATGATTGTATATCAATATAAGATTTTCTGCATATTTTCAGATATAAATTCAATCGATTATTTAAAGTGTAATCAGTTATATTATTTATTCACAGTATGGTCTCTTCATGCATTATCTCTACATACATAGACACAGGGTACACCTCTTTGTACCCCCAATATTAATTTATATGTCTTCAAAATATTGCTCCCAGAAATGGTGGAAAAAAATACTCTGTCAACTGATGTACATAAACATTTTATCACAGTAATATTCTGGACACAAAATGCAAAGTTCACACTTATGATTGTACCAAAGACTAAATGGAATGTAAACATGGATTACTAAAAAAATCCATGTCCAATTTGGCTAATGCTCTCAAATGTCAATCCTATTAATGATTACATATTTGTTTCTTCCTAAGATTATATATTCAAATTCAACCCTGTTGAAAATATCTAATACTATCACTCACTTTATACTTTGTCTGATTTCATAATGTCTCTATAGATATCTGCTTTCCTACATATTTTCCCCAGTTCATCATTGTGACTCATTCTTCACATGTGCTGACATTGACATTCACTCACTAACCGAAACCCTGTTGCTAAAGAACTTTTGGTCCAATTCCTATACTCATTCTTTTTTCTAAACTTACTTACTATCTTCCTAATCCACCTACTGTCCCCTTTTGACTGGATATTCTCTTCGACATTCAATCATCCAAGGTACAAGGTCCTATGCCATTTTATATCGATTTATCTGAGACATCTGTGCAGAACATAATTCAAAGCTAAGTGTCACAATCAAAGGCCCAATTCCCTTCTGGGCTTCAAATCTTACCTAGATTTCTGTTTTCATACTTACATTTCACCTATTTATTCTTGTAAATATCGCAGATTCCCAATACCATTATTCATCCTGCAGAATGATTCCTAACTCAAATCGAATATGTTATTAATCCTAACCATACACTCTTCCATCAATCTAACTTTACAAAAGAGTAAGGACACAGTTTGTCTTACAATACAGGAATGTAGGGAATCTTCCACCTGCTGAGAACCTCAAAGGTCCTTACAGAAATGATCCCTGGAGAAGATGTTGACAGCTATGGAGGACCTGAGAGAGAAAAATTCATTTTCCATGGAAAACAACCAGGTCAAAATGAAGGGATGTGTCTGAATCAGCCTCTCTCTTCTTAATGTAGAGTAGTTGGACCAAATCAGGCATGTGTGGAGAGCTGTTCCCGGGTGCCGATTTTTGATATACAATTCTTAGCTTGAAGTGTCACAGTAAGTAGGGGCAGGCTCCATCTCATGGGAACCTAGGAAACAACTTTTAGGACAAAGTGTTTGCCAAGGCAGTGACCTCATTCAGTTTCTGAATGAAGTGACCTACCTCACTTCTTTGGTGATGGAACTCTCTGAACTGGGGATCCAAGAAGCCAGGCACCCAGAGTCAGTCCCAGTCCCAATCCCAGTGGGCTCACATGTTTGTATTTACCAAGGAGTCAGACTTTCTTGGTACCTACTGATGTGAGGATGGCCAAATGCCAGGAGAGCTCTGAAGAGGGCCAGTTCATGAGAAAGCAAGCAGTGTCTCACCACTGGTTCCTGAAAACTTCACTGAGTTGGCCAACGAGACCAGATCTGAGAGAGTTTCCCAATACTATTATTCATCCAGAAGAATGATTCCTAACCCAAATTGAACATGTTATTAAACCTAACATACACTGTTCCCTCAATCTAACTTTACAGAAGAGCGGGGACAGTGTTGGTCTTACAATACAGGAATGTAGGGGATCTTCCACCTGCTTAGAAACTCAAAGGTCCATGCAGAAATCATTCCTGGAGAAGATGTAGGCAGCTATGAAGGACTTGAGAGAGCAAAAGTCATCTTCCATGGCAAACAACCTGGTCAGGATAAAGGAGTGTATCTGAATCAGCCTCTCTCTTATTAATGTAGAGAAGATGGATCAAACCAGGCCTGTGTGGAGAGCTATTCCTGAGTGCCTATGGTTTATATACCATTCTAACTTGTGAAAGTGTCACAGGAAGTAGGGGCATCCTCCATCTCAAGATACCATAGGAAGCAACTGTTAGGACAAAGTGGTTGCCAAGGGAGTGACCTCTTTCAGTTTCTGAAGGAAGTGACCTCACGTCACTTCCTTGGTGTTGGAACTCTCTGAACTTGGGATCCAGGAAGCCAGGCACCCATTGCCAGTCCCAGTCCTACTCCTAGTGGGCTCACTTCTTTGGATTTACCAGGGACAGAGTCAGTCTTTCATGGTACCTACTGATGTGGGGATGGCCAAATGCCAGAAGAGCTCTGAAGAGGGGCCTTTCCTGAGAAAGCAGGTAGTGGCTCATGCTGGCTCCTGAAATCTTCGCAGAGTTGGCCACGAAGACCAGATCTGAGACAAGACAGGCTATTTTTGGGGAACATAGTATGACCCACCAGTCAGAGAATACTCCAGATAGTCACAGATGTACTTGGGGGAAGCAGGTGCCATTGTGGGTGTTGGTGTGGGATTCTTTTTTTGTCTCATGTTCTGAGAATAGGTTAACCAGTACCCTGGTTATTAATTGGTAGTTACATTATGCTTATAGACCCCAGAACTCAGGACAGGTAGAAAAAATAAATAGAACCATTAAATAGACCTTTACGAAATTACTCTTAGAGACCTGCATAAAAGATTGGACTATGCTCCTGCCTTATCCACTGTTTCATGCAAGAAATACTCCCTCTGTTTCTTTGTGTAACCTCACCACCTGTGAAATTCCCTATGGTGCCCTTCCTCCAGTAAGGGACCTAACCCCAACTCTAAGACCTAAGGATCCCTTCCACACCCCCTAGCTTGACAGACTTAAAGCTCTTGAAAGAACTCATTGATATCTGTTCAAACAGCTGGCCACGGCCTACCAAACTGGGGACAAGGGGACTCCACTTCAATATAATGTAAGAGACTTCATCTACATAAGAAGACATCAGGTTTCATTCCTGGAACCCCGATGGAAAGGAACATACCAGGTACTACTTATAACACCTACATCAGTAAATGTATACGGAATCAATTCCTGGATCCATACCTCTCATCTCAAGCCTGCGCTCTGTCCAGACTCTTGCTGGAAACTGGAAATGACTAGTAACCCTTTCAAATTGTGTATTCACCATATGAATAAGGCTATAGACTCTCCCCTTGGCCACCAGTAGTCCTAAACCTCATCAGGTGGTTCATCAGCGATGGCTGATCACAAATCCTACTAGAGAAGAAGTATGGTCTATCTCGCTTACAGCCCCCATAGGGACCTGGTGGCCATCTCTCCACCCAGACATTTGTCAGCTGGCTATAGGTTTTTCCTATTGGGATATATCTGATAAAGTGGATCCCACTAAAATTCTATTAAATACCTTCTGTATCATCGATAATGGAAACAAACATTATGGATGTAGGGACACGCGAGCAAGATGCAGGTTGGCTAGCCCAGATTACTATGTTTGCATGGCAGACTATCAAAGCCACAAAGAGCCACGGCTGTGAGGGGAAAAAGCCAACTTCTTCTGTAAGTCATGGGGATGTTAGCATACAGGGACTGCCTGGTGGAACCCAAACTCCCCATCAAATTCAGTACACAGCATTGGCCATATTACCAATTAGACAACCAAAACCGATGGACCCCAGAAGGCTCTCTAGATCCTCAAATTATGCATGACATTTTTAACTTCTACAAGTGATCAAAAGGGTGGAAGGAGATTCCCCTATGTGAAGACCTTTTCCCTACTTCACTCACGTCCTGAACTATGCTTCTCCAATAGATCCTAACCCTCAGCCTTCTGCTCCAGACTCTCTGCTTTCACTCCCACCTGAGCAACCTGATTTCTCCCCTCCATTTACTAGATCAAAAAACCAAACCTCGGCCGGTTCTCAGACAATTGCGCCCTTGCTGAGGTATCAGGTACTGAGGTACCCCTCCACCCACTCAGTCCTCTTTTCTCCAGTAAGTGCCCAGAGCAGGTCCCATCAGGTCCTCTTACCAGCTAACCCAAAGCTCAAACCAGCTGAGGAGATCCCTCAGACCACTATCCAAGATGTAATGAAAGTGACCTTTAAAGTTGCCTTGTCATCACTGAAAACAGGTGACTAAGAATTTAAAGTCCCTCACAGGCTTTTTGGGATACTCACTCCTGTCGTCCCCTCTGCTCTACCTGTTCTACTGCTCAAGTTTTTGTTGCCAGGAAAATCACAAACCTTTTTCCCAATATTCTTTTACATCTCTCCTTCCTAATTCTCAGATAAACGGAGCTGCTCTCAGCCTTGCTTTCCACGTCTTGCCCCTCTTCACCAGGCCCACAGAAAAGTCTTATATGACCTTCTCCAGAAGTCTTCACCATTGCTGACTTTAGGACTTTCAGCAAAAGAGTCCCTATAAAAGAATTCAATGTAGATAAACTCCGTGTTTTCATGTCGCCCTGTTCTACTTGGCCAGTGGCTGGAAAAATCAGCACTCCTAAGCTAGACACCCCCTTACGAGTTTTTCACAAAATAAGTGAACAAGGCCTCTGGCCTTGAGCTGGGGATTCTCAGAGATGGCTACAATTCTAAGTAAAGAAGTTACCAACTAGGCTCCATGGTAACAGCTGGCAGGGAGAAAAAAAAGAGAAAAAAAAAAGCTCTCCCTGTCCCAAGTGTCCTTGAAAAGTTAACTTGCCGAGAACAGAGGAAAAAATAACAGAAACAAAAACTGCTTTTTGTGAACTTCTGCAGACTGTGAACTTCTGAGCCCCTTCCCTTACATGTTGGGTACAAATTCTGAAACTACCTAAACTTGGGGTTCAGAAGATTAATTGATTACAACAGAAGCAATACCCTCTAAATCCGTTTGCAACCAAATAGGGCTGTTTCCCTGTCTTTGGTGCTATCTTAGATTCCTTTCCTTTTCCGTACCTACAACAGTATAATTCTATATACTTAAACATTGTTTATGTTTTCATGAAATGGTCAACAGATGTGATTAATTATGTAATGGTGCAGATGTTTCCCAGAGTGTTCTAGGATGATGCATGTTCATTTAAAGATCAAATCGGAGGGCATACAACCTGTTTCCACCGGGAACCTGTATCTCTCACTTTAGCCATCCTATTAGGAATAGGAGTTGCTGCAGGAGTGAGCACAGGAACCCTAGTCCATGGGACACAACAAATGACCCAATTAGAAGCAGCAATAGACCAAAAATTAAAGATAATAAAACCTCCATCACAGCTTTACAGGAATGTTTAACCTCTCTCTCTGAAGTTGTTTTACAGAACAGGCGAGGGTTAAACCTTCTCTTCATGAGAGAAGGGGACTTTGTGCTGCATTGAGGGAAGAAGGTTGTTTTTATGCCGACCATACTGGAGTTGTATAAGAACCTATGAGTATATTAAGAAAATGCCTTTAAGAGTGTCAACGAGAGAGAGAGGCCCAAAAAGGGTGGTTTGAGTCTTGGTTCACACAGTCCCTCTGGTTAACTATGCTTTCATAAGCCCAGGCCTGTCCATTAATAATCCTCATATTATTGCTAACTGTAGGACCCTGTTGGCTCAACCATGTAGTTTCCTTTCTCGAAGCTCAAATTGGACAATTTAACTTATGGTAATCAGACAACAATATACCCCACTAGGAGACATAAAATGTGACACCCTTCAATGATCACTTTCATGATTAAAAGTAACCAGAAGAAAAATTGGGGAATAAAAAGTTAATAAAATAGGTACTTGTCACTTCCTATTTTTCTGTATGCTTAATAAAACACTGTTGAAATCTTGAGAACTGTTTGCTAATCTTGTTCCCAGAATGTGCTGTCCCCAACTGCCAAACTGCAGAATGTACTCCATCATCCCGTTGAAAGCAAACTGCCCACTCTCCCTGACGCATCAATAAATTTCCCTCCCTGCCCTCTCCAAGGAAAGTATATAAGCTCTGTTTAAGCTGTTCTCAGGACTCTCTGCTCTATTCAAGTGAGCTCTGAGCCCCAGCATGCTGGACCCTCAATAAACCCTTAGTTGTTGCATGAGACAGTCTCTTGGTGGTCTCTTCCTCCTATGCCTGCCCGACCATTACAATATTCCAACTCTATATTCTTATAAATATCTCAGGTTCCCAATACCATTATTCATCCAGCAGAATAATTCCTAACCCATATCAAACATGTTATTAAACATAACCATACACTCTTCCCTCAATCTAACTTTACAGAAGAGCAGGCACAGAGTTGGTATTACAATACAGGAATGTAGGGGATTGTTCATCTGCTGAGAACCTCAAAGATCCATGCAGATATGATCACTGGAGAAGATGTAGGCAGCTATGAAGGACCTGAGAGAGCAAAAGTCATCTTCCATGGAAAACAACCTGGTCAGTATGAAGGGTTGTGTCTGAATCAGGCTAATCTCAAATTTTAATGTAGAGAAGATGGACCAAACCAGGCCTGTTTAGAGAGTTGTTCCCGGGTGCCTATGATTGATATACCATTCTAACTTGTGAAAGTGTCACAGGTAGTAGGGGCAACCTGCATCTCATGGGACCCTTGGAAGCAAATGTTAGGACAAAGTGGTTGCCAAGGCAGTGACCTCATTCAGTTCCTGAAGGAATTGACCTCACCTCACTTCCTTGTTGATGGAACTATCTGAACTTGGGATCCAGGAAGCCAGGCACACAGAGCCAGTCCCAGTCCAGTCCCAGTGGTCTCACTTGTTTGGATTTACCAAAGACAGAGTCAGTCTTTCTTGGTACCTACTGATGTGAGGATGGCAAAATGCCAAGAGAGCTCTGAAGAGGGGCCTTTCCTGAGAAAAAGGTAGTTGCTCAATGCTGGCTCCTGACAACTTTACAGAGTTGGCTAAGGAGGACAGATCTGAGAGAGAACATGCCATTTAAAGGGAACATACTGTTGCCCACTAGTCAGAGGACACTCCAAATAGTCTCAGAATTACTTAGGGAAAGGAGGTGCCTTTATGGGTGTAGGTGTAGGTTTGTGGTTTTCACTTGTTCTGAGAATAGGTATCAAAGGCGGTTTGTTTGGATTGAGTGAACTCTTTCTGGTAAGTACTTTGACAAGGCGAGTGTTTTTATGTCTGTATATAAAACGGTGTTCGTGGTTGTAGACATAAGAAGAGAGAATGCATCAATGGATGTGTCCTGTCTAGTAGAAAGCTTGCCAGCCTTCATACTGCCCAATTTATGAATGGACTGCTACTTGACTTATGGATGGGCAACATCTGCTATCCTCCAAAGTTCCTGTTTTCTTCCTGAATTCTGGCCTCTCTAAAGAATAGGCTCATGCTTTTGTGCCCAAGATATGTACCACCTCCAAGCTCTGTGACATGGACATGTACTGGATACCTGAAGGGAATGACGAGCTTCTTAGAAAACTCAGATATCAGTATGACCAGTAAAGTCTCAGTGGAGAAAGCCTGCTTTGTGCCTTTTGCTTACCTATTGTTTTATTGCCCTGAATGTCAGGAATGTCTCTGCCTCAGGCCTCCCCTTTGTGAAGCCTGAAGAAAAGAGTTCTCAAATTGAAATGAATGGGCATCACCTGTGGCTCTGTGCTTAATTGCTTTGGAAAGGGATGTGTCTGAATCAGCCTCTTGGCACTGTGTGAGGCTGTGGCTTAGATTCTCAGCACTAGATGGATCCAAAGAAATATCTCATGTGTGCATCCAATACAAAAATGGCTAAAAGAGCAGATATTGTAGATGAAGTCTCTCGCCTTCCTATGTAAAGTTCCTGACCTCCATTAAGTGAGAATAGTGATACTTTGGGTCAAATGAGATATTTAAAGCCCTGTGGAGGCTAGCCTATAGGTGCATGGGTTTTCTCATGATTCCAGTTCACATAAAGAATCTAAACCGCACAGTAATTTGGCCTCAAATTGGAGAAGCAAAGCAGCATTAACGGCATGCCTATTTGATCACTCTTGGTTAACAGGAAGGGTGTCTAGGCCACACAGACTTTAGGAAAATGAGGGAAAAAGGGAGCTTATTTTGGACACTGTTGTGGGCTGCGCCCCTCATGGAAACCTGCTACCAGAGGTAATGATTAGTGTCTATATGGAAGAAGATGAGGGCCATGTGGGAGTGTTTTGGTTTTAATTGTGGACATTTGTATCGTGGTTGGAAGAGATGACTGGGTCCACCTGGGCTTGAACTCTGGTGTGACTCCCATTAGAGACTGAGTTCTGGAACTGACCTCAGAGCAGTATTGCCATAAATTTTGTCGGGATTTTATTAGGCCACGCATGAGAGTGACCCTTGGAAACTGAGATCTAAGGCCAGTGTGGATTTCCACAGAGCACTGGGAATCTCAGCCAGGATATAACATGATTTTATTTTTAAAGACTTGGCAGCCATAGTTGAGAGTCAAAACACACATGGAACTCACATTGTAGACCTCAATGGGTCTGGCTTCATGTGACCTTTTGGCCACTCTTTGGGAAGACTTGCCTGTGAGAGTTCTTCAGAGCATTCATTGAAATGAGGTTCCTCACCATTTAATGGTTCCTGAATTAATTGAAACCCATAGTGCCTCCAACTTCATCCTTGAAAAATGGCTAGATAAATACCATGAAATTTTTGAAATTCCCATGACCAGGTGGCACTGGAGAAACTTTGGATGTCCTGTTGCTGATCATGAGTATACCAGACGGTGCCTTGATTGACTGGGTTTCATGAAAATGGTGTCGATCAGATATGCCAGTAAGTTGGAGCCTGCTTAGCAGTGGGCCTAGAGCAATGTTGGGCAGGTGTGTGACACAAAATATGCGCTGGGGCCATTTCGATCTGCCATTGGCTTCCAAATGCCTTGTGACTGACAGGATGCAGCCAGCAGACCCTTATTTGTAAAGGCATCTTGTTATATGGAGAGTTTTGACCCTGTCCCTTACTTTTGGAAACTCCTCTACCACCTCCAAGTTTGTGAACTACTGATCATATTCCATTCCAGATTTGTATTCTCAGAATTCCTAACTCTTTTTCCCTAATTGTGTCTTACTTGGGGTGAAAGTATTGTCAAGGCATTGTTCTGGATGAGAGTGGGAAAAATTTTGTGTAGCACATATTTGCATACACATTGGATTCATTTTCCAATTTTCCATTCAGAATACTAAATCCCTGACACTAACATATACCCTATTAGACTCTGACTACTAATCCTAATATGGTGGAGTAAAATAACCCAAACGGAATAGAAATACAAGCAGTTCAGAGAAGGCATGGTGTGTAGTTGGAATTGTCTTTTGCATTATATTGGGTAGAAGGTATAAACTAGTTAATTTTTTTATTGAAAGAGTTCTCCATGTGTTTTTAAAGTAAACAAATGTATGAATTCGTGTCTCCCTTTCTCCGTAGCATATTCAGCACATGTATTTTTATATGCACATACAGAATCCTACCTGGTACCACTCGTACAATCTTGTGAGGTGGCTTACTTGGCAGATACAAATTGCGAGAAGACATCACAGCTCCTAAACACTGTTGGAACAGAAAATTAAACCTATGGGTGAGCTTCCTAGATGAACAACATTATACATAAATCCATGTTCAGTAAAATGAATATTTTTGCATCTGTGGATGATTTATATTTCATGGTGAATTTCGATTGGCATATATATTGCTACTTTTTAATGTCTGTGTGTATATATATATATATATATATATATATATATATATATATATATATATATATATATACAGTCTCCAGATTTTTCAAAATATGAAATATATGTGTCTTATTACACACTTCCTAAATTCATTCATATTCATGTATGTGGATTTATAATCAAATTTTCACATGATTATTCTCAGAAATATTCATCCACCTGAAATACATATTTTTTCCTACTAGTAAAAACTAACTTCAGTGAATGTTGCATACAAATCCTAATATTTCTACAGTAACTGACCCAGTTTAACATCAATGCGAGTAGATTCCAATGGGACATGCTGTGTGTTTTGACGTTCATTTTTATTCAACACTGGTACATTATGATTTCTTCAGTTTATGCACATCATAGGATATATTTTTCATCCACAGTTTCGCAAATTTATAGGCATTTGTTTCACTTTCAATCAATTCCTTCTTCAGAACACATGTATTCATCCATGTTTCTTGACTGGTCTTTTCATGAGACTTCTTTACAAAACACATTATTTTCAATTTTCATAATCATTTTTGAAGCGAAACTCAGACACCGTTCATGATAAACAATAACACTAATATTAACAATAGATGTATAACTGGTTGGAATGAATGATTTTATATCAATATAAGATATCTTAAATATTTTCAGATATCAATTCCATCCATTATTTAAAGTGGAATCAGCTATATTATTTATTCACAGTGTGGTCAATTCATGCATTATCTCTATATTCATAGACACAGGGCACACCTCTTTGTACAACCAATACTTATGTATATGTCTTCTAAATATTACTGCCAGAAATGGTGTAAGAAATACTCATGTCACCAGATCTACATACACATTTTATCACAGTAATATTCGGGACACAAAAAGTAAATGTCACACTTATGATTGTACCGGAGTCTGAATGGAAAGTGAACATGGATTACTAAAAACATTCCTGTCCATGTTGCCTAATCCTCTCAATTATCAATCCTGTTGGTGACTACATATTTGTTTCTTCCAGAGATTATATATTCAAACTCT
Organism: Callospermophilus lateralis; assembly: GCF_048772815.1. Taxonomy (NCBI): domain Eukaryota; kingdom Metazoa; phylum Chordata; class Mammalia; order Rodentia; family Sciuridae; genus Callospermophilus; species Callospermophilus lateralis. The sequence goes on from NW_027513464.1 coordinate 1,023,267, forward strand.
ACCCTGTTGAAAATGCCTAATCATATCACTCACTTTATACTTTGCCTGATTTCATTATGTCTCTATTGATATGTGGTTTCCTACATATTTTCCCCAGTTCATCATTGTGACTGACCCTTCACATGAAGTTATGTTTACTTTCACTCTCTAACCAAAACACTATTGCGATAGAACATATATTCCAAATCCTATATTGACACTTCTTCCTAAACCTACTATCTACCTAATCCAACCGACTATCCGTTTTTGACTGGATGTTCTCTTCGACATTCAATCATCCAAGGTACAAGGTTCTATGCAATTATATATCTATTTTTCTGAGACATCTGTGCACAATGTAAATCAAAGTTAAGTATCCCAATCAAGGGCCCAATGCCCTCTAGGCTTCAAAATTACCTAGATTTCTGTTTTTATTCATATATTTAACCTCTATATTTTTATAAATATCGCAGGTTCCCAATACCATTATTCATCCCGCAGAATGATTCCTAACCCAATTCAAACATTTTATTAACCCTAAGAATACACTGTTCCCTCAATCTAAATTTAATAAAAAGCAGGGACAGAGTTGGTCTTACAATACAGGAATGTAGGGGATCTTCCACCTGCTGATAACTTCAAAGATCCATGTAGAAATGAACCCTGGAGAAGATATAGTCATCTATGAAGGACCTGAGAGAGCAAAAGTCATCTTCCATGTCAAACACCCTGGTCAGGATGAAGGGATGTGTCTGAATCAGCCTCTCTCTTCTTAATGTAGAGGAGAAGGACCAAACCAGGCCTGTGTGGATAGCTATTCCCGGGTTCCTAAGGTTGACATACCATTCTAACTTGTGAACATTTCAGAGGAAGTAGGGGAACCCTCCATCTAATGGGACCCTTGGAAGCAACTATTAGGACAAAATGGTTTACAAGACAGTGAATTCATTCAGTTCCTGAAGGAAGTGACCTCACCTCACTTCCTTCGTGATGGATCTCTCTGAACTTGGGATCCTGGAAGCCAGGCACACAGAGCCAGTCCCAGTCCCAGTCCCAGTGGGCTCACTTGCTTGGATTTACCAAAGACAGAGTCAGTCTTTCTTTGTTCCTACTGATATTATGATGCCAAAAGCAAGGAGAGCTCTGAAGAGGGGCCTTTCCTGAGAAAGCAGGTAGTGGCTCAAAATTCCCTTCTGACAACTTAAAAGAGTTGGCCAAGTAGACCAGATCTGAGACAGGACAGGACATTTCGGGGAAACATTGTATGGCCCACCAGTCAGAGGACACTCCGTAGAGTCACAGACCTACTTGGGGGAAGGAGGTGACTTTGTGGGTGTGGTTGTGGGTTTATGATTTTGTCTCATCTTCTGAGAATAGGTAGGAAAGGCGGTTAGTTTTTTTTTTTTTTTTTTTTTTGGAGTGTACTGTTTCTAGTAAGTCGTTTGACAAGGCGAGTGTTTCTATGTCTGTGTATTCCACTGTGTCCGTGGTTGTATACATTAGAAACGAGAATGCATCAATGTATTTGTCCTGTCTAGTAGAAAGCTTCCCAGCATTCAACCTGCCCAATTTATGAATGGGTTGCGGCTTTCCTTAAGGATGGGCAACACCTACTATCTTCCTAATTACCAATTTTCTTCCTGAATTCTTTCCAATCTCCAGAATTGGCTCATGTTTTTTTGTCCAAGATATGTACCACCTCCAAGCTCTGTGACATGGCCATGTACTGGATATCTGCAGGGAATGGCGAGCATCTCAGAAAACTCAGATATCAGTGTGACCAGTAAAGTATCAGTGGAGAAACCCTGCTTTGGGCCTTTTGCTTACATAATGTTCTGTTGCCCTTAATTTCAAGAAGTTCTTTGCCTCAGGCCACCCCTTTGTGAAGCCTGAGGAAAACAGTTTTCAAATGGAAATGAATGGGCATCACCTGTGGCCCTTTGCTTTATTGCTTTGGAAAGGGATGTGTGTGATTTAGCCTCTTGGCCCTGTGTGAGGCTGTGGCTTAGATTCTCAGCACCTGATGGATCTAAAGAAAGATCCCATGTGTGCATCCAAAACCAAAATGGCCAAAAGAGCAGTCCTTGTGGATGACGTCTTGCCTTCCTCTGTGAGGTTCCTGACTTCCATCAATAGGGATCCTTTGGGTCAGAGGAGTTCTCCAAAGCCCTGCAGAGGTGCTTGGGTTTTCTCATGACTCCAATTCACATAAAGAATCTTAACCTCTGAGTCAGTTGGCCTCAAAGTAGAGAAGCCTTGTAGTCTTCACAGCATGCCTATTTCATCACGCCTGGTTCACAGAAAGTATGTCCAGGCCACCCTGACTTTAGCAAATGAGTGGCAAGGGAGCTTATTTTGGACACTGTCTTGGACTGCGCTCCTCATGAAAACCTCCAGCCAGAGGTTATGATGAGTGTCTATATGGAAGAAAATGAGGGCCATGTCGAAGTGTTTTGGTTTTAATTGTGGTCATTTGTGTGTCAGTTGGAAGAGATAACTGTGTTCACCTGGGCTTGAACTGTTGTGTGATTCCACTTAGAGACTGCTTTCTGGAACTGACCTCAGTGAAGTATTGCCATGAATTGTTTTGAGATTTTAGGAGGCCACGCATGAGATTCGCTCTTGGTATCTGTGATCTAGGCCCAGGGTGGCTTTGCACAGAAAACTGGGAATCTTTGCAAGGATATCACATGATTTTATTCTGAAAGACTTGGCAGCCATCGATGAGAGTCAAAACACACATGGACCTAACATTGTAGACCTCAATGGGCCTTGCTTATGTTACCATTTGGCCTCTGTTTCTGTAGCCTTGCCTATGAGAGTTCTCTAGAGCTTTCATTGAAATGAGCTTCCTCACCATTTAATGGTTCCTGAATTAATTGAAACCCAGAGTGTCTCAAATTCATTTTTGAAAAATGGCTAGATAAATACCATGCAAGGTTTGAAATTCCCATGACCAGGTGGCACTGGAGAACCTTTGGATATCTGGTTCCTGATCATGAGTGTACCAGACAATGCCTTGATTGACTGGGTTTCATGAAAATGGAGTAGAACAGAGATGCCTGTAAGTTGGAGCCTGCTGAGTAGTGGGCCTAGAGCTGTGGTGTGAAGGTGTGTGATAAACATCTGTGGTGGGGCCATGTGAATATGTCTTTGACTTCCAAATGGCTTGTGACTGACATGCTGCTGCCAGCAGACCCTTATATGTAAAGGCATCTTATTATATAGAGGGGTTTCAGGGCAATGTTCAGAATCAGGTTGCTCTTGTCAAGGGGGCAAGCTATGTGGGATAGAAGCTTGGTTGGTGCATTCTCCTGTAAACCCTGACCCACCACACCTGACAGAACTCCCTCCAGCACTGTGTCCCTGATGAACTCCTTGTATTTTTTGAAGCAACACCAAACTACGAGTGCAGCAGCCAGAAACACCACAAAAAGTGGAGGATGACCAAATGACTTCACAGTCCACGCGGGCAGACACTTAGACCCAGGTGGCCAAAAATTGCCGACAAAGGTAGAATTCATCACTGCTGCCTAATGTTCATTGGAAAACAAGAAACCATGTCCTCCAGGTCACATAGATGCCATTCCAGATTTGATGGTCTCACTACAAAGGAAGCTAAATCTCCTGACAACAACATATACTTTAAGTGCCCAAACTCAGAGGCAGTTTGTCAAGAAGTCTTTAGGCCAAAAGAACTTCATGTTTGTGGAGTGTTTACCCTATCCCTTACTTTTGGATACTCCTCTCCCAACTCCAAGGTTGTGAACTCCTGAGCATTTTCCATTCCGGATATGTATTCACAAATTTTCTAACTCTTCTCCTCTAATTGTGTCTTACTTGTGGTGAAGGAAATGTCAAGGCATTGTTCTGGATCAGAGTGGGGAGATTTTTGTGTAGCACATATTTGAATACACATGAGATTAATTTTCCTATTTTCCATTCGAAATTCTGAATCCCTGACACTTACCCATACCCTACTAGACTCTCACTACTAATCCTAATATGATGGAGAAAAATAACCCAAACAAAATAGAAATACAACCAGTTCAGAGGAGGCCTGTTGTATAGTTGGACTTGCCTTTTGCATGATAAAGGGTAGGTGTTACAAATCTAGTCAATTTTTAAATGAAAAAGTTCTCCATGTGATTTAAAGTTAACAAATATGTGAATTCTTGTTTCCCTTTCTCTCAAGCCTATTCAGAACATGTATTTTTAATGCACATATTGAATCCTACCTGGTATCACACTTATATTTTTGTGAGGTGGATGACATGGCAGATACAAATTGTGAGAAGAGATCACTCCTCCTAAACACTGTTGGAACTGAAAATTCAACCTATGGGTGAGCTTCCTAGTTTAACAACATTTTACTTAAATCCATGTTTAGTAAAATAAATATTTTTGCTTCAATGGATGATATATATTTCATGATGAATTTCTATTGGCATATATATTGCCAGTTTTTAATGTCTCTGTGTGTGTTTTTTGTATATATATATATATATTCTCCAGGTTCTTCAAAACATGAAATATATGTGTCTTTTATACACTCCATAAATTTATTCATGTTCATGTACTTGGATTTATAATCAACTTTTCAGAAGATTATTCCAGAAATATTCATCCACCTGAAATTCATATTTGTTACCTAGTACTGAAAGCTAACTTCAGTGAACGGTGCACACAAATCCTAATATTTTTATAGTACTGACCCAGTTTAATATCAAAGCAAGTTGATTCCTATGGGACATTTTATGTATTTTGACGTTTATTCCTATTCAACACTGGTAAATTACTATTTCTTCTTTTTTTGCACATCATAGGATATATATTTAATCCAAAAGTTATCAAATTTACAGGTATTTGTTTCACTTTCAATCACTTTCTGCTTCAGAACACACGTATTCCTGCAGGTTACTTGACTGGTCTTATCATGAAACTTCTTTCCAAACACATTATTTTTGATTTTCATAATGATTTTTGAAGCAAAATATACACAATTTTCATGATTATCCATAACCCTAATATTTCCATTAGATGTATAAATGGTTGTAATGAATATATGTGTATCAATATAAGATTTCATGTATATTTTCAGATATCAATTCATTCCATTATTTAAAGTTGGAACCAGTTATATTTTTAATTCTCAGTATGGTCTCTTCATGCATTATCTCAATATTCATAAACACATGGTACACCCATTTGTACCCCCAATACTAATTTATGCATCTTCAAAATATTGCTCCCAGAAACAGTGGAAGAAATACTCCACCTGATCTACATATACATTTTATCACTGTAATAATCTGGACACAAAATGCAAAGTTCACCTTTATGATTGTACCAAAGCCTAAATGGAAATTGACCATGGATTACTAAAACATCTATGTCTAAATTGCCTAATGCTCTCAAATGTCAATCTATTTGTGACTCCATATTTATTTTTCCCTAAGATTATACAGTCAAGTTCAACCCTGTTGAAAATGTCTAATATTATCACTCACTTTGTACTATACCTGATTTCCTAATATCTCTATTGATATCTGCTTTGCTACATATTTTCCCCAGTTCATCATTGTGAGTGACCCTAAACATGTGCTGATATTGACATTCACTCTCTAACCGAAACCCAATTGTTAAAGAACTTTTGGTCCAAAGTCTATACTCGCCCTCATTTCAACACCTACCGACTATCTTCCTGATCCTACAGACTATCCCTGTTTGATTGGATGTTCTCTTCTACATTCAATCATCCAAGGTACAAGGTCCTATTTCATTGTATATCGATTTATCTGAGACATCTGTGCATAACATAATTCAATGCTAAGTATCCCAATCAAAGGCCCAATGCCCTTCTGGGCTTCAAATCTTACCTAGATTTCTGTTTTCATACTTATATTTCACCTATATATTCTTAAAAATGTCACAGGTTCCCAATACCATTATTAATTGAGCGGAATGATTCCTAACCCAAATCAAACATGTTATTAACCTTAACCATACACTGATCCCTCAATCTAACTTTTCAGAAGAGCAGGGACAGAGTTGGTCTCAAAATACAGGCATGTAGGGGATTCTCCACCTGCTGAGAACCTAAAAGGCCCATGCAGAAATGATCCATGGAGAAGATGTAGGCAGCTATGAAGGACCTGAGAGAGCAAAAGACTTCTTCCATGGTGAATAACCTGGTCAGGATAAAGGGTTGTGTCTGAATGAGCCTCTCTTTTTTTCATATAGATAAGATGGACCAAAACAGGCCTATGTGGAGAGCTGTCCCTAGGTGCCTATGGTTGATATACCATTATAACCTGTGAAAGTATCACAGGAAGTAGGGGCAGCCTCCATATCATGGGACCTTTGGAAGCAACTGTGAAGGCAAAGAGGTTGTCAAGATAGTGACCTCATTCAGTTCCTGAAGGAAGTGACCTCATCACACTTCTTTGGTGATGGAACTGTCTGAACTTGGTATCCAGGAAGCCAGGCACTCAGAGCCAGTCACAGTCCCAGTCCCAGGGGTCTCAATTTTTTTGATTTACCAAGGAGAGAGTCAGAGTTTCTTGGTAACTACTGATGTGTGGATGGCCAAATGCCAGGAAAGCTCTGAAGAGGGGCCTTTTCTGAGAAAGCAGGTAGTGGCTCACCACTGGCTCCTGACAACTTCACAGAGTTGGACAAGGAGACCAGATTTGAGAAAGGACAGGCCATTTCAGTGGAACATAGTATGACCCACCAGTCATAGGACACTCTGGATAGTCACAGTCCTACTTGGGGGAAGGAGGTGCCTTTGTATGTGTGTGTGTTTGTGGTTTTGTCTAATGTTCTGAGAATAGGTAGTAGCGGCAGTTTGTTTGGTTTTGAGTGAACTGTTTCTAGTAAGTCATTTGACAAGGCGAGTGTTTCTATGTCTCTGAATCCCACTGTGTCCGTGGTTGTAGACAGTTGAAAAGAGAATGGATCAATGGATTTGTGTTGTCTAGTAGAACGCATCCCAGCATGTATCCTGCCAAATTTATTAATGGTCTGAGGCTTTCCTTATCGATGGGCAACACCTGCTATCTTTCTGAGTTCCTGTTTTCTTCCTGAATTCTGGCCAATATCCAGAATAGGCTCATGGTTTTCTCTCCAAGATATGTACCACCTAAAAGCTCTGTGACATGGCCATGTACTGGATAGCTGAAGGGAATGGAGAGCATCTCAGAATACTCAGATATCAGAGTGACCATTTAAGTCTCATTGGAGAAACCCTGCTTTGGGCCTTTTGCTTACCTATTGTTCTGTTGACCTGAATGTCAGCAAGGTCTTTGCCTCAGGCCATCTCTTTTTGAAACCTGAAGAAAACAGTTTTCAAATGGAAATGAATGGACATCCCCTGTGGCTCTTTTCTTAATTTCTTTGGAAGGAGATGTGTCTGATTCAGCCTTTTGGCCCTTTGTGAGTCTGTGGCTTAGATTATCAGCACCTGATGGATCTAAAGAATGATCCCATGTGTGCATTCAAACCAAACTGGCCAAAAGAGCAGTCATTATGGATAAAGTCTCTCACCTTCCTTTGTAAGGTTCCTGACCTCCATCAAGTGAGAATAGGGATCCTTTGGGTCAATTGAGTTCTTAAAAGCCCTGCAGAGGCTAGCCCATAGGTGCTTGGGTTTTCTGATTACTCCAATTCACATAAAGAATCTAAACCCCACAGTCAGTAGGCCTTATTAATGGCAGGCCTATTTGACCACTCCTGGTTCACAGGAAGGTTGTACAGGCCACCCTGACTTTAGGCAAACCAGAGGCAAGGGAGCTTATTTTGGACACTGTCTTGGGCTGCGCCCCTCATGGAAACCTTTAGCCAGAGGATATGATGAGTGTCTATATGGAAGAATATGAGGGCCATGTGGGAGTGTTTTGGTTTTAATTGTGGTCATTTGTGTGGCAGTTGGAAGAGATTACTTGTAAGATTCCAGCAGACGTCGGAGGAAGAGACTACCAAGAGACTGGCTCATGCAACAGCAATGGGGATTTATTGAGGATCCAATTCAGTTCGCTGGGTCTCTGTGCTCACTCAACAAGCAACAGCGGCCCAGATCCCCGAGAAGAGGTTAAGCAGTGCTTCAGTACACTTTTTGGGTAGGCAGAGGCTTTATATATATCAGAGGAAATCATCTTGATCAGCCGGAAAATCGAACAACAACTCTCCAACTTGATTAGCACATTCATTGGTGGAATCAGGTCGGGCGGGGGTGATAGGTCGATCCTAAGGAGGGGGGTACATTCAAACTGATTGGTTTGGGCCCTGATATGCTTAGGTGCCAAGCTGCACAGGGTCCTAGATTATTAAACAACTGGATGGTCAGGGGGAATATTTAATGGGCAGTGAAAGGATTGTCCTAACAGCTACAGGAATTTCAGGTTTTAGGTTTAGCATGGGAACTTAACAATACCTGGTCCTTTACATTTTAACTCAGGCTTTGCAGCTTAGAAACTTTACAACACCCGCTATTTTACACTTTAACTTCAATTTCTTTTACCCTAACAGACTGGGTCCACCTGGGTGTGAACTCTGGTGTGATTCCCCTTAGACACTGAGTTCTGGAACTGAAATCAGAGAAGAGGTGTCATGAATTGTGTTGGGATTATAAGAGGCCACACATGAGAGTTGCCCTTGGAAACTGAGATCTAGGCCCAGGGTGGCTTTCCACAGAGCATTGGAAATTTCAGCCAGGATATCACATGATTTTATTCTGAATGACTTGGCAGCCATAGTTGAGAGTCAAAACACACATGAAACTCACACTGTAGACCTCAATGGGCCTGGTTTCATGTGACCTTTTGGCCACTCTTTGAGAAGCCTTGTCTGTGAGAGTTCTATAGAGATTTCATTGAAATCAGCTTTCTCAAAATTTAAAGGTTCCTGAATGAATTGAAACCCACAGTGCCTCCAACTTCATCCTTGAAAAATGGCTAGATAAATACCATGAAATTTTTGAAATTCCCAGGACCAGGTACCACTGGAGAAAGTTTGGATGTCCGGTTTCTGATCATGAGTATAACAGACAGTGCCTTGATTCACTGGGTTTCATGCAAATGGTGTAGAACAGAGATGCCAGTAAGTTGGAGCCTTCTGAGTAGTGGGCCTAGAGCAGTGGAGGGCAGGTGTGTGATAAAACATCTGTGGTGGGGCCATGGAGATCTTCCATTGTCTTCCAAATGGCTTGTGACTGACATGGTGCAGCCAGCAGACCCTTATATGTAAAGGCATCTTGTTATTTGGAGACGTTTCAGGGCAATGTTCAGAATCAGGATGTTATGGTCAAGGGAAAAGCTATGTGGGATAGAAGCATGGTTGGTGCATTCTCTTGCAGACCCTTACCCACCACAGGTGACAGAACTCCCTCCAGCACTGTACCAGGTGAACTACTTGTATTTCGTGAAGCAAATAACAAACTCCCAGTGCAGCAGTAAGAAATACCACGAAAAGTGGAGGATGACCAAATGGCTTCACAGTCCACACAGAGAGAAACTTAGCCCCCAGTGGACACTGTTAACCTACATAGAGAGAAATCAGCACTGCTGCCTCATGTTCAGTGGAAAATAAGAAACTATGTCCTCCAGGTCACATACATGCACACCCAGCTTTGATGGTCTCACTACAAAGGAAGCTCCTGACAAATACTTATATTTCAAGTGCGCAACCTCAGAGGCAGTTTCTCAAGAAGTCTTTAGGCCAGCAGAGCTCCATGTTTGTTGAGTGTTTACCCTGTCCCTTACTTTTGGAAACTCCTCTACCACCTCCAAGGTTGTGAACTCCTGAGCGTATTCCATTCCAGATATGTATTCACAGAATTTTTAACTCTTCTCCTCTAATTGTGGTCTTACTTCAGGCGAGGGTAATGTCAAGGCATTTTTCTGTATGAGAGTGCAAAAATTTGTGTGCAGCATTTATTTGAAATACTAAATCCCTGACATTAACCCATATCCTAATAGACTCTGACTACTAATCCTAATATGATGGAGAAAAATAACTCAAACAAAATAGAAATACAAGCATTTCATAGGAGGCATGGTGTATAGTTGGACTTGCCTTTTGCATTATATAGGGTAGGAGTAATAAATCTAGTCAATTTTTAATTGAAATAGTTTTCCATGTGTTTTTAAAGTTAACAAATATGTAAATTACTGTCTCCCATTCTCTCTAGCTTATTCAGAACATGTGTTTTTATATGCACATATAGAATCCTACCTGGTTATCACACATACAGTCTCATGAGGAGGCTGATTGGCAGATACAAATTGTGAGAAATGACCACTCCTCGTAAACGCTGTTGGAACTGAAAATACAACCCATGGGTGAGCTTCCTATTTGAACAACCTTATACAAAAATCCATGTTCAGTGAAATTAATATTTTTGGATCTGATGATGATATATATTTCACAATAAATTTCGATTGGCATATATATTGCAATTTTTAATGTCTCTCTCTCTGTGTGTGTGTATATATATATAAGTATATATATATATATATATATATATATATATATATATATATATATATACATATATATATATATAAGTATATATATATATATATATATATATATATACATATATATATATATATATATATATATATGCACTCTGTCTAGATTTTTCAAAATATGAAACATGTGTCTTATTGTAGACTCCCTAAATTCATTTATATTCATGTATGTGGATTTATAATCAACTTTTCACAAGATTATTCTCAGAAATACTCATCCACCTAAAATACATACTTGTTTCCTAGTACTGAAAACTAACTTCGTTGAATGGTGCATACATATCCTAACATTTCTACAGTAACTGACCCTGTTTAACATCAATTCAAGTAGATTACTATGGGACATGATGTGTATTTTGAAGTTCATTTTTATTCAACACTGGTACATTGCTATTTCTTCCCTTTATGCACATCATAGGATACATATTTCATCCACAAGTTAGCAAATTGATAGGCATTTGTTTCACTTTCAGTCACTTCCTGCTTCAGAACACATGTATTTCTCCATGTTTCTTGACTGATATTTTCATGAGACTTCTTTCCAAACACATTATTTTCGATTTCCGTAATCACTTTTGAAGCAAAACCCACACACCTTTCATGATAACCCATAACCCTAATATTACCATTAGATGTATAACTCGTTGGAATGAATGACTGTATATCAATATTAGATTTCTTATATATTTTCAGATATCAATTCAATCCATTATTTAAAGTGGAACCAGTTATATTATTTATTCACATGATGGTCAATTGATGCATTATCAATATATTCTATGACACAGGGTATACCCTTTTTACCCCCAATACTAATTTATATTTCTTCAAAATAGTGCTCCCAGAAATGGTGGACGAAATACCCATGTCACCTGATCTACATATACATTTTATCACAGTAATATTCTGGACACATAAAACAAAGGTCACTCCTATGATTGTACCAAAAGGCTAAATGGAAAATGAGCATGGATTACTAAATGCACCCATGTCCAGGTTGCCTAATGCTCTCAAATGTCAATCCTATTGGTGACTACATATTTGTTTCTTTCTAACATTATATATCCAAACTCAACCCTGTTGAAAATGTCTAGTCCTATGACTCAGTTTATATTTTGCCTAATTTCCTAATGTCTCTATTAATATCTGCTTTCCTCCATATTTTCCCCAGTTCATCATCGTGACTGACTCTTCACATGTGCTAACATTTACATTCACTCTCAACTGAAACCATATTGCTAAAGAACTTTTGGTCCAGATCCTATACTCACACTTCTTCCTAAAACTACTATCTCCTGTTCCTACCGAGTATTCCTTTTTGACTTGATGTTCTCTTCTACATTCAATCATTCAAGGTACATGGTCCTATGCCATTGTATATCGATTTATCTGAGACATCTGTTCAGAACGTAATTCAACGCTAAGTATCCCAATCAAGTTCCCATGCCCTTCTCGGCTTCAAATCTTAACTAGATTTCTTTTTTCATACTTATATTTCACCTATATATTCTTGTAAATATCGCGGGTTCCCGATACTGTTATTCAACCCTCAGAATGATTCCTCACCCAAATCGAACCTGTTATTCACCCTAATCATACACTCTTCCCTCAATCTAACTTTACAGAAGAGCAGGGAAGGAGTTGGTATTTCAATACAGGAATGTAGGCGATCTTCCACCTATTGAGAACCTCAAATGTCCTACATAAATGACACCTGGATAAGTTGTAGGCAGCTATGAAAGACCTGAGAGAGTAAAAGTCATCTTCCATGGAAAACAACCTGGTCAGGATGTAGGGATATGTATGAATCAGCCTCTCACTTATTAATGTAGAGAAGATGGACCAAACCAGGCCTGTGTGGAGAGCTGTTCCTGTGTGCCTATGGTTGATATACCATTCTAACTTGTGAAAGTGTCACAGGAAGCAGGGGCAGCCTCCATCTCATGGGACCCTTGGAGTCAACTCTTAGGACAAAGTGGTTGCCAAGGCAGTGAACTCATTCAATTCCTGAAGGAAGTGACTTACGTCACTTCCGTGGTGATCAAACTCTCTGAACTTAGATCCAGTAAGCCAGGCACCCAGAGCCAGTCCAAGTCACAGTCTTAGTGGTCTCACTTGTTTTGATTTTCCAAGGATAGAGTCAATCTTTCTTGATACCTACCGATGTGGGAATGGCCAAATAACAGGAAAGCTCTCAAGAGGGGCCTTTTCTGAGCAAGCAGGTAGAGGCTCACCCCTGGCTTCTGACAAGTTCACAGAGTTGACCAAGGAGACCTAATCTCATACAGGACAGGCCATCTCAGGGGAACATATTGTGGCCCACCAGTCAGAGGACACTCCGGATAGTCACAGACCCATTTTAGGGAAGGAGGTGCCTTTGTTATGTGGGTGTGGTTTTTTGGTTTGTCTCATATTCTGAGAATATGTAGGAAAGGTGGTTTGTTTGGTTTGTAGTGAACTGTTTTTAATAAGTCATTTGACAAGGCGACTGTTTCTATGTCTGTGTATCGCACTGTGTCCGTGGTTGTAGACATTAGAAAAGAGAATGATTCAATGGATGTGTCCTGTCTGGTAGAAAGCTTCCCAGCATTCATCCTGCCCGATTTATGTATGGACTTTGGCTTGCCTTATCGATGGGCAACACCTGCTAATTTCCTAAGTTGCTGTTTTCTTCCTGAATTCTGGCCACTCTCCAGAAGAGGCTCATGGTTTTGTGTCCAAGATATGAATCACTTCCAAGGTCTGTGACATGGCTATGTTCTGGATAGCTGAAGTGAATGGCGAGAATCTCAGAAAACTCAGATCACTGTGACCAGAAAAGTCTCAGTGGATAAACCCTGCTTTGGGACTTTTGCTTACATATTGTTCTGTTACCCTGAATGTCAGGTAGTTCTTTGCCTCAGGCCACCCCTTTGTGAAACCTGAAGAAAACAGTTTTCAAATGGAAATGAATGGAAATCACCTGTGGCTCTTTGCTTAATTGCTTTGGAAAGGGATGTGTCTGAATCAGCCTCTTAGCTCTGTGTGAGGCTGTTGATTAAATTCTCAGCCCCTTATGGATCTAAAGAAAGATCCCATGTGTGCATCCAAAACCAAAATGGCCGAAAGTACAGTCATTGCAGATGAAGTCTTTCGCCTTCCTCTGTAAGGTTCCTGACCTCTATAAAGTGAGAATAGGAAAGATAGACCAAGCCAATTGATGTCTCCTTTTGGAAAAATTGTACCACCAATGAGAGCATCAGCAAAATTACCCCAACACTACCACAAGTCGCTGCACCAACAGATAGTTCACAATGCATACATGTTAGTTCACAATGCATACAAGTGATATATATTCCAGGCAAGTTCTGCAAGCAGTTCAGTGATGGCTATTGCAGAAGCTGTAGATTGGTTTTATCTTTGTCTTCACCAGCACTGGGTTGAAGATTGGAATTCTGGCAATAATGGCTAAAGAAAAAATTACTTACCATTCCAGAAGGCACTAAAAAACCCAATTATATTAACAATTTACATTATCTTGAAGAGAATTATTAAATATAATGAAAAGGAAAGGTGAAAGTCAACAAACAGTTCTGCTAAACTCCTTTTTTTGTTCACATATTAAAACAATCCTCAACAGTTGTTTACCCAATTTAAATTAAACTATTTAAATCACGTGAATAAAAAAAAATTGGATCCATTTTTTCATGAGCGCACATCATATATGATATATGGATATATGTACATTCAAACATAAAACACAAAACACAAGTGTGCACAAATAATATAATATATACAACACATAACATAATAGTAAAGGCCTTATAACTTTTTACAGGTGAAATCACCATTGGAATGTCTAAAAACTCTATAGTCAAAAAATAGAACTGATCAGCAAAACATTAACCTAGGTCTGTATGAGCTCAAAAAAAAAAAAAATAGAAAATAGAACTTCATGATGTGGGAAAGGGCAATAATAAAATAGATATTGAAAAAAGCATCCTGGTTCTGTCGCAGATGTAAGGAGAGCCAAACTGGAGTTTTGGATATCAGCTGTTATGAATTTGAGCCAAATCATCTTCTTTTTGGTCTATAGAAATCACTTTAGTTAATTTCTCTGGAATCCATATTGCCTGCTGTTCTTCCTGTGGAAACACACAAACAGACCCCTGACTAAAGACAATCACTGGGTCAGGACTTTAGTTAATCTCTCCAAAATCCAAATCAGCTGCTGTTCTTCCTGTGGAAACACACAAACAGACGCCCGACTCCAGACAATTACTGGGTCAAAACTTTTCCATTGTCCTATTAGAATATCCTTCCAAAGGACCTTGGGCTTATGCACATTTTTTGGAAACATATGCCTTTCCACAGCACTAAGTCCTGATGAATCCAAGTTTAAAAAGTTTAGAGTAAAAAGCGTTAATTTAAGTTTATCTTTGGGGAATATATACCCCTTCTCAATTCCGTCTTTGTGCTTTAATAAGTACATTTTTATTGTTTGATGTGCTCTTTCAACTATGCCTTGTCCCTGTGGATTGTATGGGATTCCTGTTATATGAGTAATGCCAAATGATGAGCAAAATTGTTTAAAAGAGTTAGAAGTGTAACCGGGGGCATTATCTGTTTTTAACTGTTTTGGAATGCCCACAGTGGCAAAATTTTGTAAGCAATGAGCTATAACATCTTTAGTTTTTTTCTCCAGCATGAAGGGAGCCCATTAAAAATCCAGAACAAATATCAACTGTAACATGCAAATATTTTAATTTTCCAAATTCTGGCAAGTGTGTGACGTCCATCTGCCAAATATGGTTAGGTATCAATCCTCTAGAATTGACTCCAAGATTAACTTGTGGTAAAAAGGTCACACAATTTTGACATTGTTTTATAATTTGTCTAGATGTTCCTTAGTTTTTTTGAAATGCTTTTGTAAAGTATAAGCATTGACATGGAACTTTTTAAGAAAATTTATTGCTTCTTCTAGTGTAAAGAAAATATGTATGTATGTCAATTGTAGTTTTATCTGCTAAATCATTGCCCAAACTAAGGGCTTTAGGCAATCCTGTATGTGCCCTGATATGTCCTATAAAGAATGGATCTTTTCTGTCCCAGATTAGACTTTGTATAGTGGAAAGCAAAGAGAAAACAGTAGAGAAAGGGGAAATCCTACCAGCATCTTCAAGGGATACTATAGCATTAACTATATACTGACTATCGGAAAATAAATTAAATACAGAATCTTTAAAAATCACAAAAGCTTGTAATACTGTACTAAGCTCTACCTTGTGAGCTGATTGTTTTGGTACTAAAAATATAAAAGTTGGATCAGGTGTAACTATTGCTGTTGTACCATTATTTAACCCATCGGTGAATATATTTGGAGCATTCATGATAGGTGTTTTCTTGTCATTTTTGGAAAAATTACAGGATGCGATGACCAAAAAGACAATAAAAGATAAGATGGTAAGTGGTTATCAAATGAAACATTAGATTTACACACGATTATTGCCCAAGTATTTAACTAATTAGCTAATTCATCAATTTGATTCATAGTATATGGAGTAATAATTTTATTGGGTGAAATTCCACACACACTCTTTTTGCTGCTTTTATTCCTATGAGTATTAATTCTCCCTCAGCCTCAGGATAGCAAGTAATAATAGTGTTAGAAGAATAAGATAAATGTATCCATAATAATGGACCTTCTTCCCAAAATACTCCTGTAGAAATATTTTTTTTGTTGTTAGTACAATAAATAATAAATGCAAAATTATATCAACTCTATCCAAAAGCATATTTCCCATATATGTTTCAATGATTTTTATTGCTTTTCTTGCTTCAGGCGTTAACATTCTGAGTGAATTTGGATCTCATGGTCCTTTTAGGATATCAAATAAAGGTCCCAACTCTCCTGTTGGTATACCTAGATGAGGCCTTATCCAATTTAAGTCTCCTAATAACTCTTGAAAGTCATTAATTGATTTGAGTTGATCTACTCGTATTTGAATTTTTGGTTGACTGACCATGGTTGAGGATAATAGAGCTACTAAATAATTAATTGGAAAATTTAATTGTATTTTACCTATTGCTATCTCTAGGTTATAATTTTTTAATACGTTTGTAAGTGTGGCATACCATTCTAGCAATGGGTTTTTAACTTTGTGTGCTAATAATACATCATCCATATAGTGAAAAATTTGTATTTCAGGAATTTGATTTCTAAGTGGCTGGATTACTTTGTTAACATAAATTTGACGCATAGTTGGGCTGTTAGCCATCCCTTGAGGGAGTACTTTCCACTCATATCTCTTGTCAGGACCTTCATGATTCAGTGCAGGTATAGTAAATGCAAAACTTGGAATATCCTCAGGATGAATTGGAATTGAAAATAAAACGATCTTTAATATCTACAATGAAAACATACCAAGTTTTTGGCAAAGCACACAATTGAGGAATCTCTGATTGAGCAGGTCCCATAAAAACCATCCCATTATTAATGGCTCTTAAATCTTGCAATAATCTCCATTTACCAGATTTCTTTTTAAGGACAAAAATGAGAGTATTATGGGGAGACACAGAAGGTTGTATATGTCCTTCCGCTAATTGTTGTTTGACCAGGTCATGGGCTACTTGTATCTTTTCTTTAGTCAGGGGCCACTGAGGAACCCATACTGGTCTTTCTGATTTCCAAGTAATATTTATTGTCTCAGTGGCCCTTTCTGAAAATCCAACCCATATCTATCTGTTCCTTGATCTTTTTGTATTGGTGTTGCTATACCTTGTTCTTGCTTTTCTAATCTTTTTCCTTTCCTAAAATCTTGTCTAGCCATAATAGTGGGTGAATTTTGATTGATGTTATTTGTTAATGTCAAACCTAATTGATCTAGGACATCTCATCCTTATAAATTTACGGGAAGATGTTCCAATACATATGGCTGTATAGTTCCTTCACATTCTTCAGGATTCTTCCAATCTAATACCCTTGCACTTTTATGGGGATTAGTCGCCACTCCTAGGCCTCGAAGCGTTTGAGTGGCTTGTTGTAATGGCCAATGTTTTGGCCATTCTTGACGACAGATGATGCTAAGGTCTGCACCTGTATCCAGTAGCCCATTGAATTCATGTCCTTGAATATTTAGTTTTAGCATGGGGCGAGAATATAAATTTAAAGAAAGCATAGCCCAATCTACACCTGTGGAGCCTAATCCTTTGGAACCCCTTTCTACAGCATAACTGTAAAATTTATCATGTGGGCTGGGTATTATTATTAATTGTGCTATTCTATCTCCTGGAGAAATTACTGATATACCCTTTGGAAAACTGGCTATAATTTTTATTTCACCTTCATAATCGGGATCAATTACCCCAGGACTCATCATAAGTCCTTTTAGAGTAGAAGAGCTGCATCCCAATAATAAGCCTACTGTTCTTTTGGGAAGAGGTCGTTTCACCCCTGTGGGAATGATTTGAACTCCCATCTCTGGAGTTAGTATTGATCTGGCGGAAGCACAGATGTCCAACCCTGTGCTCCCTCTGGTTTGTCTGATGAGGGATCTGATGAACAATGTGTCGTGGGCACTACACTGATGGGGTTGCTGGTTTCCTCCAGTGCTCCATATATTTGCGGTTTCGGGCCCCAGAGCTTTGGGCCCCCCTGTCCATTTTTTGGCAATGGAGCCGGATGCCTTTCTTCATGATATCGTGGATAAACACCTGGTGCTTGTTTGTTTTTTGATAATGAAGTACCCTCTATGGTGGTTTGAGAATGGTATTCATTAGCCCAATGTCTCCCTCTACGTCATTGTGGCCAAATACCCGGTATTCTATTCCTTTGATACCTAGTTTTGTTAAACCCTCCTCCTATGGGGCAATTCCTTTTAAAAAGTCCTGTTTGTTCACAATTGTAGCATGTTCTTGGCCTGTCTTCTAAAGCCTGTTTTACTAAAGCTGCCACAATTTGCCCTTTTTCATTAATGTCTCTGGCATCTAAAGCCTGTTTTATTGCAGCTGCCACGACTTGCTCTTGTTCATTAATGTCTCTACCAAATTTAATAAATGTGTTTAAATCTTCATGTTTCCATGGTCTAATGATACCTCTGCAGCAATGATTCGCTTGGTCATAAGCCAGTTGTTTTAATAATGGCATTGCTTGTTCTGTATTTCCAAAAACTCTGTAGCTGTTTCAATAAGCCTATCTACAAATCCAGCGTAAGATTCATTAGCTCCTTGTATTACCTTAGATAATTGACCTTGTAAACCTCCATGTTCTTGTAAAGTCTTCCATGCCCTAACTGCCTCTACAGCAATTTGTGCGTATATGCCAGGATCATATGGAATTTGTTGTTGCTGATCCTCATAAGGTCTCTTTTCTAACAACAAATCTAGATTTCTCTGAGGATAACCAGCTGCTGCATTTCGCCTAGACATCTCTTTGCAAAATTCCTCACTGGCAACCTTCCATAATAGGTATTGACCTCCATTTAGCACAGCTTTACACATATTAGCCCAATCTGCTGGCGTCATGTTCAAGGTGTTAATGGATTCGACCAAGCTTACAATGAAGTGTGCTTGAGGACCATATGTTGTTACAGCCTCTTTTAGCTGCTTCACTATTTTGAAATTTAAAGCATGGTGAATTCGCTGCCCTCCTACCTCAAAAACAGGGCATGTTAATACTTGAGATCCTGTCTCAGGATCCGAACTATCAACTGTTGGGGTTGGGGGCCTCCCAGCACATGGAGGTGGCCTTGTTAGTTGGACATTTACATCCTCTGGTGACAGAAAGGTGTTAGTAGCAGTCTCCTTTTTTAACTTTGCCCCTGATTGCTTTTTATGCTCTAAACTTGGTTCCTCTATCTTTGTCTGAACTGAAGGCTTTGGACTAAGCAAACCAGATATGAACGTCCACAATGGCAATGTGCCAACTGGCATAGTCCCTCGGCTGCTCTTTTCTAATCCTTTTAAATCTTCACCATGATGGTTCCATTGTGATATATTTAATGACTCCTCCTTCAAAAGCCATGGGCTACATTTTTGTATTGTATCAACAAATGCCCTGACTGTCCTTGATATTTCTGAGATGCCTCCTTTCTCTAACAATTTATTTAACACTCTTTCAGTTTGTTTTTTTACTAATTTCTGATCCCGTATTTCTATTATAATACAACCCAACAAGATGACGCCAAACAAAACTGAGACAGAATGAATTAAAAAGGGAACAACAAAAAGTCATTATAGCCTTTCTATCCTCCTGACATGTGCATCCGTCCTTTATACCTATCTGTTCCTCAGACGTAAATAGTTTTTTCTCAGATGTGAGTGGTTTTTCTTCCATCCCACTCATCTCCAGGAACAGGCAACTTAAAACAAAAGTGAAGCAAAACAAAGGAGTCATCTTAAAATGGCTACCCATCCTTTCACCTTGCCCACAGGGGCAAGCAGCTTACCTTATCACTTACCCTCAGTCGTTCCCCATGTGAGCCACAAAATGCTGCAGTCTGGCTGGGCATGATTCAGGAGCCACTTGTCAAAAAAAAAAAAACTAACTTTATTTTTAGAACCACACACAGCAAACAAAACAACTCCTCAGGAAAAACCCTCAGAGCCCAACTGCCACTACTGGCTTCCTTGTAAAGTCTCTCTCACACACACAAGCCTCTCCACCTGCCACAATCCTACTGCTCTTGAGGCCGATTGGCTGGGTGGAGCCAAAAAAGTTCCCCAAGGAGCAGCTCCATGGTCTGAAAGGGCAGGGAAACAGCCCAATGAGCATCACCACAGAGGAGCCAATCAGCTAGATGATGCTGAGGTCGCTGTGAGCCAATAATCAGCCGGCAGCTGGAAATTTGCTGGCAGCTGGAAGTTTGCTGGGGCCCCTTCAGCTGTGGCTCTCAACAAATTCCTGTCTCATTTCTCTGTAGCCTATTCAGCACATGTATTTTTATATGCACATATAGTATCCTATCTGTTATCACATGTACATTTTTGTGAGGTGGCTGACTTGGCAGATACAAATTATGAGAAGAGATCACTCCTCCTAAACATTGTTGGAACTGAAAATTCAAAATATGGGTGAGCTTCCTAGTAGAATAACATTATACATAAATCCATTTTCAGTGAAATAAATATTTTTGCATCTGTGGATGACATATATATTTCATGATGAATTTTGATTGGAATACACACTCTACAAATTTTTCAAAATATGAAATATATGAGTCTTATTATACACTCCTTAAAATCATTCATATTCATGTATGTGGATTTATGATCAACTTTTCACAAGATAATTCTCAGAAATATTCATCAACCTGAAATACATATTTGTTACCTAGTACTGAAAGATAACTTCAGTGGATGGTGCATACAAATCCTAATATTTCTACAGTAATACCCAGTTTAATATCAATGCAAGTAGTTTCCTATGGGACATGATGTGTATTTTCCGGTTCATTTTTATTCAACAGTGGTACATTACTATTTTCTCAGTTTATGCACATCATAGGATATATATTTCATCCACAAGTTCACAAATTTATAGGCATTTGTTTCAATTTCAATCACTTCCTGCTTCAGAACACATATATTCCTCCAGATTTTTTGACTGGTCTTTTCATGAGACTTCTTTTCAAACACATTATTTTCGATTTCCATAATCACTTTTGAAGCAAAACTCACACATTCTTCTTGATAAACCATAACCCTAATATTACCGTTAGATTTATGACTGGTTATAATGAATGTATGTATATCAATTTAAGATTTCCTTTACATTTTCAGATATTAATTAAATCAATTATTTAAAGTTGGAACCAGTTACATTATTTGTTCACAGTATGGTCTATTCATGCATTATTTCTATATTCATAGACACATGGTACACCTCTTTGTTCCCCCAATACGAATTTATACGTCTTCAAAATATTGCTCCCACTAATGGTGGAAGAAATACTCATGTCACCTAATCTACATATACATTTTATCACAGTAACATTCTGGACACAGAAAACAAAGGTCACTCTTATGATTGTACCAAAGCCTAAAAGGAAAGTGAGCATGCATTACTAAAAACATCCATGTCCAGGTTGCCTAATGCTCTCAAATGTAAATCCTATTGTTGACTATATATTTGTTTCTTCCTAAGATTATATATTCAATCTCAAGCCTGTTGAAAATATCTCATCCTATCCCTCACTTTAAACTTTGCCTGATTTCTTAAAGTCTCTATTGACATCTGCTTTCCTACATATTTTCCCCAGTTCTCATTGTGACTGACTCTTCACATGTGCTGATATTTACATTCACTCTCTACTTGAAAACCTATTGCTAGAGAACTTTTTGTCCAAATCCTATACTCACTCTTGTTTCTAAACCTAGCAACTATCTTCCTAATCCTACGGACTTTCTTTTTTTAATTGGATGTTCTCTTCAACATTCAATCATCCAAGGTACAAGGTCCTATGCCATTGAATATCGATTTATCTGAGACATCTGGGCAGGACATAACTCAAAGCTAAGTAACCCACTCAAGGGCCCAATGCCCTTCTGGGCTTCAAATTGTACCTAGATTTCTGTTTTCATACTTGTATTTCACCTATATATTCTTGTAAATATCCCAGTCTCCCAATACCATTATTCATCCTTCAGAATGATTCCTAACCAAAATCGAATATGTTATTAACCCTAACCATAGACTTTTCCCTCAATCTAACTTTACACGTGAGCTGGGAGAGTGTGATCAGGAAAGTCTCAGTGGAGAAACCCTGCTTTGGGTCATTTGCTTACCTATTGTTCTGTTGCCCAGAATATCAGGAAGTTCTTTGCCTCAGGTCACCCCTTTGTGAAGCCTGAAGAAAGCTGTTTTCAAACGGAAATGAATGAGCATCACTTGTGGCTCTTTGGGTCAAATGAGTTCTTCAAGCCATGAAGAGGTGCTTGGGTTTTCTCATGATGCCAAATCACATAAAGAATCTATACCTATCAGTCAGTAGTAGTCAGTCAATATTGCTCCTAAAAATGGTGGAGAAATACTCATGTCAAATGATCTACATATATATATATATATATATATATATATATATATATATATATATATATATATATATATTTAATCACAGAAATATTCTGGGCACAGAATTCAAAGTTCACATTTATGATTGTACCAAAGCCTAAATGGAAAGTGAACATGGATTACTAAAAATATCATGTCCAGGTTGCCTAATGCTCTCAAATGTAAATCCTATTGGTGACTACATATTTGTTTCTTCCTAAGATAATATATTCAACCTCAACCCTGTTGAAAATGTCTAATCCTATCACTCACTATATACTTTGCCTGATTACCTAATGTCTCTATTTATATCTGCTTTCCTACATATTTTCCCAATTTCATCATTGTGACTGACTCTTCACATGTGCTGACATTTAAATTCATTCTCTAACCGAAAACCTATTGCTAAAGAACTTTTGTTGCAAATTCTACATGCACTCTCCTTCCTAATCCTAACTACTATCTTTCTAATCCTACTGACTATCCCTTTTTGACTGGATGTTCTTTTCTACATTCAATCATCCAAGGTACAAGGTCATATGCCATTGTATATCGATTTATCTGAGACATCTGTTCAGAAGTTAATTCAATGCTAAGTATCCCAAGCAAGGGCCCAATGCCCTTCTGGGCTTCAAATCATACTTAGATTTCTGTTTTCATGCATACATTTCACCTCTATATTGTTATAAATATCGCAGGTTCCCAATACCATTATTCACCCAGCAAAATGATTCCTAACCCAAATCGAACCTGTTATTAACCCTAACCATACAGTATTCCCTCAATCTTACTTTACAGAAAAGCAGGGAAAGAGTTGGTCTTATAATACTGGAATGTAATGGATCTTCCACCTGGTGATAACCTCAAATGTCCATGGCGAAATGATCCCTGGAGAATATGTAGGCAGCTATGAAGGACCTGAGAGAGCAAAAGGCATCTTCCATGGCAAACGGCTTGGTCAGGATAAAGGGTTGTGTCTGAATCAGCTTCTATTCTTAAAGCAGAGAACATGAGCCAACCCAGGCCTGTGTGTAGATCTGTTCCTGGGAGATTATGGTTGATATACAATTCAAACTTGTTAAAGTGTCACAGGAATTAGGGCCAGCCTCCATCTCATGGGAACCTTGGAAGCAACGTTTGGACAAAGTGGTTGCCAAGAGAGTGACCTCATTCAGTTCCTGAAGGAGGAACTAAAAACAGTTCCATCACACTTCAGTGGTGATGGAACTCTCTGAACTTGGGATCCAGGATGCCAGGCACCCATAGCCAGTCCCAGTCCCAGCCCCAGTGGTCTCACTTGTTTGGATTTACAAAGACAGAGTCAGTCTTTCTTGGTACCTACAGATGTGAGGAAGGCCAAATGCAAGAAAGCTCTGAAGCAGAGCTTTTCCTGAGAAAGCAAGTAGAGGCTCACCGCTGGCTCCTGACAACTTCACGGAGTTGGCCAAGGAGACCAGATCTAAGACAGGACAGGCCATTTCGGGGGAACATTATTGGCCCACAAGTCAGAGGACACTCCGGATAGTCACAGACCTACCTGGGCGAAGGAGGTGCCTTTTTTTTTGTGGTTATGAGTTTGTGGTCTTGTGTCATGTTCTTAGAATAGGTAGAAAAGTAGGTTTGTTTAGTTTGGAGTGGACTGTTTCTAGTAAGTCGTTTGACAAGGCGAGTGTTTCTATGTCTGTGTATCACATTGTGTCCGGGGTTGTAGACATTAAAAAAAATGCATCAATGGATGTGTCCTATCTAGTAGAAAGCTTCACAGCATTTATCCAGCCAAATTGATGAATGGACTGTAGCTTGCCTTATGGATGGGCAACACCTACTATCTTTCTAAGTTCCTGTTTTCATCCTGAATTCTGGCCACTCTCCAGAATAAGCCCATGGTTTTGTGTCCAAGATATGTACCCCCTCCAAACTCTGTAACATGGCCATGAACTGGATAGCTGAAGTGAATGGCGAGCATCTCAGAAAACTCAGATATCAGTGTGACCAGGAAAGTCTCAGTGGAGAAACCCTGCTTTGGGCCTTTTGCTTACCTATTGTTCTGTTGCACTGAATGTCAGGAAGGTCTTTGACTCAGGCCATCCCTTTGTGAAGCCTGAAGAAAACAGTTTTCAAATGGAAATGAATGGGTATACCTGTGGCTCTTTGCTTAATTGCTTTGGAAAGGGATTGTCTGAATCAGCCCCTTGGCCCTGAGTGAGGCTGTGGCTTAGATTCTCAACACCTGATGGATTTAAAGAAATTTCCCATGTGTGCATCCCAAACCAAAATGGCCAAAAGAGCAGTCTTTGGGATGAAGTCTGTCGCCTTCCTCTGTAAGGTTCCTGACCTCCATCAAGTGAGAATAGGGATTCTTTGAGTGAAATGAATTTTTCCAACTTACAGAGGCTAGGCTATAGGTGCTTGGGTTTTCCATGACTCCAATTCAAATAAAGATTCTAAACCCCACGGTCAGTTGGCCTCAAATTGGAGAAGTGGACCTGAATTAATGACAGGAGTATTTGATTACTCCAGGTTCACAGCAAGTGTCCAGGCCACCCTGACTTTAGGCAAATGAGAGGAAAGGGAACATATTTTGGACACTGTCTTGGTCTGCGCACCTCATGGAAACCTCCAGCCAGTGGTTATGATGAGTGTCTATATAAAAGAAGATGAGGGCCATATGGGAGTGTTTTGGTTTTAACTGTGGTCATTTGTGTGGTGGTTGGAAGAGATGACTTTGTCCACCTGGGCTTGAACTCTGGTATGATTCCCCTTAGAGACTGAGTTTTAGAACTGACCTCAGAGAAGTATTGCAATAAATAGTGTTGCAATTTTAGGAGGCCATGCATGAGAATCGCCCTTGGAAAATGAGATCTATTCCCAGGATGGCTTTCCACAGAGCTTGGGAAATCTAAGCCACGATATCCCAATATTTTATTCTTAAAGACTTTGCAGCCATAGTTGAGATTCCAAACACTCATGGACCTCACATTTTAGACCTCAATGGTCCTGGATTCATGTGACCTTTTGGCCACTCTTTGGAAAGGCTTGCCTGTGAGAGTTCTCCAGAGCTTTCATTTAAATGAGCTTCCTCACCATTTAATGGTTCCTGAATGAATTGAAACCCACAATGCCTCAAACTTCATCTTTGAAAAATGGTGATATAAATACCATGAAACTTTTGAAATTCCCATGACCAGGTGGCACTGGAGAACCTGTGGATGTCCGGTTGCTGATCATGAGTGTACCAGACAGGGCCTTGATTGACTGGGTTTCGTGATAATGGTGTAGAACAGAGATGCCAATAAGTTGGAGCCTGCTGAGTAGTGAGTGTAGAGCAGTGGACTGTAGGTGTGTGAATAAATATTTTTGGTAGGACCACCTGGATCTGCCATTGGCTTCCAAAGACATGTGACTTGCATGGTGCAGGCAGCAGATCCTTATATGTAAAGGCATCTTGTTATATGGAGAGGTTTCAGGGCAATGTTCAGAATCAGGTTGCTATAGTCAAGGGGAAAACTATTTGGAATAGAAGCATGGTTTGTACATTCTCTTGGAGACCTTGACAAACCACACGTGACAGAACTCCCTCCAGCATTTTGTCCCAGTTCAACTTCTTGTATTTCGTGAAGCCAATGTCAAACTCCCAGTGCAGCAGTAAGAAACACCACTAAAAGTGGAGGATGACCAACTGACTTCACAGACAACACGGGGAGACACTTAGCTCCCAGTGGCCACAGTTTACCGACAAAGAGAGAATTCATAACTGCTGTCTCATGTTCATTAGAAAATAAGTAACCATGTCATCCAGGTCACATAAATGCAGACCCATATTTGATGGGGTCACTACAAATGAAGCTAATTCTCCTAACAATTACATATATTTCATGTGCCCAACCTCAGAGGAAGTTTCTCAAGAAGTCTTTAGGCCAGCACAGCTCCATGTTTGTGGAGTATTTACTCTCTCCCTTACTTTTGGAAACTGTTCTACCACCTCCAGTGTTGTGAACTCCTGAGCATTTTCCATTCCACATATGTATTCACATATTTTCTAACTCCTCTCAACTAATTGTGTCTTACTTG
This sequence comes from Callospermophilus lateralis, assembly GCF_048772815.1. NCBI lineage: Eukaryota > Metazoa > Chordata > Mammalia > Rodentia > Sciuridae > Callospermophilus > Callospermophilus lateralis. The sequence goes on from NW_027513464.1 coordinate 1,049,877, forward strand.
GAGCAATGGTTATGTCAAGGCTTCGTTCTGGATGAGAGTGGGAAGATTTTTGTGTAGCACATGTTTGCATACACATTAGATTCATTTTCCTATTTTCCATTTGAAATACTGAATCCCTGACACTAACCCATACCCTACTAGACTCTGACTACTAATCTTAATATAATGGAGAAAAAGAAACCTAACTAAATAGAAATACAGGCCTTTCATAGGAAGCATGGTGTATGCTTGGATTTGCCTTCTGCTTTATCAAGAGTATGTGTTATAAATCTAGTCAAGTTTTCATTGTAGTATTTTTCCCTGAGCTTTTAAAGTTAACATATATGTAAATTCCTGTCTCTCTTTTTCTGTAGCCTATTGAGTACATGTATTTTTTTAAGCATATATAGTATCCTACCTGGTAACACACGTATATTCTTGTGAGCTCACTGACTTTGGATATAAAAATTGTGAGAAGAGATTACTTCCCCTAAATACTGATGGAACTGAAAATTCAACCTATGGGTGAGCTTCCTAGTGAAAAACATTATACATAAATCCACGTTCAGTAAAATGAATATTTTTGGATATGTGGATGTATTATATTTCGTGATGAATTTCAATTGGCATATATATTGCTAAATATTAATGTGTGTGTGTGTGTGTGTGTGTATATATATATATATATATATATATATATATATATATATATATACTCTCCAGATTTTCCAAAATATAAAATAAGTGTGTCTTATTATACATTCCCTAAATTCATTCATGTTCCTGTATGAGTCAGTCTTTCTTGGTACCTACAGATGTGAGGAAGGCCAAATGCAAGAAAGCTCTGAAGCGGGGCTATTCCTGGGAAAGCAGGTAGTGGCTCACCGCTGGCTCCTGACAACTTCACAGAGTTGGCCAAGTGAAACCGCTGTTGACCGGTGACGAGTTCTTGCTTCCCCAATGTTGAAGAATAACACCAAAGAAGCACGCCGAGGCAAGGTCAGAATAGAAATTAGAAATTTATTAAAGGACAGCAGAAAAGACTTCTCCCGGAGGAAGAAGGGGACCCAAGAGGTGGAATCCGTGGAAGGGCTGTTCTTTCCCCTTTTTATAGTTCTTTCAGTGATGGAATGTAGGTTGGAGGCCTACAGGTGGGCTTAATTATCACCTTTTGGGATGGGCTATCTCCAAGTCTGTTGGGGCTGTTTTCCGGGCTCCATTAACATTTCTTTGAGGTGGACTTTGGCCTAGGGCCTTTTCAGGACTTCATTAACATTCCATGAGTTGTCCTGCGTTTTCCCTGAGTCATTCCCAGCATGGCCTCCATTTTAGATTTCACTCGATATTAGACCCAATTTACCTGACTACACTGACTACCTAACTTTAAATCTGGCTTCATTCCCCCCTCTAATTTGGAAACTCCTTACTGCTGTAAGGAAGGGGGGCGAAGAAAATCTCTCTGGCTTCTTCAGGCTGAAAAGGGACGGTGTAGGGCAAGCAGTTTGGAGTCCCCCTTTAAAAATTGGGTCTATCGAGTGGGTCCATGATAGAAGTCTGATTGAGAAGTAATAGGCTGGAGGGCCATTTGAGTGATGGGTGGTCTATAAGAGAAACAAGAATTCATTAGTACTGGAACCAGATTGATGCAGCAATAAATCCCATAGCACAGGAATATGCCAATGAGTATGATGGCAAAGACAAAGACTAACAATGTTTTCCACCAGGAAGTACCAAGGAGCCAAGATATTGTTTCCATGACAAAGTTGCTGAGGACATGGCTTCTATCTGAGCATGTAAATCTTTAAGGATATTTGTCACATTGCCAGTATTGTCAGGGATGTAAACACAACATTTAACTTCTAGGGTTATAGATGTCCTTTTCCTTAAGATACAGTTTAATAACTTAATGTCAACTGACTTGCAAAATCCTTTTACTAGTATGACCTCTGTGTCTAATAGAGAAATCTTTAATTCTGTAACTTAGGGCTGGATAACCATACTAGCAAACAAAGGCCTTGAACTAAAAACTACTCTGGCAGTTCCTTTTGATAGTTATCAGGCATTCCTGTCTGAGAATCTCTTTTGAAGCCTCCAGTTTACTTATTTATGGAAGTTACATTTAACTATTATTTTATTTAAAATGCCCAGGAATAGCTGTGTTTTGGCTTTGACTGTCTTTGCTAAGTGTTTAAGATGAAGCAAGTCAAACTGACTTTTGTTTCTATCTATTGTTAACAGTCAGCTGAGTTTTCTTGGGAGTCCTCGGGAACTTACAGCAGCTTCTCAGATCTGCTAGTGCCATTTGCGCTAGGATGGGTCCAGGCCTTGCTTGACCATGTGACTTCCCTCGGAAGCATCAGGCATGTCTCCCTTTTCTGATGACCCTCCTCTTCACAGCAAATGCACTGATTGGCTTTCTGTCCTCCACTGGTCTCATTAATCTCCCTGATCGGGAGGTTATGTGGCCTAGAGTTGCAAAGCTCTTTGGAAAAGTCCCCTATCCCCTGACTCAGACTGACTCAGAGGGCAAGAGCCAAATTTTTAATTTTAAAACTTAATCTTAAACATCCAGCAAATAAGTTTTAACAGCCTTATATTAAGAGCACTGGGCTTTAATGTCTATCTCTCTATCCTGTAGGTGATAACTCCTTATCTTAAATTAACCCAGGTTGTGAGTTCTTAAAGCAGTACCTCTGCAAAACAGGTAATCTTTAGACCATCTAAAAGCAAACTACAAAACAAAATTAACTAGGGTAAAAACATATTTAGTTCATGTAATAGCTACCTTGAATTTTGGTGGAGTTATACATTATATCCCCTGTTTGAGATCCTAGTAATCTTGACAAAAAACAACTTTTGGGCACAACTTCAAATGTACTGAAATCTAGCCTACTTTTTTCATAGTCACTTTCACATGCAGTGAGATGGGACACAGAGCCTTATCTCAAGTAAGGTGGGGCTCTTCATAGATCTTAAATACTATAGTTCTGAAACTGATCTTTGCTTTTTAAACATTATTTTACAAAGCCTACATAAATTGTTGTGAACTTGAGCAAACACAACATAATATCACATCTAAAACATGAATTAAAGAAAGGTTGAAAACTTTTAACCTTTTGTAGAAAAGTAGTAAAGTACTTTTGTGTTTTACAATAAAATCTTTACACAGATTAAGCCCTCATTAACTTAAAAATACACTTGTTGTATCTCAGTGTAAAAAGGTAACATAGAACTGTACATATCTTATTGATAACAAGCCCAGTTATAGAACACAAATGATTTAATTATATCTCCAACATGTCTTTCTTTTAAGCCTAAAATTACCATACAACTTTAGAACACCAGCTTGATATAATGCTCTTTCTAAAGCTTCTACCTAACAGACTTGTATACCTGGAAGATGTGAACACATTAATAGCACCAATTACATTGATGTTTTTATATAAACCAAGTTTAGCTTTTAAAGAGATAACCTAGCACAATTCTCTAAAAACAACAGCACTTGTTTAACCAGCTGTTTTCTTTAAGATTACTTGCTCAAAAACTTACACTTATAAGCAACTTACACAGACCTTCTTTATATCATTTACTTAAACCCTCTTAATTAATTAATCATATAGACTCTTATCCCGAAACACATTTTCCCTCTATGAAATCCATACCTAGAACCTTCTAGTTTCTTTTTTATCTGTTAACCTCCTTCTGTTCACATTTTGAAACAATACTTGTAAATTTTGAATTTAATCAGATTATTTTATAGACATCAACATTTTGTTAGGTTTTATTTTTGAACACCTAGAAAAACTTATAAGCTTAATTTTAAAGACATCTTTACTTTCATCTGTTATACCTAATTTAAATTGAGCCATTTGAATCACGTGAATCAAAGATATTTGGATCCATTTTTAAAGTTTTTCATGAGCGCTCCTCATCTGTCAATTGTTGTATCACTGCATGATATATGAACATACATACACACATACAGACATACTGACATACAACACGTAACACAAGTGTAACACAACACAATAGTGAAGGCCTTGTTGCTTTCTCAGGTGATATCTCATTGCAATGTTTAAAAACTCCATAGTTGATCAAAAATAGAACTTATCAGAAAAACATTAACTTGTCTGTAGGATCAAAATCATGAGCTCAAAAAAAAAAAATACAGAATCTTAAGAAAAAAACAAAAGTCCTAGAAAAAATTGACCGGCCTGTAATTACTCTTTGGTTTAATCTAGTTTGAGTTCCCATAAAAAGACACTTTTACCCTTTTTTTTTCCTTGGGTCTCAGATCTGTCTCCTACTGAGTGCTCCAGGCTTCTTCTATTTGCATATGAGCTTAAGCCATGACTTGGGTCTGGGAAAACTGGAATTCTGAGCACAAACCTCATGCCTAAGGCATTTTAACCATAAGTCACAATTTCCAGGTTTGGATGTTGAAAATTATGATACAAGTTTAAAATGCAATTTATAAAATTTCATACCTTTACATCTTTCTACACTAGAAAAACTTGCTCAAACAAAACTGAAAATAGGATCTCTATATCATCAGAAGAAATTTCTTTAGGATCATTAAGTCACTTTCTTTGTTCTGAAGTTCCTAAAGTAGTATTAAGTTTCATTAAATCACCTGAAAAATTTTAAAAGAGAACTACACACTACCATGTATATCCAAAATTAAGCTTTAAAAATTTCCAAGACTGTTGCTATTCAATGTTATTTCAATAAGCCAGACCAACGTCCCAATCCAACATTTTCTTTTCCTGAATCTTACACACTAAGGGGAACAGATACCAAATCATAATTTACTATCCTTGCCCAAATTAATGCACTGGTACACCTAGTGAAATCTTTTCAGGCTACCCAGTTCAAAATTGATGAAAAAATAAGACTGAATGATTGGGAGTTACTTGCCAACTTGGAAGTAGAGTTCTTCTAATTTTCTATCCTAAGTATCTAAGTTCTCTGGCATGAATTATCTGAAATCAAACTAAACAATTACCTAACCCTAACTTTTAACTGCAAGATGTGCAATGCTTCAAACTCATTTAGATACCAGATGTTACAATGAAACATCATCTTTTAGACACACATTTAGCCTAGATTATCCCCAAGAAACAATCAGACAACTAGATAAGAAAATATTTCTCCAGGTTTTGAACTTCCATTTAATTATGACTCCTATCAGTGGCACCATAGATTTTCCCATGAGTGGACCAGATGTTTTCACATAGGGGCAACTATAGGTGTAAAATTAAGGGTCTCAGTGTGACTGACTTTACTGCATTCAGGTGGAGTAATCCTTGCAGTGCAGGGAAAGAATGAGGAAATTCTCCAGAGCAAATGGCTCTGGCAGCTGCTGAGAAATCCTCAGTTTCCCCTTTACTTATAGGATTAGCACCTTTGGATAGACCCAATCCCAGGCAATCTGGCATATCTCCTAACTTTTCTAGTAGAGTCAGTTTTTATCTGCCTTAGGTCTTGAAGGGGGAAGAGGGTATGTACTTTGATCAGCTCAAGTTTTTCTCTTGATTTTTTTCTGAGTCCAAGATTTTTTTCTCTTCATAGCAGATATCATAGCTGTCTACTTTACACTGTTGGCATAATTTAGGATTTTCCCTTAGAGCAATGAAAATCTGAACATACAGCACCTCACACCATTTCCTTTTTGTAAATTGTATTAAAATTGATATTTCCCTCAGGTGGCCAGGTTTCTCCATCAGAGTTTGTATTGAGGCCAGGCCAAGAAAATGAGGCGCTTTGTCTTGAGCGTCTGAGGTTCAAAACTATCCCAATTTTTCAATACGCAGGCTAGTGGTGCACCTGGCGTATTGGAGAGAGAGAAGCTCCCGTCTGAGTGAGAAGAAAACAGGACTCAGGCGCCCACGCTGCACCAGAGAAAACTGTTCTCATTAGGGTCGTCTCCCTAGGTTTGAGCTTCCTAAACGGTCCAGAAAACCAGTCTCTCACCTTGCTTTGCCAAGGGGTTTCTGGTCCCCTTTAGCAAAGTGCTAGGGTCTCAGTTTGCCCTGTGCCAGAGACCCTGGGAGGATTCAGACTTAAGGGCATTACTGTATCCTCCTGGCCACTAAAAACCCATTGTAAAAGAGAAACATGCTCTCTTTTGTTGCCTTTGCTCTGTAGACTAGCAGATTACCTGAGGAGTTGATCCTAAAAATGCCTCTCTAGCAGCTTAAAGAGAACACAGCCCATTTTAAACATTGGGCGGTAAAACAGACTATTGAAAGTTACCTATGCACCTTAGGGAACCTGGGCAGATTTTACTAATTATCTCATGCCTTTCTGAGTCTCAACCCGAATTGCTAACATTTCTGACCTGTGAAGGAAGGGGAGCATCCAGGAGGGATTGGATGCGAGGTTGGGAGTGTTGCGTAGCCCATACAGAGGCAAATGTTGATTGGGGCTTTCCCTCAGTGCCATTCATCTACCGATCACCCTAGATACCCCTGAGGGCTGTCGGGAGGAGGTTCAAGAGAAAGGAACCTTAAGAATCCTCTGAGAGTAGCCCAGACCGGAATTCCACAGTTGTTCCAAACTCCTTCCCCCACCTCCACGCATCCAAGGCAGATCGGGATTCGGGACACCATGTACTCACGCCAATTGCTCTCCGGGCCCAGACAGAAAAGTTGGAAGCGGCTTTGGCAGAACCCAACATGCCTGCTCTGTATTGAACAGGTGATTGAGAGCTGCCTAGGCCGAGAAACCTCTCACCCGAGTCTTGAAGAGTGGCGGCTGCACTAGTTGCATTTAAGTAGCCGTCGGGTGCCCACCTTACCCTTCAGAGAGAAAGAGAGAGAAAGATGCACCTCAAACAGACATGGGGTGCGTGCACTTACCTCGGTGTAGAATCTCGGTATGGGACCTCCAATATGAAACCGCTGTTGACCGGTGACGAGTTCTTGCTTCCCCAATGTTGAAGAATAACACCAAAGAAGCACGCCGAGGCAAGGTCAGAATAGAAATTAGAAATTTATTAAAGGACAGCAGAAAAGACTTCTCCCGGAGGAAGAAGGGGACCCAAGAGGTGGAATCCGTGGAAGGGCTGTTCTTTCCCCTTTTTATAGTTCTTTCAGTGATGGAATGTAGGTTGGAGGCCTACAGGTGGGCTTAATTATCACCTTTTGGGATGGGCTATCTCCAAGTCTGTTGGGGCTGTTTTCCGGGCTCCATTAGCATTTCTTTGAGGTGGACTTTGGCCTAGGGCCTTTTCAGGACTTCATTAACATTCCATGAGTTGTCCTGCGTTTTCCCTGAGTCATTCCCAGCATGGCCTCCATTTTAGATTTCACTCGATATTAGACCCAATTTACCTGACTACACTGACTACCTAACTTTAAATCTGGCTTCACAAGGAGACCAGATCTGAGACAGGACAGGCCATTTTGGGGGAACATAGTATGGCCCAAAAGTCAGAGGACACTCCGGATAGTCACAGACCTACTTGGGGGAAGGAGGTGCCTTTGTGGGTGTGGGTGTGGGTTTGTGGTTTTGTCTAATGTTCTGAGAATAGGTAAGAAAGGCGGTTTGTTTACTTTGGAGTGAACTGATTCTAGTAAGTCGTTTGACATGGCGAGTGTTTCTAGGTCTGTGTATCCCACCGTGTACGTGGTTGTAGACTTTAGAAAACAGAAAGCTTCAATTGATGTGTCCTGTGTAGTAGAAAGCTTCCCAGCATTCATACTTCCCAATTTATGAATGGACTGCGGCTTGCCTTATCAATGAGCAACCCCTGATATCTTACTAAGTTTCTGTTTTTTTTTCTGAATCCTGGCCACTCTCCAGAATAGGCTCATGATATTGTTTCCAAGATATGTACCACCTCTAAACTCAGTGACATGGCCATGTACTTGATAGCTGAAGGGAATGGCGAGCTTCCCAGAAAACTCAGATATCTGTGATCAGGAAAAGTCTCAGTGGAGAAACACTGCTTTGGGCCTTTTGCTTACCTATTTTTCTGTTGCCCTGAATGTCAGGATGATCTTTGCCTCAGGCCACCAATTGGGAAGCATAAAGAAAACAGTTTTCAAATGCAAATGAATGGGCATCACATGTGGCTCTTTGCTTAATTGCTTTGGAAAGGAATGTGTCTGAATCAGGCTATAGGTCCTCTGTGAGGCTGTGGCTTAGATTCTCAGCACCTGATGCATTCAAAGAAAGATCCCATGTGTGCATCATAAACTACATTGGCTAAAAGAGCATTCATTGTAGAAGAATTCTCTCGCCTTTCTCTGTAAGGTTCCTGACCTCCATCAAGTAAGAATACGAACCTTTGGTTCAAATAAGATCTTCAAAGCCCTGCAGAAACTAGCCCATAGGTGCTTGGGTTTCAACTGAATCCAAATCACATGAAGAATCTATACCTGGTGCTGGGAATGTGGCTCACGCCCTAGCGTGCTCGCCTGGCATGCGTGCGGCCCGGGTTCGATCCTCAGCACCACATACAGACAAAGATGTTGTGTTCGCCAAATACTAAAAAAGAAAAGTATTAAAATTCTCTCTCTCTCCCCGTCTTTTCACTCTCTCACTCTTTCTAAAAAAAAAAAAAAAGAATCTATACCTGACAGTCAGTAGGCCTCATATTGGAGAAGCAGAGCAGTATTAACAGCAGGCCTATTTGATCATTCCTGGTTCCCAAGATGGGTGTCCAGGCCAACATGTCTTTATGCAAATGAGGGGCAAGGGAGGTTATTTTGGACACTGTCTTGTGCTGCACCCCTCATGAAAAACTCCAGCCAGAGGTTATGATGAGTGTCTGTATGGACGAAGATGAGGGCCATGTGGGAGTGTTTTGGTTTAAATTGTGGTCATTTGTGTGGCAGTTGGAACAGATGCCTGGGTCCACCTGGACTTGAACTCTGGTGTGATTCCCCTTAGAGAATGAGTTCTGGAACAGACCTCAGAGAAGTACTGGCATAAATTGTGTTGGGATTTTATGAGGCCACGCATGAGAGTCACCCTTGGAAACTGAGATCTTGGCCCAGGGTGGCTTTTCCCAGAGCACTTGGAATCTCAGCGAGGATATCACATGATTTTATTCTGAAAAACTTGGCAGCCATAATTGAGAGTCAAAACACACATGGACATCACATTGTAGACCTCATTGGGAACCTTCCTGTGAGGGTTCTCCAGAGATTTCATTGAAATGAGCTTCCTCACCATTTAATGGTTCCAGAATAAATTGAAACCCACAGTGCCTCCAACTTCCTCCTTGAAAGGTGGCTAGATAAATACCATGAAATTTTTAAAATTCCCATGACCAGGTGGCACTGGAGAATCTTTGGATATCCTGAGGATGATCATGAGTATACCAGTCAGTGCCTTGATTGACTGGTTTTTATGAAGATGGTGCCGAACAGAGATGCCAAGAAGTTGAAGCCTGCTGAGGAGTGGGCATAGAGCAGTGGTGGGCAGGTGTGTGATAAAACATCTGTGGTGGGGCCATGTGGATCTCCCATTGGCTTCCAAATGCCTTGTGAGAGACATGGTGCAGCCAGCAGTCCCTTCTATGTAAAGGCATCTTGTTATATGGAGAGGTTTCAGGGCAATGTTTAGAATCGGGTTGCTATGGTCATGGGGGCAAGCTATGTGGAATATAAGCCTGGTTGATGCATTCTTCTGCAGACCCTGACCTACCACAGGTGACAGATCTCCCTCACGCACTGGGTAACAGTTGAATTCTTTGTATTTCGTGAAGCAAATACAAAAATTCCATTTCAGCAGCAAGAAACACCACAAAAAGTGAAGGATGCCCAAATGGCTTCACAGTCCACATGTGGATACACTTAGCCCCCCGTGGCCACAGTTTACCCTAAAAGAGAGAATTCAACATTGCTGCCTCATGTTCATTGGAAAATAAGAAACCATGACCTCCAAGTCACATAGATGCAGACCCAGATTTGATGGTCTCACTACAAAGAAAGCTAAAATTCCCAACAACAACATATATTTCAAGTGCCCAACGTCAGAGGCAGATTCTCAAGAAGTCTTTAGGCCAGCAGAGCTCCATGGTTGTGGAGTGTTTACCCTGTCCCTTACTTTTGGAATCTCAGAAGGGAGGAAGATACACCAAGCCAATTGACGGCTCCTTTTGAAAAAATTGTACCACCAATGACATCATCAGCAAATATAACCCAACACTACCACAAGTTGCTGCACAAACAGATAGTTTACAATGCATACATGTGAGTTCACAATGTGTCCAGGCAAGTTCTGCAAGCAGTTCAGTGATGGCTATTGCAGAAGCTGTAGATTGGTTTTATCTTTGATTTCACCAGCACTGTGACGAAGATAGAAATTCTGGCAATAATGGCTAAAGAAAAAATTATGTAACATTCCAGAAAACACTGAAAGAAAACAATTTTCTTAACAATTTACATTGTCTTGGAGAGAATTATTAAATATAATGAAAAGGAAATGTGAAAGAAAACAAACAGATCTGTTAACCTCCTTTTTTGTTCACATTTTAAAACAATCCTCAACAGCTGTTTACCCAATTTAAATTAAGCCATTTAAATAATGTGAATAAAAAAATATTTGGATCAATTATTTCATGAGCCCTCATCATATATGATATATGGACATATGAACATTCAAACATATAACACAAAACACAAGTGTGCACACATAATATAATACATACAACACATAACCTAATAGTAAAGGCCTTATAACTTTTTACATGTGAAATCTCCATTGCAATGTTTAAAAACTCTATTGTCAAAAAATAGAACTGATCACCAAAACATTAAACTAGGTATGTATGAGCTCAAAAAAACAAAATAAAATGTGGGAAAAGGCAATAATAAAATAGATATTGAAAAAAGCATCCTGGTTCTATCTTAGATGTAAGGGTAGCCAAACTGGAATTTTGGATATCAGCTGATATGGACTTGAGTCAAATCATCTTCTTTTTGTTCTGTAGAAATCGCTTCAGTTAATCTCTCTGGAATCCAAATCGGCTGTTGTTCTCTCTGTGGAAACACACAAACAGGCCCCTGGCTCCAGACAATCATTGGGTCAGGACCTTGGTTAATCTCTCTGGAATCCAAATCGGCTACTGTTTTTCCTGTGGAAACAGACAAACAGACCCCCAACTCCAGACAATTACTGGGTCAGGACCTTTCCATTGTCCTGTTAGAATATCTTTCCAAAGAACCTTGGACTTATGCACATTTTTTGGACACATATGCCTTTCCCCAGCACTAAGTCCTGATGAATCCAAATTTTAAAAGTTTAGAATAAAAAGGGTTATTTTAAGTTTGTCTTTGGGGAATATATACCCTTTCCCAATTGCGTCTTTTTTGCTTTAATAAGTACTTTTTAATAGTTTGATGAGCTTTTTCAACTATGCCTTGTCCCTGTGGATTGTATGGGATTAATGTTATATGAGTAATGCCAAATGATGACCAAAATTGTTTAAAAGAGGTAGAAGTATAACCAGGGGCATTATCTGTTTTTAACTGTTTGGGAACGCCCACAGTGGCAAAATTTTGTAAGCAATGAGTGATAATATCTTTAGTTTTTTCTCCGGCATGAAGGGTGTCCATCAAAAATCCAGAAGAAGTATCAACTGTAACATACAAATATTTTAATTTTCCAAATCCTGGCAAGTGTGTGATGTCCATCGGCCAAATATGATTAGGTATCAATCCTCTAGGATTGACTCCAAGATTAACTTGTGGTAAAAAGGTCACACAATTTTGACATTGTTTTATTATTTGTCTAGCTTTTTCCTTAGTTATTTTAGAAGGCTTTTGTAAGGTATTAGCTTTGACATGGAACTTTTTACGAAAATTTATAGCTTCTTCTAGTGTAGAGAAAATATGTATGTCATGTGTACTTTTATTTGCTAAATCATTGCCCAAACTGATGGCTCCAGGCAATCCTGTATGTGCCCTGATATGTCCTATAAAGAATGGATCTTTTCTGTCCCAGATTATACTTTGTATAATGGAAAGCAAGGAGAAAACAGTAGAGGAATGGGAAATCCTACCAGCATCTTCAAGGCATACTATAGCATTAACTATATGCTGACTATCAAAAATAAATTAAATACAGAATCTTTAAACATCACAAAAGCTTGTAATACTGCATTAAGCTCTACATTTTGAGCTGATTGTTTGGGTACTAGAAATGTAAAAGTTTGATCAGGTGTAACTATTGCTGCTGTACCATTATTTGATCCATCAGTAAATATATTTGGAGCATTCATGATAGGTGTTTTTCTTGTCAATTTTGGAGAAATTACAGGATGCGATGACCAAAAAGACAATAAAGGATTAGATGGTAAGTGATTATGAAATGAAACATTAGATTTGCACATGATTATTGCCCAAGTATTTAACTCATTAACTAACTCATCAATTTGATTCAGAGTATGTGGAGTAATAATTTTATTGGGAGCAATCCCAAGCACTCACTTTGCTGCTTTTATTCCTTTGGGTATTAATTGTCCTATAGCCTCAGGGTACCTAGTAAGAATAGTGTTAGGAGAATAAGATAAATGTATCTATAATAATGGACCTTCTTGCAAAAATACTCCTGTAGGAATATTTTTTGTTGGTAGACAATAAATAATAAAGGCAAACTTATATCAATTCTATCCAATTGCATATTTTCCATATATGTTTTAATGATTTTTAATGCCTTTCTTGCATCAGGCGTTAACATGTACCGTGAATTGGGATATGATGGACCTTTTAGGATATCAAATAAATATCCCAACTCTCCTGTTGGTATACCTAGATAAGGCCTTATCCAATTTATGTCTCCTAATAACTTTTGAAAGTCGTTATGTGATTTGAGTTGATCTACTTGTATTTGAATTTTTGGTGGCGGTACATGGTTGAGGATAATAGAACACCTAAATAATTAATTGGAAAATTTAATTGTACTTTATCTATTGCTATATCTAGATTATTTTTTAATAAGTTTGTAAGTGTGGCATAACATTCTAGCAATGTGTTTTTAGCTTTGTGTGCTAATAATACATCATCCATATAGTGAAATATTTGTAGTTCAGGATTTTGATTTCTAAGTGGCTTGATTACTTTGTTACAATAAATTTGACACATTGTTGGGCTGTTAGCCATCCCTTGAGGCAGTACTTTCCATTCATATCTCTGATCAGAACCTTCATGATTCAGTGCAGGGATAGTAAATGCAAAACGTGGACTATCCTCAGCATGAATTGGAATTGAAAAAAAAAACCTTTAATATCTATAAGTAATTTTGTTAAACCCTCCTCCTATGGGCAATTCCTTTTAAAATGTCCTGTTTGTTCACAATTGTAGCATGTTCTTGGCCTGGCATCTAATGCCTGTTTTAGTGCAGCTGCCACAATTTGCCCTTCTTCATTAATGTCTCTGGCATCTAAAGCCTGTTTTACTGCAGTTGCCACGACTTGCTCTTGTTCATTAATGTCTCTACATAATTTAATATATGTGTTTAAATCTTCATGTTTCCATGGTCTAATTATATCTCTGCACCAACTATTCGCTTGCTCATAAGCCAGTTTTTTTAGTAATAGCATTGCTTATTCTGTTTTCCCAGAACCTCTGGTACCTGTTTGAATAAGCCTATCGACAAATTCAGCATAAAGTTAATTAGCTCCTTGTATTACTTTAGATAATTGACCTTGTAAACCTCCAAGTCCTTGTAAAGTCTTCCATGACTTAATTGCATCTACAGCAATTTATGCACATACACCAGAATCATATGCAATTTGTTGCTGCTGATCCTCATAAGGTCCCTTTCCTAACAACATATCTAGATTTCTCTGAGGATAACCAGCTGCTGCATTTCGCATAGCCGTCTCCTTGCAAAATTCCTCATTGTCAACCTTCCATAACAGGTATTGTCCTCCATTTAGCACAACTTTACACATATTAGCCCAATCTGCTGGCTTCATGTTCAAGTTGTTAATGGTTTCGACCATGCTTACAGTGAAGGGTGCTTGAGGACCATAGGTTGTTACAGCCTCTTTTATCTGCTTCACTGTTTTGAAATTTAAAGCATGGTAAACTCGCTGCCCTCCTACCTCAAATATAGAGCATGTTAATATTTGAGATCTTGTCTCAGGATCCCAACTATCAACTGTGGGGGTTGGGGGCTTCCCAGCATATGGAGGTGGCCTTGTTAGTTGGACACTTACGTCCTCTGGTGATAGAAAAGTATTAGTAGCAGTCTCCTGTAGAGGTGGTTCTGTTGGTTGGACACTTACACCCTCTGGTGATAGAAAGGTGTTAGTAGTAGTCTCCTGTTGTAAATTTCCCCCTGATGGCTTTTACTGTTTTACACTTTCTTTCTCTGTCTGACTAGCTTGAGAGGCCTTCTCTTTTACATGATTTTTTTCCTCTGTCTGACTGGTTCGAGAGACCTTCTCTTTTACTTGAATTTTTTCCTCTGTCTGACTAACTTGAGAGACCTTCTCTTTTACTTGAATCAATATGTCTTCTCCTTCCTCTACCATTGTCTGAACTGAAGGCTTTTGACTAAACAAACAAGATACGAAAGTCCACAATGGCAATGTGCCAACTGGCAGAGTCCCTGGGCTTTTCTTTTCTATTCTTTTTAAATCTTCACCATGATGGTTCCATTGTGATATATTTAACAACTCCTCCTTAAAAAGCCATGGGCTACATTTTTGTATTGTATCAACGTATGCCCTGACTGCTCTTAATTTTACTGGGATGCCTCCTTCCTCTAACAATTTACTTAACACTTTTTCAGTTTGTTTTTTTTTCTAATTTCTGATGCCATATTTCTACTATAATACAACCCAACAAGATAACACCAAACAAAACAGAGATAGAATGAAATAAAAATGGAAAAACAAAATATCATTATAGCCTTTCTCTCTATCTGTTCCTCAGACACAAATAGTTTTTCCTCAGATGTGAGCGGTTTTTCTTCCGTCTCACTCGTCTCCAGGGACAGGCTATTTAAAGCAAATGTGAAGCAAAACAAAAGAGGAATCTTAAAATGGCTACCCATCCTCTTGTCCTGCCCTCAGGGGCAAGCAGTTTACCTTATCAGTTACCCTCAGTCGCTCCCCATGCGAGCCACCAAATGCTGCAGTCTGGCTGGCCACAATCAGGAGCCACTTTTCAAAAGAAAGCAACTTTATTTTTAGAACCACAAACGCCAAGCAAAAGAGCCTCTCAAGAAAAACCCTCAGAGCCCCAACTGTCACCACCGGCTTCCCACAAGCCTTTCCCTCCCACACAAGCCTCTCTCCTCTTCCCACAATCCTCCTGCTCTTGAGACCGATTGGCTGGGTCACGTGTGGAGTCAAAAAGTCCCCCAATGAGCAGCTCTGTGATCTGAAAAGGCAGGGAAGCAGCCCAATGAGCATCACCGCAGAGGAGCCAATCAGCTAGATGTTGCTGGGGCCGCTGTGAGCCAAATATCAGCTGGCAGTCTGAAAGGGTGGGGAAACAGCTCAATGAGCATCTCCAATGAGCATCACCGCAGAGGAGCCAATCAGCTAGATGTTGCTGGGGCCACTGTGAGCCAATCATCAGCCGGCAGCTGAAAGTTTGCAGGCAGCTGGAAGTTTGCTGGGCCCCTTAGGCTGCAGCTATGAACAGGAGTTGTATGCACCATTCACTGAAGGTAGTTTTCAGTACTAGGAAACAAATATGTATTTCAGGTGGATGAATATTTCTGACAATAATCTGGTGAATAGTTGATTATAAATCCACATACTTGAACATGAATGAATTTAGGGAGTGCAAATAAGACATATATATTTCATATTTTGAAAAATCTGTAGAGTGTGTGTGTATACACACACACACACACACACACACAGATATTAAAATGTAGCAACATATATGCCAATCGAAATTCACCATGAAATACACATCATTCACAGATCCAAACATATTCAATTTACTTTACAGGGATTTATGTATAATGTTGTTCTACTAGGAGGCTCTCCCATAGTTTGAATTTCAGTTCCAACAGCGTTTACGAGGAGTGATCCCTTCTCAAAATTTGTATCTGCCAAGTCAGCCACCTCACAAGAATGTAGGTGTGATACCAGCTGGGATTCGATATGTGCATATAAAAATACATGTGCTGAATAGGCTACACACAAAGGGAGACAGGAATTCACATATTTGTTAACTTTAAAAACACATGGATATCTAATTCAATTAAAAATAGACTGGATTTATAACACCTAACCTTTATCATGCAAAAGGCAAGTTCAAGAATACACCATGCCTCTTCTGAACTGCTTGTATTTCAATTCTGATTTGGTTACTTTTCTGCATCATATTAGAATTAGTAGTCAGAGTGTAGTAGGGTATAAGTTAGTGTCAGGGATTCAGTATTTCAAATGGAAAATTGGAAAATGAATCCAATGTGTATGCAATATGTGTTACACAAATAACTTCCCACTCTAATTCAGAAAATGGCTTGACATAACCTTCGCCCAAAGAAAGACAAAATTAGAGGAGAAGAGTCAGAGAATCTGTAAATACATATATGGAATGGAAAATTCTCAGAAGTTTAAAACTTTTGAGGCTTTAGAGGAGCTTCCAAAACTTAGGGACAGGGTAAAACTCCACAAACATGGAACTCTACTGGCCTAAAGACTTCTGGAGATACTGACAATGAGGTTGGGCACTTGAAATATACATTGTTGTCAGGAGCTTTAGCTTCCTTTTTAGTGAGAACATCAAAGCTGAGTCTGCATCTATGTGACCTGGAGGACATGGTTTCCTATTTTTCAATGAACATGAGGCAGCAGTGTTGAATTTTCTCTTTGTAGCTAAACTGTGACCACTTAGGGCTAAGTGTCTCCCCATGTGGACTTGAAAGCCATTTGGTCATCCTCCAGTGTTCATGTTATTTCTTGCTCCTGCACTGGGTGTTTTGTATTTGCTTCAAGGCATATAAGGAGTTCAACTGAGACACAGTCCTGGAGGGTGTCCTGTAATATGTGGGGGGTCAGGGTCTGCAGGAGAATGCAACAACCAGGCTTCTATCCAACATTGCTTGCCCCCTTGATCATAGCAACCAGATTGTGAACATTGCCCTGAAAACTCTCTATGTAACAATATGCCTTTATATACAAGGGTGTGCTGGCTGCACCATGTCATTCACAAGCCATTTGGAGCCAGTGTAAGATCCACATGACCCCACCACAGATGTTTTATCACACACCTGCACACCACTGCTCTAGGCCTACTACTCAGAAAGCTCCAACTTACTGACATCTCAGTTCTACACCATTTTCATGAAACACAGTCAATCAAGGCACTGTCTGGTACCCTCATGATCAGCAACAGGACATCCTACGGTTCTCCAGTGCCACCTGGTCATGGAAATTTCAAAAATGAAGTTTTTGAAATTTCATAAATGAAGTTGAAGGCACTGTGGGTTTCAATTCATTCAGGAACCATTAAATGATGAGGAACTCATTTCAATGAAAGCTCTGGAGAACTCTCAGAGACAAGGCTTCCCAAAGAGTAGGCAAAAGGTCACATTGTGGTCTACAATGTGAGGTCCATGTGTGTTTTTACTCTCAACTACGGCTGCCAATCTTTCAGAATAAAATCATGGCATATCTTGGATGAGATTCCCAGTGCTCTGTGGAAAGCCCCCCTGGGCGTAGATCTCAGTTTCCAAGGACGACTCTCATGGGTGGACTCCTAAAATCCAAACACAATACATGGCAATACTTCTCTGAGGTCAGTTACAGAACACAGTCTCTAAGGGGAATCACACCTGAGTTCAATCCTAGGTGGACCCAGTCATCTCTTCCAAACACCAAACAAATGACCACAATTAAAACCAAAACACTCCCACATGGCCCTTATCTTCTTCCAATAGACACACATAATATCCATTGGCTGGGGGTTTTCATGAGGGGCGCTGTGCAAGACAGTGTCCAAAATAAACTTCCTTGCCCCTCATTTGCCTAAAGTCAGGGTGTCCTGGACACCCTTCCTGTTAACCATGAGTGATCAAATAGGACTGCTGTTAATACTGTTCCAATTCTCCAATTTGAGGCCTACTGGCTCTGGGGTTTAGATTCTTTATGTGAATTGGAGTTATGAGAAAACCCACGCATCTCTGGGCTAGCCTCTGCAGGGCTTTGAAGAACTCATTTGACCGAAAGATCCCGATTCACAATTGATAAAGATCAGGATCCTTAGAGGAAGGCGAGAGACTTCATCCACAATGACTGTTCTTTTGGCTATTTTGGTTTTGGATACAGAAGAGATTTTTCTTTAGATCCCTCAGGTGCTGAAAATCTAACCACAGCATCACAGAGGGCAAAGAGGCTTATTCAGACCCATCCCATTTCAAAGCAATTAAGCAAAGAGCCACAGGTGATGCCCATTCATTACAATTTGAAAATTGTTTGCTTCAGCCTTCACCAAGGTGTGGCCTGAGGCAAAGACCTTCCTGACATTCAGGGCAACAGAACAATAGGTAAGCAAAAGGCTTAAAGCAGGGTTTCCCACTGAGACTCTTCTGGTCACGCTGGTATCTGAGTTTTCTGAGATGCTCGCCATTTCCTTCAGCTATCCAGTACATGGCCATGTCACAGAGTTTGGTGGTGGTACATATCTTGAACACAAAACCATTTGCCCATTCTGGACAGTGCCCACAATTCAGGAAGAAAACAGAAACTTAAGGAGATAGGAGGTGTTGCCAATCGAAAAGTCAAACCGCAGTCCATTCACAAATTGGGCAGAATGAATGCTGGGAAGCTTTCTACTAGACAGGACACATCCATTGATACATTCTCTTTTCTAATGTCGACAACCACGGACACAGTGGGATACACAGACCTAGAAACACTCGCCTTGTCAAATGACTTACTAGAAATAGTCCACTTCAAACCAAACAAACTGCTTTTCCTATCAATTCTCAGAACATGTGACAAAGCCACAAACACACACCCACACCCACAAAGGCAACTTCTTTACCCAAGAAGGTCTGTGAATATCCGGAGTGTCCTCTGACTGGTTGGCCATTATTTTTTCCCCCAAAATGGCCTGTCCTGTCTCAGATCTGGTCTCCTTGGCCAACACTGTGAAGTTGTCAGGAGCCAGGGGTGAGCCACTACCTGCTTTTTCATGAAAGACCCCTCTTCAGAGCTTTCCTGGCATTTGGCCATCATCATATCAGTAGGTACCAAAAAAGACTTACTCTGTTCTTGGTAAATCCAAATAAGTTAGCCCACTGGGACTGTGACTGGGACTGTCTCTGGATGCCAGGCTTCTTGGATCCCAAGTTCAGAGAGCTCCATCACCAATAAATTAGTTAGTTCACTTCCTTCAGGAACTGAATTATGACACTACCTTGGCAACCACTTTGTTTTAACAGTAGCTTCGAAGGGTCTCATGTGATGGAGGCTGCCTCTACTTCCTGTGACAGTTTCACAAGTTAAAATGGTATATCAACCATAGGCACCTGGGAACAGCTCACCATACAAGCCTCGTTTGGTCCGTCTTCTCTACATAAAGAAGAAAGTGGCTGATTCAGACAAATCCCTTCATTCTGAGCAGGTTGTTTGCCATGGAAGATGACTTTTGCTCTCTCAGGTCCTAAATAGCTGCATACATCTTCTCCAGGGATAATTTCTGCATGGACCTTGAGGTTCTCTGCCGGTGGAAGATCCCCTCTATTTCTGTATTGTAAGACAAACTCTGTCCCTGCTCTTCTGTATAGTTAGATTGAGGGAAAAGTGTATGGTAAGGCTTAATAACAGGTTCGATTTGGCTTAGGAATCATTCTGATTGATGAATAATGGTATTGGGTACCTGTGATATTTACAAGAATATACAAGTGAAATATAAGTATGAAAACAGAAATCTAGGTAAGATATGAAGCCCAGAAGAGCATTAGGCTCTTGATTGGGATACTTAGCTTTGAATTTTGTTCTGCACAGATGTGTCAGATAAATCGATATACCATGGCATAGGACCTTGTACCTTGGATGATTGAATGTTGAAGAGAACATCCAGTCAAACAGGGATAGTCGGTATTATTAGAAAGATAGTTGGTAGGTTTAGGAAGAAGGGTGAGTATAGGATTGGCAGCAAAAGTTCTTCAGCAATTGGGTTTCAGATAGAGAGTGAATGTAAAAGTTAGTATATGTGAAGAGTCAGTCACAATGATGAACTGGGGAAAATATATAGGAAAGCAGATATGAATACAGACATTATGAAATCAAACAAAGTATAAAGTCAGTGATAGGATTAGGCATTTTTAACAGGGTTGTTGTTGAATATATAATCTAAGGAAGAAACAAATATGTACTCAACAATAGGATTGACATTTGAGAGCATTAGGCAACCTGCACATAGATGTTTTTAGTAATCCATGCTCACTTTCCATTTAGGCTTTCGTACAATCAAAGTGTGACCTTTGCTTTTTTGTCGAGAATATTACTGTGATAAAATGTATATGGACATCAGGTGACATGAGTATTTCTTCCACCAATTCTGTGAGCAATATTTTGAAGACGTATAAATAAGTGTTGGGTGTAAAATTAGGTGTACCTGGAGTCTTTGGATATAGAGATAATGCATGAATAGACTATCCTGAGAATAAATAATATAACTGGTTCCAACTTTAAATAATTTTTTGAATTGATATCTGAAAATATACAGAAAATCTTATATTGCTATACAATCATTCATTCCATCCTGTTACATTCTAATGGTAATATGAGTGTTATGGTTTATCATGAAGAGTGTGTGAGTTTTGCTTCAAAAGTGATTGTGGAAGTCAAAAATAATGTGTTTGGCAAGAAGTCTCATGAAAAGACCAGTCAAGAGACCTGGAGGAATAAATGTGTTCTGAAGAAGGAATTGATTAAACATGAAAAAAAATTCTTATAAATTTGTGAAACTCTGGATGAAATATATATACTATTATATATATATATATATATATATATATATATATATATATATATATTTGAATATATGTAGAATACATAGGTAAAATATATGTATGAAAACAGAAATCTAAGTAAGATTTGAAGCCCAGAAGGGCATTGGTCCCTTGATTGGGACTACTTAGCTTTGAATTACTTTCTGCAAAGTTGTCTCAGATAAATCCATATACAATGACATAGGACCTTGTACCTTGGATGATTGAATGTAGAAGCGAACATCCAGTCAAAAAGGGATAGTTGGTAGTGAAAGTTTAATAAAATAGGTACTTGTCACTTCCTGTGTTTCTGTATGCTTAATAAAACACTGTTGAAATCTTGAGAATTGTTTGCTAATCTTGTTCCCAGAATGTGCTGTCCCCATCTGCCAAACTGCAGATTGTACTCCCTCACCCGGTTAAGCGCTAACTGCCCACTGACCCTTACCCATCAATAAACTTCCCTCCCTGCCCTCTCCAAGAAAAGTATATAAGCTCTGCTGAAGCTGTTCTCAGGACTCTCTGCTCTATTCAAGTGAACTCTGAGCCCCAGCATGCTGGACCCCCAGTAAATCCTTTGCTGTTGCATGTTAAAGTCTCTTGGTTGTCCCTTCCTCTGACACTAGCCCGACCTTTACATATGGAGGTTCCACAGAGATCAAGCAGCGGTGGACGAGAGACCCCAATGGACCCCCCTCAGATAAGTAAGGCGCCTCTTTCTGGTTTCAGGTTTCATGTTAGGGTTTGGCAAAATGGCTGTCAATGAAGAGTGTGAGCTCTCTCTGATGGTGGCTGACAGTCGTGTTACAGAACCACAGGCCACGTCCCTGGAGGACGCCTGAGAGGACTCGGGAAATTGAGGAACAATAGTCTCCTTGACTCAGTGATATTTTGTTTTGGATTCAGTATTGCCAGTCCATCGGATTTTGCCGGCTACTCAGTCATGGTCTCAGTGTTGAACGTCCATTGCCTGTCTTTATTGTCTTGTCTTGCCTGTGTCATGTGTCTTGCTTTCACTGTTTGTGTATCTCTCATTATGGAACAGAGCACTTCAATGCCTCTGTCCCTGACCCTTGATCACTATACCAAAGTCCGTTTAAGGGCTCAGAATCTCTTTATTTCAGTAAAGCCCCGGATGTGGTAGACTCTCTGTACCTCCGAATGACCCACCTTTGGAGTCGGATGGCCCCTAGAAGGATCTTTCTACTTCCCACTAATTTATAATTCAGAGATATTGTCTTTCAGCCGTGGCCAGATAGTCATCTGGATCAACAGCCATATATTTTAATTCAGCAGGACCTCTGCAAATTTCCTCCTCAATGGGTCAAGCCTTTCCTTGCCCCTGCCCCCGCAATGACTCCTTCCCCCAGGAACTCACAAACACTCTGCTCCTCCTCCTCCTCCACACTCTGTTTTCCCTTTGTCACCAGATTTGAGTCTACTGGACTCTCCTCCCCCTCCTTATCCCCTGCCCTCATCCTCTAACCCCCAACACCCTCTAAGTGATACCCCTGCTGCTGACTGAGCCTCTCCTCCATTGAAGGAAGCTAAGCCGGCCCAGTGCCCTCCAGGTAATTCCCCTGCAGCACACACAGCACCTCCTCCCATGGAGGAAGCTGGCCCTGCTAAAGGAACTCGCTGGCGGTGAATGATTGAAAACCCTGGAACTCTTGGGATGCCTCCCCTTCGACCCTATGGACCAATGATTGACAATGGCCATTGGGGGAAAATTCAAGCCTACCAGTATTGGCCGTTCTTCTCTTCAGACCTATGGAACTTAAAAAATAGCAATCCCCCTTTTACCGAGGACCCCACCCGGCTCTCAGGTGTGGTTGAGTCATTGATGTTTTCACACCAGCCTACTTCGGATGACAGCCAACAACTGCTAGGGACTTTCTTCATGACAGAGGAAAAAAAGGGAATTCTCCAGGAAGCTAAAAAAAAATCCTTGGACCAGGTTTGCATCCGACACAACTTACCAACATAATCAAAGCCGGCTTTCCCTTGAACCGACCCAACTGGGACCCCAACACCTTTGAAGGTAGGGAGCATCTGTCCACTTATCGCCGGGCTCTAATAGTGGGTCTCCGAGCAGCCGCTAGTGACCAACTAATTTGGCCAAGGTAAGAGAGATTATCAGGGGCCTGATGAATCTCCCTCTATGTTTCTAGAGAGAATTATGGAGGCATATAGGAGCTATAATCCTTTTTATCGTCAGGCAGAGAATCAAAAGGCATCTGTCACGATGGCCTTTTGGACAAACTGCCCTGGATATTAAAACAAAGTTACAAAGCTTAGATTGATTACAAGATATGACTTTGAGAGATTTAGTCAGAGAAGCTGAGAAGGTATACTATAAGAGAGAAACTGAGGAAGAGAAGGGAGCAAATGGAGGATAAAAGAAACAAAAGGCAGAGTAAGGCGTTGACTAAGGTCCAGGTCACAACAACAAATAGGCCAAAAATTAAGAAACAGGGAGACAAGAAGGTATACATTGGCCCACGACAGAGGCCACCCTTGGCCTCAGATCAATGTGCCTACTCAAACAAAAAGGACACTGGGCAAAAATTGACATAGAAAGCGACAGCCACGCCAGCCAGCCATTCTGACTCTGGAGGATGACTAAGAAAGTCGGGGCTCAGATCCCCTCCCCGAGCTCAGAGTAACTTTTGAAGTGGAGGGGACCCCAGTAAACTTTGAAGTGGATACAGGGGCAATATACTGAGCCCATAAGGCCACATTGGACCCTCTATCAAATAAAAAATCTCTATTTCAAGGGGCTAATGGCAGTAAATATCGGGCTTGGACAACTAAGAGGACCATGGACCTGGGAAAAGGAAAAATCCATCACTCCTTCCTAGTAGTCCCAGAATGCCTGGCCCCATTGATGGGCGGAGATCTGCTCACCAAGCTCTGGGCCAAAATAAATTTTAACCCTGAAGGCCCTTAAGTGGAATTTCTAAATCTTTCAGTAAAAACTCCAAGAGCCACGGCTCTAACTACGTCAGTAGAAAATGTACATCAACTCACTCACCTTGGTTCAAAGAAACTGCAGGCATTCCTGAAGGATCAAGAACAGAGTTTTCCACTAACAGACTCACAGTGAAGAAAATAACTGAATGGGTAACAAAAGCCTGTTGGGTTCATCAATTGGTAAATGCTTACCCTTCCAAGCTTCCTGTATGAAAGCACATACGAGGAACCAAACCAGGACAATACTGGGAAGTGGACATTACTGAAATAAAGCCAGCAAGGTATGGACTTAAATATCTCCTAGTCTTTGTAGATACATTTTCAGGATGCATTTAAGCCTTCCCC
Organism: Callospermophilus lateralis; assembly: GCF_048772815.1. Taxonomy (NCBI): domain Eukaryota; kingdom Metazoa; phylum Chordata; class Mammalia; order Rodentia; family Sciuridae; genus Callospermophilus; species Callospermophilus lateralis. The sequence continues at coordinate 1,074,102 of NW_027513464.1, forward strand.
ACAAAAAAAAGAAAAAAAAAAGAAAAGAAATAGCGCAAATTTTGGTCAAGAATATCCTAGAAGATATTTTTCCAAGATACAGCCTGCCTAAGTTAATAGGGTCTGATAATGGACCGGCGTTCATGGCCCAGGTAAGTCAGGGGTTAGCCAGGACCCTGGGGATTAATTGGAAGTTACATTGTGCTTATAGACCCCAGAGTTTAGGACAGGTAGAAAGAATGAACCAAACCATTAAACAGACCTTAAAAAAATTAAGCTTAGAGACCGGAATAAAAGATTGTACTATGCTCCTGCCTTATGCACTGTTAAATGAAGAAAATACTCACTCTGATTTTAGTGTAACCTCACCCCCTATGAAATTCTCTATGGTGCCCCTCCTCCAGTAAGGGACCTAACACCAACTCTAAGACCTTACAATCCCTTCCACACCAGCTTGCTTGACAGACTTAAAGCTCTTGAAAGAATTCAGTGACACCTGTGAAAACAGCTGGCCACTGCCTACCAAACTGGGGACGAGGGGACTCCACATCGATATCAAGTAAGAGACTTTGTCTTCGTAAGACGACATCAGGTGACATCGCTGGAACCCCGCTGGAAAGGACCATTCCAGGTGCTACTTATAACACCTACAGTGGTAAAGGTAGATGGAATCACTTCCTGGATGCATGCCTCTCATCTCAAGCCTGCGCCCTGTCCAGACATTGACTGGAAACTGGAATTGGCTGGAAACTGGAAAAGACTGGTAACCCTTTCAAATTGCACATTCGCCGTGTGGATAAGGCTATAGACTCTCCCCTTGACCACCAGTATTTCTAACCCTCATCACCCCTTTCAGCAGCGATGGCTGATCACAAATTCTACTGGACAAGAAGTTTAATCAATCTTGCATACAGCCCCCTTAGGGACCTGGTGGCCATCTCTCCACCCAGACATTTGTCAGCTGGCTATATGTCTTTCCTATTCAGATATCCCTGAAGAAGAGGATCCCACTAAAATTCCATTAAATCCCTTCCGTATCATATGTAATGGAAACAAACATTATGGATGTAGGGACACGTGAGCCAGATGCAGGTCGGCTAGCCTAGATTACTATGTTTGCCCGGTGAACTATCAAAGCCACAAACAGCCATGGCTGTGTGTGGGAAAAGCCGACTTCTTCTGTAATCAAGGGGATGTGAGCATACAGGGGCTGCACGATGGAACCCAAACTCCTAATCAAATTCAGTACACAGCATTGGCCATATTACCAATAAGATAACCTAAATCGATGGCACCCAGAGGGGTCTCTAGATCCTCAAATTCTGTGGAACCTTTTTAACTTTGGGAAGGGCTCAAAGGCGTGAAAAGAGATTCCCCTATGTGGAGGCCTTTTCCGTCCTTCGCTCACATCCTGAACTATGCTTCTCCAATAGATCCTCACCCTCAGCCTTCTGCTCTAGTCTCTCTGCTGTCACTCCCACCTCAACAACCTGATTTCTCCCATCCCGTTACTAGATCAACAACCCAAACATCCGCCGGTTCTCAGACCATTGCCCCCTTGCTGAGGTAGCAGGTACTTAGTTACCACTCTACCCACTCACTCCTCTCTTCTCCTGTCAGCACCCATACGGGGTTTCACCAGGTCTTTTTACCAGCTAACCTAAAGCTCAAAATAGCTGAGAAGACCCCTATCCAAGATGTAATAAAAATGGTCTTTAAAGTTGCTTTGTCATCACTGAAAACAGGTTACTAAGAATTTAAAGTCCCTCACAGGCTTTTTGAATACACACTCCCATCTTCCCCTGTTTTCTACATGTTCTACTGCTCAAGTTTTTGTTGCTAGAAAATCCCAAACCCCTTTCCCATTATTCTTTTACATCTCTCCGTACTCATTCTCAGATCCTCGGAACTGCTCTAAGTCCCGCCTTCCCTCTCTTTCCCCTCTGTTCCACACCCACAGAAAAGTCTTAACTGATCTTCTCCAGATGTCTTCACCATGGCTGACTTTAGGACGTTCAGCAAAAGAGTCCCTATAAAAGAGTTCAGTGTAGACAAACTTCCTGTTTTCATGTGGCCCTGTTCTACTTGGCCACTGGCTAAAACAATCAGTACTTGTAAGCTAGACACCCCCTTACTAGTTTTTCACAAAATATGTGAACAAGGCCTCTGACTTTGAGCTGGGGCTTCAAAGAGATGGCTACATTTCTATGATAAAGAAGTTACCAACTGGCTCCATGGTAACAGCTGGCAAGCGGAAAAAAGAAAGGGATGAAATATCTCTCCCCCTCCCAGGTGTCCTTGAAAAGTTAATTTGCTCAGAACAGAGGAAAAAAACATAAAAAAACCTGCTTTTTGTGAATTTCTGCTGACTGTGAACTTCTGAGCACATTCCCTTACATGTTGGGTACAAAATTCTGAAACTTCCTAAACTTGGGGTTCATGGGATTAATTGATTACAACAGAAGCAATGCCCTCTGAATCCGTTTGCAACCAAATAGGACTGTTTCCCTAGCTTTGGTGCTATCTTAGGTGCCTTGTCTTGACTGTTCCTACAAGAGTATAATTCTATATACTTAAACATTTTTATGTTTTCATTAAATGGTCAACAGTGGTGATTAAATGTGTAATGGAGCAGAGGTTACCCAGAGTGCTCTATCATGATGCAGGTTCATTTGAAGATCAAACAGGGGGGCATACAACCCGGTTCCACAGGCAACATATATCCCTCACTTCAGCCATCCTATTAGGAATACGAGTTGCTGCAGGGGAGGTCACAGGAACCACTGCCTTGGTCCATGGTACAAAGCAAAATACCCAATTAGAAGCAGCAATAGACCAAAACTTAAAGATATTAGAAACCTCCATCACAGCTTTGTGGGAATCTTTAACCTCTCTCTCTGATGTTGTTTCATACAACAATCGAGGGTTGGACCTCCTCTTCATGAGAGAATGGTGCCTTTGTGCTGCATTGAGGGAAGAATGTTATTTTTATGGCAACAATACTGGAGTTGTAAAAAATTTATGAGTAAAATAAAAGGATGCCTTGAAGAGTGTCAACGAAAGAGAGAGGCCCAAAAAGGGTGGTTTGAATCTTGGTTCACACAGTCCCCCTGGTTAACTATACGTTTATCAACCTTGGTCAGTCCAATAATAATACTCACATTCTTGTTAACTATAAAACCCTGTTTGCTCAACCATGTATTTTCATTTCTCCAACCTCAAATTAGACAAGTTAAACTTATGGTAATACCCCACTAGCAGACATAGAATGTGACACCACTCCAATGATCACTTTTATGATTAAAAGTAGCCAGAAGAAGACGTGGGGAATGAAAGGTTAATAAAATGGTACTTGTCACTTCCTCTTTTTCTGTATGCTTAACAAAACACTGTTGAAATCTTGAGAACTGTTTGCTAATCTTGTTCCCAGAATGTGCTGTCTCCAACTTCCAAAATATATAATGTACTCCCTCTCCCGGTTGCATGCAAACTGCCCACTCGCCCTGACCCATCAATAAACTTCCCTCCCTGCCCTCTACAAGGAAAACACATAAGCTCTGCTTAAGATGTCCTCACGGCTCTCTGCTCGATTCAAGGGAGCTCTGAGCCCCAGCATGCTGGACCCCCAATAAACCCTTTGCTGTTCCATGAGACAGTCTCTTGGTGGTCTCTTCCTCCGACGCTCACCTGAACATTACTTGGATGATTGAATGTAGAAGAGAACATCCAGTCAAAAAGGGATAGTCGGTAGGATTAGGAAGATAGTCGGTATGTTTAGGAAGGAGAGTGAGTATAGGATTTGGAACAAAAGTTTTTTAGCAATAGGGTTTTGGTTAGAGAGTGAATGTAAATGTGAGCACATATGAACCATCACAATGATGAACTGGGGAAAATATGTAGGAAAGCAGATATCAATAGAGACATTACGAAATCAGGCAAAGTATAAAGTGTGTGATAGAATTAGGCATTTTCAACAGGGTTGATTTTGGATATATTATCTTAGGAAGAAACGAATATATTGTCACAAATAGGATTGACTTTTGAGAGCATTAGGCAACCTGGACATGGATGTTTTTAGTAATCCATGTTAACTTTACATTTAGGCTTTGGTAGAAACATAAGTGTGACCTTTTCTTTTTGTGTCCAGAATATTACTGGGTTAAATTGTATATGTAGATCAGGTGACATGAATATTTCTTCCACCATTTCTGGGAGCCATAATTTGAATACGTATAAATTAGTATTGAGTTTACAATGAGGTGTACCCTGTTTCTATGAATATAGAGACAATGCATGAATAGACTATACTGTGAATAAATAATATAACTGGTTCCACTTTAAATAATGGATTGATTTGATATCTGAAAATATATAAGAAATCTTATATTGATATACAATCATTCATTCCATCCAGTTATACATCTAATGGTAATATTAGGGTTATGGTTTATCATGAACGGTGTGTGAGTTTTGCTTCAAAAGGGATTATGGAAATCAAAAATAATGGGTTTGGTAAGAAGTCTCATGAAAAGACCAGTCAAGAAACATGGAGGAATACATGTGTTCTGAAACAGAAAATTATTGAAAGTGAAACACATACCCATAATTTTGCTAACTTGTGGATGAAATATATATGCTCTATTATGTGCATTACCTGAAGAAATAGTAATGTACCAGTGGCGAATAAGAATGAACATGAAAATACACATCATGTCCCATATGAATCTACTTGTATTAATGAGAAATTGGGTCAATTATTGTAGAAATATTAGGATATGTATGCACCATTCACTGAAGTTAGTTTTCATTACTAGGAAGCAAATATGTATTTCAGGTGGATGAATATTTCAGAGAATAACCTTTTGAAATGTTGACTATAAATCCACATACATGAATATGAAAAAATTTAGGGAGTGTATAATAAGGCATATATATATTTTATATTTTAAAAAAATCTGGAGTGTGTATATATACACAGAGAGAGAGAGAGAGAGACATTAAAAAGTAGCAATATATATGCCAATCGAAATTCACCGTGATATATATATCTTACACAGATAGAAAAATATTCAATTTACTAAACATGGATTTATGTATAATATTGTTCAACTAGGAGGCTCACACATAGGATGAATTTTCAAATCCCATAGCGTTTAGGTGGAGTGATCACTTCTCATCATTTGTATCTGTCAAGTCAGACACCTCACAAGAACGTATGTGTGATACCAGGTAGTATTCTATATGTGCATATAAAAATAGATGTGCTCAATAGGTTACATAAAATGGGAGAGAGGAATTCACATATTTGTTAAATTTAAAAATACATGGAGAACTATTTCAATTTAAATCGACTAGATTTATAGCACCTACATTTTGTCATGCAAAAGCCATGTCCAACTATACACCATGCCTCCTCTGAACTGCTTGTATTTATATTCTGTTTGGGTTATTTTTCTTCATCTTATTAGGATTAGTAGTCAGAGACAAGTAGGGTATGGGTTAGTGTCACGGATTCAGTATTTCAAATGGAAAATAGGAAAATAAATCCAATGTGTATGCAAATATGTGCCACAAAAAATATTCCCACTCTCATCCAGAAAAATGCCTTGAAATTATCTTCACCCCAGGTAAAACACAATTAGAAAAGAAGAGTTAGAAAATCTGTGAATACATATGTGGAATGGAAAATGCTCAGGAGTTCACAACCTTGGAGGTGGTAGAGGAGTTTCCAAAAGTAAGGGACAGTGTAAACACTCCACAATCATGGAGCTATGCTGGCCTAAAGACTTCTTGAGAAACTGCCTCTGAGTTTGGGCATTTGAAATATATGTTGTTGTCAGGAGCTTTAGCTTCCTTTGAAGTGAGACCATCAAACCTGGGTCAGTATCTATGTGACCTGGAGGACATGGTTTCTTATTTTCCGATGAACATGAGGCAGCAGTGCTGAAGTCTCTTTGTAGGTAAACTGTGGCCTCTTCGGGCAAAGTGACACCCCGTGTGGACTTTGAAGCCATTTGGTCATCCTCCACTTTTCGTGGTGTTTTTTTGCTGCTGCACTGGGAGTTTGGTATTTGATTCATGACATACAAGGAGTTCAACTGGGACACAGTGCATGAGGGAGTCTTGTAACGTGTGGTGGGTCAGGCTCTGCAGGAGAATGCACCAACTGGGCTTCTATTCCACATTGCTTGCCGCCTTGACCATAGCAACCTAATTCTGAACATTGCCCTGAAAACTCTGCATATAACAAGATGCCTTTTCATATAATGGTCTCCTGGCTGCATCAAGTCAGTCACAAGCCATTTGGACGCCAATGGCAGATCCACATGGCCACATCACAGATGTATTATCACACACCTGCCTACCACTGCTCTAGGCCCACTACTCAGCTGGCTCCAACTTACTGGCATCTCTGTTCTACACCATTTTCATGAAACCCAGTCAATCAAGGCACTGTCTGTTACACTCATGATCAGCAACAGGACATCCAATGGTTCTCCAGTGCCATCTGGTCATTGGGAATTTCAAAAATTTCATGGTGTTTTCCTTTCCATTTTTCAAGAATGAAGTTGGAGGCACTTTGGGGTTTCCATTCATCCAGGAACCATTACATGGGGAGGAAGCTCATTTCAATGAAAGCTCTGAGGAACTCTAACAGGCAAGGCTTCCCTAACACTGGCCAAAAGGTCACATGAAGCCAGGCCCATTGAGGTCTACAACGTGAGGTCCATGTGTCTTTTGACTTTAACTATGGCTGCCAAGTTATTCAGAATAAAATCATGTGATATCCTTGCTGAGATTTTCAGCTCTCTGTGGAAAGCCATCCTGGGCCTAGATCTCAGGTTTCAAGGGCAACTCTCATGTGTGGCCTCCTACAATGCCAACACAATTAATGGCAATACTTCTCTGAGGTCTGTTCCAGAACTCAGTCTCCAAGGAGAATCACACCAGAGTTCAAGCCCATGTGGACCCTGTCATCTCTTCCAAACGCCACACAAATGACCACAATTAAAACCAAAACATTCCCACATGGCCCTCATCTTCATCCATATAGGCACTCATCATAAACTCTGGCTGGAGGTTTCCATGAGGGATGCAGCCCAAGACAGTGTCCAAAATATCCACCATTGCCCCTCATTTGTCTAAATTTAGGGTGGTCTGGAAACCCTTTCTGTGAACCAAGAGTGATCAAATAGGCGTGCCGTTAATACTGCTCTGCTTCTCCAATTTGAGGCCTACTGACTGTCAGGTATAGATTGCTTATGTGATTTGGCATCATGAGAGAAACCAAGCACTTATGCAGGACTTTGAATAACTCATTTGACCTATAGGAATCCTATTCTCACTTGATGGACGTCAGGAACCTAACAGAGAAAGGCAAGAGACTTCATCCACAATGACTGATCCTTTTGCCATTTTGGTTTTGGATGCACACATGGGATCTTCTTTAGATTTATCAGGAGCTGAGAATCTTAGCCACAGCCTCAACCAGGGCCTAGTGTCTGATTAAGACACATCCCTTTCCAAAGAAATTAAGCAATGAGCCACAGGTGATGCCCATTCATTTCCATTTGAAAACTGTTTCTTCAGGCTTCAAAAAGGGGTGGCCTGAAACAAAGACCTTCCTGACATTCAAGGCAACAGAACCATAGGTAAGCAAATGGCCCAAAGCAGGCTTTCTCTAATGAGACTTTACTGGTCACACTAATATCTGAGATGTTCCCATTCCCTTCAGCTATCAAGAACATGGCCATGTCACAGAGCATGGAGGTTATACATATCTTGGACAATAAATCATGAGCTCATTCTGGAGAGTGGCCAGAGTTCAGGAAGAAAACCGGAACTTAGGAAGTTAGTAGTTGTTTCCTATCCATAAGACAAGCCACAGTCTATTCATCACTTATGAACGATGAATGCTGGGAAGCTTTCTACTAGACAGGACACCTCCATTGATGCATTCTCTTTTCTAATGTCTAAAACCACGGACACAGTGGATACACAGACATAGAAACACTCGCCTTGTCAAAAGAGTTACTATCAACAGTAGACTCCAAAGCAAACGAACCACCTTTATTACCTATTCGCAGAATATGAGACAAAACCACAAACTCACACCCACACACATAAAGTCACCTCATTCCCAAAAGTGGATCTGTGACTATCTGGAGTGTCCTCTGACTGGTGGGCCATACTATGTTCCTCTCGAAATGGCCTTTCCTCTCTCAGATTTTGTCTCCTTGGCCAACTCTGTGATGCTTTGAGGAGCCTGCAGTTAGCCACTACCTGCTATCTCAGGAAAGGCCTCTCTTCAGAGCTCAATTGGCATTTGGCCATCCTCAAATCAGTAGATACCAAGAAGGTCTGAATCTGTACTTGGTAAATACAAACAAGTGAACCCACTGGGACTGGGACTGGGACTGGCTCTCGGTGCCTGGCTTCTTGCATCACAATTTCAGAGAGTTCCATCACCAAGGAAGTTAGCTAGGACACTTCCTTCAGGAACTGAATGAGGTCACTGCCTTGGCAACAACTTTGTCCTAACCGTTGCTTCCAAGGGTTCCATGAGATGGAGGCTGCTCCTACTTTGTGTGACAATTTGACTTGTTACAATGGTATATCAAAATAGGCACCTGGGAACAGCTCTCCACGCAGGCCTGCTTAGGTCCATCTTCTCTACATTAAGAAGAGAAAGGCTGATGCATACACATCCCTTCGTCCTGTTCAGGTTGTTTTCCATGAAGATGGATTTTGCTCTCTCAGATCCTTCATAGCTGCCTACATCTTCTCCAGGGATCATTTCTGCATCGAAGTTTGAGGTTCTCAGCAGTTGGAAGATACCCTACATTCCTGTATTGTAAGGCGAACTCTGTCCCTGCTCTTTTGTAATTTTAGATTGAAGCAACAGTGTATGGTTAGGGTTAATAACAGGTTCGATTTGGGCAAGGAATCATTATGCGGGATGAATAATGGTATTGGGAACCTGCAATATTTATAGGAATATAGAGATGAAATATAAGTATGAAAACAGAAATCTAGGTAAGATTTGAAGCTCAGAAATGCATTGGGCAACTGATTGCGATACGTAGCTTTGAATTACGTTCTAGATACATGTTTCAGAAAAATCGATATACAATGGCATAGGATCTTGTACCTTGGATGATTGAATGTAGTAGAGAACATCTACTCAAAAAGGGATAGTCGATAGGATCAGGAACATAGTCAGTATGTTTCGGAAGAAGAGTGAGTATAGGATTTGGACCAAAGTTCATAAGCAATAGGGTTTCGGTTAGAGAGTGAATGTCAATGTCAGCACATGTGAAGGGTCAGTCACAATGTTGAACTGGAGAAAATATGTAGGAAAGTAGATATCAATAGAGACATTAGGAAATCAGGCAAAGTACAAAGTGAGTGAAAAAATTAGACATTTTCAATGGTATTGAGGTTGAATATATAATCTTAGGAAGAAACAAATATGTAGTCACCAACAGGATGATCATTTGAGAGCATTAGGCAACCTGGACATGGATGTTTTTAGTAATCCATGTTCAGTTTCCGTTTAGGCTTTGTTACAGTCATACGTGTGACTTTTGCATTTTGTGTCCAGAATACTACTGTGATAACATGCATATGTAGATCAGGTGACATGAGTATTTCTTCCACCATTTCTGTGAGCAATATTTTGAAGATGTATAAATTAGTATTGGGGGTACAAAGAGGTGTAACCTGTGTCTATGAATATAGAGATAATGCATGAATAGACCATACTGTGAATAGATAATATAACTGGTTCCACTTTACAAAATGTATTGAATTGATATCTGAAAATATATAAGAAATCTTATATTAACATAAAATCATTCATTCCAACCAGTTATACATCTAATAGTGATATTATAGTTATGATTTATCATGCAGTGTGTGTCCGTTTTGCTTCAAAAGTGATAAAGGAATTCGAAAATAATGTGTTTGGAAAGAAATCTCATGAAAAGATCAGTCAAGAAACATGGAGGAATCCATGTGTTCTAAAGCAGGAAGTGATTGAAAGTGAAACAAATGCCTATAAATTTGCTAACCTGTGGAGGAAATATATATCCTATGATGTGCATAAACTGAAGAAATTGTAATGTCCCAGTGTTGAATAATAATGAACATCGATAAACACATCATGTCCCATAGGCATCTATTTGCATTGATGATAAACTGTGTCAGTTACTATAGAAATATTAGGATTTGTATGCACCATTCACTGAAGTTAGTTTTCAGTACTAGGAAGCAAATATGTATTTCAGGTGGATGAAATTTTTTGAGAATAATCTTGTGAAAAGTTGATTATAAATCCACATTCATGAACATGAATAAAATTAGGGAGTGTATATAAGACACATATATTTCATATTTTGAAAAATAGAAGGAGAGAGTGTATATATATATATATATATATATATATATATATATATATATATATAAATATATATACACACACAGACACACACACATACACACCCAGAGACATTAAAAATAGCAATATATGCCAATCAAAATTCACCATGAAATATATATCATCCACAGATCCAAAAATATTCATTGTACTGAACATGGATTTGTGTATAATTTTGTTCAACTAGGAAGCTCACCCATAGGTTGAATTTTCAGTTCCAACGACATTTAGAAGGAGTGATCTTTTCTCTCAATTTGTATCTGCCAAGTTAGCCACCTCACAAGAATGTACGTGTAGTACCAGGTAGGATTCTCTATGTGTATATAAAAATATATTTGCTGAGTAGGCTACAGAGAAAGAGAGACAAGAATTCACATATTTGTTATCTTTAAAACCACATGGACAACTATTGCAACAAAAAATTGTCTAGATTTATAACCCCTAACCTTTAAAATGCAAAAGGCAAGTCCAACTATACACCATGTCTCCTCTGAACTGCTTGTATTTCTATTATGTTTGGGTTATTTTTCTGCCTCATATTAGGATTAGTAGTCAGAGACTAGTAGGGTGTGGTTTAGTGTCAGAGATAAAGTATTTGAAATGGAAAATTGGAAAATGAATCCAATATGTATGCAAATATGTCCTACACAAAAGTCTTCCCACTCTCATCCAGATAAATCCTTTGACATTACCTTCACCCCATGTAAGATGCAATTCGAAGAGAAGAGTTAGAAAATCTGTGAATACATATCTGGAATGGAAAATGCACAGGAGTTCACAACCTTGGAGGTGGTAGAGGAGTTTCCAAAAGTAAGTGACTGTGTAAACACTCCACAAACATGGAACTCTGCTGGCCAATAGCCTTCTTGTAAAACTGCCTCTGAGTTTGGACACTTGAAATATATCTTGTTGTCTGGAGCTTTAGCTTCATTTCTGGTGAGACCATCAAACCTGGATCTGCATCTATGTGACCTGGAGGACATCGTTTCTTATTTTCCATTGAACATGTGGTACCAGTGTTGATTTCTCTCTTTGTTGGTAAACTGTGGCCACTGGAAGCTTATTGTCTCCCTGAGTGGACTGTGAAGCCATTTGGTCATCCTGCCCTTTTTGTGGTGTTTCTTTCTTTTTTTTTTTAATTTTATTTTTTTATTGGTTGTTCAAAACCCTACAAAGCTCTTGACATATCATATTTCATACATTAGCATACATTAGCTTCAAGTGAGTTATGAACTCCCTTTTTTGCCCCAAGTACAGATTGCAGAATCACATGGGTTACACATCCACATTTTTACATAATACCATAATAGTAACTGTTGTATTCTGCTACCTTTCCTATCCTCTACTATCCCCCCTCCCCTCCCCTCCCATCTTCTCTCTCTACCCCTTCTACTGTAATTCATTTCTCACCTTGTTTATTTTCCCATTCCACTTACAACCTCTTATATGTAATTTAGTATAACAATGAGGGTCTCCCTCCGTTTCCATGCAATTCCCCTTTTCTCTCCCTTTCCCTCCCACCTCATGTCTCTGTTTAATGTTAATCTTTTCTTCCTGCTCTTCCTCCCTGCTTTATTCTTAGTTGCTCTCATTATATCAAAGATGACATTTGGTATTTGTTTTTTAGGGATTGGCTAGCTTCACTAAGCATAATCTGCTCTAGTGCCATCCATTTCCCTGCAAATTCCAAGATTTTGTCATTTTTTAGTGCTGCGTAATACTCCATGGTGTATAGATGCCACATTTTTTTAATCCATTCATCCATTGAAGGGCATCTGGGTTGGTTCCACAATCTAGCTATTGTAAATTGTGCTGCTATGAACATCGATGTGGCAGTATCCCTGTAATACGCTCTTTTAAGGTCTTCAGGGAATAGTCCGAGAAGGGCAATAGCTGGGTCAAATGGTGGTTCCATTCCCAGCTTTCCCAGGAATCTCCATACTGCTTTCCAAATTGGCCGCACCAATTTGCAGCCCCACCAGCAATGTACAAGAGAACCCTTTTCTCACTCCAGTAAGATTGGCAGCCATTATGAAATCAAACAACAACAAGTGCTGGCGAGGTTGTGGTGTTTCTTGATGCTGCAATGGGAGGTTGGTATTTGCTTCATGAAATACAAGGAGTTCAACTAGGATATAGGGCTGGAGGGAGTTCTGTCACGTGTGTTGGGTCAGGGTGTGCAGGAGAATTCACCAACCAGGGTTCTATCCCACATAACTTGCCCCCTTGACCATAGCAACTTGATTGTGAACATTGCCCTGAAACCTCTCCATATAACAAGATGCCTTTTCATATAATGGTCTGCTGGCTGTACCAAGTCAGTCACAAGCTATTTGGAAGCCAATGGCAGATCCACATGGCGACACCACAGTTGTATTATCACACACCTGCCCACCACTGCTCTAGGCCCACTACTCAGCAGGCTCCAACTTACTGGCATCTCTGTTCTGCACCATTTTCATGAAACCCAGTCAATCAAGGCACTGTCTGTAACACAACAATCAAGCCACTGTCTGCAACAGAACATCCAATGGTTCTCCAGTGCCACTTGGTCATTGGGAATTTCAAAAATATCATGGTATTTATCTATCCATTTTTCAAGAATGAAGTTGGAGGCACTTTGGGGTTTCCATTCTTCAAGGAACCATTACATGGGGAGGAAGCTCATTTCAATGAAAGCTCTGAGGAACTCTAACAGGCAAGGCTTCCCAAACACTGGCCAAAAGGTCACATGAAGCAAGGCCTATGGAGGTCTACAACGGGAGGTCCATGTGTCTTTTGACTCTTAACTATGGCTGCCAAGTTTTTCAGAATAAAATTATGCGATATCCTTGCTGAGATTTTCAGTTCTCTGAGGAAAGCCATCCTGGGCCTAGATCTCAGGTTTCAAAGGCAACTCTCATGTGTGGCCTCCTACAATGCCAAAACAATTAATGGCAATACTTCTCTGAGGTCAGTTCCAGAACTCAGTCTCTAAGAGGAATCACACCTGAGTTCAAGACAATGTGGAACCTGTCAACTCTTCCAACCGCCACACAAATGACCACAATTAAAACCAAAACATTCCCACATGGCCCTCATCTTCAGCCGTATAGACACTCATCATAAACTCTAGCTGGAGGTTTCCATGAGGGGCGCTGCCAAAGACAATGTCCAAAATATGCACCCTTGCCCCCCATGTGTCTAAATTCAGTGTGGCCTGGACACCCTTCCTTTGAACCAGGAGTGATCAAATAGGCCTGCTGTTAATGCTGCTCTGCTTCTCCAATTTGAGGCCTACTGACAGTCAGGTATAGATTCATTATGTGATTTGGCATCATGAGAGAACCCAAGTACTTCTGCAGGATTTGAATAACTCATTTGACCCATAGGAATCCTATTCTCACTTGATGGATTTCCGGAACCTATCAGAGGAAGGCAAGAGACTTCATCTACAATGACTGATCTTTTTGCCATTTTGGTTTTGGATGCACACATGGGATCTTCTTTACATCTATCAGGAGCTGAGAATCTTAGCCACAGCCTCAAACAGGGCCTAGTGTCTGATTAAGACACCATCCTTTTCAAAGCAATTAAGCAAAGAGGCACAGGAGATGCCCATTCATTTTCATTTGAAAACTGTTTCTTCAGGCTTCACAAAAGGGTGGCCTGAGGCAAACACCTTCCTGACATTCAAGGCAATAGAACCATCGTTAAGCAAATGGACCAAAGCAGGGTTTCTCCACTGAGACTTTACTGCTCACACTGATGTCTGAGTTTACCGAGATGTTCCCATTCCCTTCAGCTATCAAGAACATGGACATGTCACAGAGCTTGGAGGTGGTACATATCTTGCACAATAAATCATGAGCCTATTCTGGAGAGTGGCCAGAATTCAGGAAGAAAACAGGAACTTAGGATGTTAGTAGGTGTTTAAGATCCATAAGGCAAACCACAGTCCATTCATCAATTGAGCAGGATGAATGCTGGGAAGCTTTCTACTAGACAGGACACCTCCATTGATGCATTCTCTTTTCTAATGTCTAAAACCACGGACACAGTGGATACACAGACATAGAAAGTCGCCTTGTCAAAAGACTTACTAGAAACAGTCGACTCCAAACCAAACCAACCACCTTTCCTACCTATTCTCAGAACATGAGACAAAACCGCAAACTCACACCCACACACAAAGGCACCTCCTTCCCAAAAGTAGGTCTGTAACTATCCGGAATGTCTTCTGACTGGTGGGCCATACTATGTTCCCCACAAAATGGCCTCTCCTCTCTCAGATCTTGTCTCCTTGGCCAACTCTGTGATGCTTTGAGGAGCCAACCGTTAGCCACTACCTGCTATCTCAGGAAAAGCTTCTCTTCAGAGCTCTACTGACATTTGGCCATCCTCACATCAGTAGGTACCAAGAAGGTATGATCTGTACTTGGTAAATCCAAACAAGTGAGCCCACTGGGACAGGGACTGGGACTGGCTCTCGGTGCCTGGCTTCTTGCATCAAAATTTCCGAATGTTCCATCACCAAGGAAGTTAGGTAGGTCACTTCCTTCAGGAACTGAAAGAGGTCACTGCCTTGGCAACAACTTTGCCCTAACCGTTGCTTCCAAGGGTTCCATTAGATAGAGGCTGCCCCTACTTCCTTTGAAAATTTGACTAGTTTCAATTGTATATCAAAATAGGCACCTGGGAACAGCTCTCCATGCAGGTCTGGTTAGGTCAATCTTCTCTACATTAAAAAGAGAGAGGCTGATGCATACACATCCCTTTTTCCTGTCTAGATTTTTTGCCATTGAAGATGGCTTTTGCTCTCACAGGTCCTTCATAGCTGCTGACATCTTCTCCAGGGATTATTTCTGCATCGAACTTTGAGGTTCTCAGCAGTTGGCAGATACCCTACATTCCTGTATTGTAAGGCGAACTCTGTCCCTGCTCTTTTGTAATTTTAGATTGAAGCAACAGTGTATGGTTAGGGTTAATAACAAGTTCGATTTGGGTAAGGAATCATTATGCGGGATGAATAATGGTATTGGGAACCTGCAATATTTATAGGAATATAGAGATAAAATATAAGTATGAAAACAGAAATCTAGGTAAGATTTGAAGCTCAGAAATGCATTGGGCAACTGATTGCGATACGTAGCTTTGAATTACGTTCTAGATACATGTTTCAGAAAAATCGATATACAATGGCATAGGATCTTGTACCTTGGATGATTGAATGTAGTAGAGAACATCTACTCAAAAAGGGATAGTCGATAGGATCAGAAAGATAGTCAGTATGTTTCGGAAGAAGAGCGAGTATAGGATTTGGACCAAAGATCTTTAGCAATAGTGTTTCCGTTACAGAGTGAATGTCAATGTCAGCACATGTGAAGTGTCAGTCACAATGTTGAACTGCAGAAAATATGTAGGAAAGTAGATATCAATACAGACATTAGGAAATCAGGCAAAAGTATCAAGTGAGTGAAAAAATTAAACATTTTCAACAGTTTTGAGGTTGAATATATAATCTTAGGAAGAAACAAATATGTAGCCAGCAATAGTATTGACATTTGAGAGCATTAGGCAACCTGGTCAGGGATGTTTTTAGTAATCCATGTTCAGTTTACCTTTAGGCTTTGGTACAATCATACGTGTGGCTTTTGCATTTTGTGTCCAGAATATTACAGTGATAACATGCATATGTAGATCAGGTGACATGAGTATTTCCTCCACCATTTCTGGGAGCAATATTTCAAATATGTATAGATTAGTATTGGGGGTACAACCAGGTGTACCCTGTGTCTATGAATATAGAGATAATGCATGAATAGACCATACTGTGAATAAATAATATAACTTGTTAAACTTTAAACAATGTATTGAATGGATATCAGAAAATATATAAAAAATCTTTTATGGATATATAATCATTCATTCCAACCAGTAATACATCTAATGGTGATATTACAGTGATGGTTTATCATGAAGTGTGTGTCCGTTTTGCTTCTAAAGTGATAAAGGAAATCGAAAATAATGTGTTTGGATAGAAGTCTCATGAACAGACCAGTCAAGAAACATGGAGGAATACATGTGTTCTGAAGCAGGAAGTGATTGAAAGTGAAACAAATGCCTATATATTTGCTAACCTGTGGAGGAAATATATATCCTACGATGTGCATAAAATGAAGAAATTTTAATGTCCCATTGTTGAATAAAAATGAACATCAATATACACATCATGTCCTATAGGAATCTACTTGCTTTGATGATAAACTGTGTCAGTTACTGTAAAAATATTAGGGTTTGTAAGCACGATTCACTGAAGTTAGTTCTCAGGACGAGGAAACAAATATGTATTTCAGGTGGTTGAATGTTTCTGAGAATAATCTTATGAAAAGTTGATTTTATATCCACATACATGAATATGAATGAATTTAGATAGTGTTTAATAGACACATGTTTTTCATATTTTGAAAAATCTAGATATATATATATATATATATATATATATATATATATATATATATATATATAACTCATGGAGTAATATTACAATGAAAATTTGACAAGATTTATAACACATACCCTTGATAAAGCAGAAGGAAATTCCAAGTATATACCATGCCTCCTATTAAAGGCCTGTATTTCTATTCTGTTAGTTTTCTTTTTATCCATCATATTAGCATTAGTAGTCAGAGTCTATTAGGGTATGTGTTAGTGTCGGGGATCAGTATTTCAAATGAAAATAGGAAAATAAATCTAATGTGTATGCAAATATGTGCTACACAAAAATCTTGCCACTCTCATCCAGAACAATTCCTTTACATTAACTTCACTCCAAGTAAGACACAATTAGTGGAGAGGAGTTCGAAAACCTGTGATCACATATGTGGAACTGAAAATGTTCAGGAGTTTACAACATTGGATGTGGTAGAGCAGTTTCCAAAAGTAAGGGAGAGGTTAAACACTCCACAAACTTGGAGCTCTGCTGGCCTTAAGACTTCTTGAGAAAATGCCTCTCAGGTTGGGAACATGAAATATATGAAGTTGTCAGGAGATTTAGCTTCCTCATTGTGACACCATCAAATGTGGGTCTGCATCTATGTGACCTGGAGGAAATGGTTCCTTATTTTCTAATGAACATGAGGCAGCAGTTCTGAATTCTTTCTTGGTAAACTGTGGCCACTGGGAGTTAAGTGTCTCCCCGTGTGGTCTGTGAAGCCATTTGGTCATCCTCCATTTTTGTGGTGTTTCTTACTGCTGCACTGGGAGTTTGGAATTGGCTTAATGAAATACAAGGAGTTCAACTGGGACACAATTCTGGAGGGAGCTCTGACACGTGTGATTGCTCAGGGTCTTCAGGAGAATGTTCGAAACATGGGTCTATCGCACATAGCTTTCCCCTTGACTATAGCAACCAGATTCTGAACATTGCCCTGAAACCTCTCAATAAAACAAGATGCCTTTACATATAAGGGTCTGCTGCATGCACCATATCAGTCACAAGTATTTTGGAAGCCAAAGGGAGATCCACGTGGTCCCACCACAGATATTTATTCACAAATGTATAGTCCACTGCTCTAGCCCCAATACTCAGCAGGCTCCAACTTACTGACATCTCGGTTCTGTACCATTTTCATGACAACCAGTCAATCAAGGAACTGTCTGGTACACACATGATCAGCAACAGGACATCCAAAGTTTCTCCAGTGCCACCTGGTCATGGAAATTTCAAAAATTTCATGGTATTTGTATAGCCATTTTTCAAGGATGATGTTGGAGGCACTGTGGGTTTCAATTCATTCAGGAACCATTAAATGGTGAGTAAGCTCATTTCAATGAAAGCTCTGAAGAACTCTCACAGGCAAGGCTTCCCAATGAGTGCCCAAAAGTTCACATGAAGCCAGGCTCATTGAGGTCTACAATATGAGGTACATGTGTGTTTTGAGTCTCAACTATGACTTCCAAGTCTTTCAGTAAAAAAATCATGTGTTACCCTGGCTGAGATTCCCAGTGCTCGGTGGAAAGCCACCCTGGGCCTAGATCTCAGTTTCCAAGGGCTAATCTCATGTGTGGCCTCCTATAATCCCAAAACAATTCATGGCAATACTTCTCTCAAGTCAGTTCCAGAACTCAGTCTCTAAGGAGTATCAGAGCAGAGTTCAAGCCCTGGTGGACCAAGTCATCTCTTCCAACCGCCACACAAATGACCACAATTAAAACCAAAACACTCCTACATGACCCTCATCTTCTTCCATAAAGACACTCATCATAACATATGGCTGGAGGTTTCCATGAGGGGCACAGCCCAAGACAGTGTCCAAAATAAGCTCCCTTGCCCCTCATTTGCCTAAAGTCAGGGTGGCTTGGACACCCATCTTGTGAACCAGGAGTGATCTTTAAGGGTAAAAGAAATTGAAATTAAAGTGTAAAAGTTAAAGTGTAAAAGACCGGGTTTGTAAAGTTTCTAAGATTCAAGGCCTGATTTAAAATGTAAAGGACCAGGTATTGTTAAGTTCCTATGCTACATGAAAAATCTGAAATTCCTGTTACTTGTAGGACAATTTCTGGACTGCCCAGTAAATATTCCCCCTGATCGCCTGGTTGTTTAATAACCTAGGACCCTGTGTGGCTTGGCACATATGCATCACAGGGCCTAATCTAATCAATTTGAATCTGTACCCCGCTGTAGAACTGACCTATCCCTCCTGCCTGACATGTTCCCACCAATGAATGAACTAATCATGTTTAGGATTTGTTGTTTGATTTTCCCGCAGTGTATGATGATTTGTTAAAAGATACTGTGATATATGTAAAGTCTCGCCCTCCCCAAAAAGTGTACTTAAGCACTGCTCAACCTCAGCTCGGAGATCTGGGCTGCTCTCCCTTCTTGAGTGACCACGGAGCCCTAGCATACTGGATTGGATCCTCAATAAATGTCTTTTGCTGTTGCATGAGCCGTGGTCTCATACATGAACATGAATGAATTTAAGGAGTGTATAATAAGACACATATATTTCATATTTTGAATAATCTATAGAGTGCAGATTTTTCACAAAACACATACAGAGATATTAAAAAGTAGCAATATATATGCCAATCAAAATTCATCATGAAATACATATCATACACAGATCCAAAAATATTTATTTTACTTAACATGGATTTATGTGTAATGTTGTTCAACTAGGAAGCTCACGCATAGGTTGAATTTTCAGTTCCTACAGCGTTTAGGAGGAGTGATCTCTTCTCACAATTTGTATCTGCCAAGTAGGCCACCTCACAATAATGTACGTGTGGTACCAGGTAGGATTCTATTTGTGCATATAAAAATACATGTGCTGAATAGGCAACAGAGAAAGGGAGACAGGAATTCACATATTTGATACCTTTCAAAACACATGGAGAACTATATCAATTAAAAATTAACCAGATTTTTAACAACTACCCTTTATCATGCAAAAGGCAAGTCCAACTATACACCATGCCTCTTCTGAACTGCTTGTATTTCTATTCTGTTTGGGTTATTTTTCTCCATCATATTAGCATTAGTAGTCAGAGTCTAGTAGGGTATGCGTTAGTGTCATGGATTCAGTAATTCAAATGGAAATAAAGGAAAATGAATCCATTGTGTATGCAAATATGCGCTACAAAAAAACTTTCCACTCTCATTCAGAGCAATGCCTTGACATTACCTTCACCCAAGTAAGATACAATTAGAGGACAAGAGTTAGAAAATCTCTGAATACATATCTGGAATGGAAAATGCTCAGGAGTTCACAAGCTTGGGCATTTTAGAGGAGTTTTCAAACTTAAGGGACAGGATAAACAGTCCAAATTCATGGAACTCTGCTGGCCTAAAGACTTCTTGAGAAACTGCCTCTGAGGTTGGGCACTTGAAATATATGTTGTTGTCAGGAGCTTTAGCTTCCTTTGTAGTGATACCATCAAAGATGGGTCTTCATTTATCTGACCTGGAGGACATGGTTTCTTATTTTCCAAAAGAACATGAGGCAGCAGTGCTCAATTCTTCCTTTGAAGGTAAACTGTGGCCACGGAGGGGTAAGTGTCTCCCCGTCTTGACTGTGAAGCCAATTGGCCATCCTACAATTTTCGTGGTGTTTCTTGCTGCTGCACTGGGCTTTTCGTTTTTCCTTCATGAAATACAAGGAGTTCAACTGGGACACAGTGCTGGAGCGAGTTCTGTCACGTGTGGAGGGTCAGGGTCTACAGGAGAATTCACCAACCAGACTTCTATCCCACATAACTTGAAACATTATCCATAGCAAACTGATTCTGAACATTGTCCTGAAACCTTTACATATAACAAGATGCCTTTACAGATAAGGGTCGGCTAGCTGTACCATGTAAGCCACAAGCCATTTGGAAGTCAATGGCAGACCCAAATGGCCCCACCACAGATGTTTTATCATACACCTGCACACCACAGCCCTGGGCCCACTTCTCAGCACTCTCCAACTTACTGGCATCTCTGTTCTGCACAATTTTCATGAAATCGAGTCAGTCAAGGCACTGTCTGGTACACTCATGATCAGCAAGAAGACATCCAAAGGTTCTCCAGTGCCACCTGGTCAGGGGAATTTCATGGTATTTATAGAGCCATTTTTCAAGGATGAAGTTGGAGGCACTGTGGGTTTCAATTCATTCAGGAACCATTAAATGTTGAGGAAAATCATTTCAATGAAAGCTCTTGAGAACTCTCACAGGTAAGGCTTCCCAAAGAGTGGCCAAAATACACATATATTTCATATTTTGAAAAATCTTGACAGTATATATATATATATATATATATATATATATATATATATATATACAAACACACACAGACATTAAAAACTAGCAATATATATGCCAATCGAAATTCATCATGAAATATATATCATCCACGTATCCAAAAATATTCATTTTACTGAACATGGATTTATGTATAATGTTGTTCAACTAGGAAGCTCACCCATAGGTTGAATTTTCAGTTCCAACAGCGTTTAGGAGGAGTGAACTTTTCTCACAATTTGTATCTGCCAAGTCAGCCACCTCACAAGAATATATGTGTGATACAAGGTACAATTCTATATGTGCATATAAAAATACATGTGCTGAATAGGATACAAAGAAATGGGGGAGACAGGAATTCATATATTTGATAAGTTTAAAAATACATGGACAACTCTTTCAACAAAAAATTGACTAGATTTAAAACTCCTTCCCTATATAATGGAAAAGTTAATTCAATGGTACACCATGCCTCCTCTGATATGTTTGTATTTCTGTTCTATTTGGGTTATTTTTCTCCATTACGTTAGGATTAGTTGTCAGAGTCTTGTAGGGTATGGGTTAGTTTCAGGGATTCAGTATTTCGAAAGGAAAATTGGAAAATGAATCCAATGTGTATGCAAATATGTGCTACACAAAAATCTTCCGACTCTCATCCACAACAATGCCTTGACCTTAACTTCGTCCCAAGTAACACATGTAGAGGAGATGAGTAAGAAAATCTGTGATTACATATCTGGAATTTAATATGCTCAGGAGTTCACAAACTTGCAGGTAGAAGGCGAGATTCCAATAGTAAGGGACAATGTGAACACTCCAAAAACATGGAGCTCTGCTAGCCTAAAGGCTTCTTGAAAAACTGGCTCTGATGTTGGGCTCTTGAAATATATGTTGTTGTCAGGAGCTTTAGCTTTTTTTGTAGTGAGACCATAAAAGCTGGGTCTGCATCTATGTGACCTGGAGGAGATGCTTTCTTATTTACCAATGATCATGAGGCAGCATTGCTGAATTCTCTCTTTCGGGGTCAACTGTGGCCACTTGGGGCTAAGTGTCTCCTCATGTGGACTGTGAAGCCATTTGATCATCCTCCAATTTTTGTGATATTTTTTGCTGCTACACTGGGAGTTCAGTATTTCCTTCACGAAATACAAGGAGTTCACCTGGGACACAGTGCTGGAGGGAGTTCTGTCACGTGTGGTGGGACAGGGTCTGCAGGAGAATGCACAAATCAGGCTTCTGTCCAACATAGCTTGACCCCTTGACCATAGGAACCTGATTCTGAACATTGCCCTGAAACTTACCCATATAACAAGAATCATTTACATATAAGGGTCTGCTGGCTGCACCATGTCAGTCACAAGCCATTTGGAAGCCATTGGGAAATCCACATGGAAGCACCACAGATGTTTTATCTCACACATGCCCACCTTTGCTCTAGGCCCACTATTCAGCAGGCTCCAACTTACTGGAATCTCTGTTCTACACCATTTTCGTGAAACCCAGCCAATCAAGGCACTGTCTGGTACACTCATGATCACCAACAGGATATCCAATGGTTCTCCAGTGCCTCCTGGATATGGGAATTTCAAAAATTTCATGGTATTTATCGAGCACATCTTTCAAGGTTGAAGTTGGAGGCACTGAGTGTTTCATTTAATTCGGTAACCATTAAATGGTGAAGAAGCTCATTTCAAAGAAAGATCTGGAGAACTCTCACTGCCAAGATTTCCCAAAGAGTGGCCAAAAGGCCACATGAAGCCAGGCCCATTGAGGTCTACAATGTGAAGTGCATTTGTGTTTTGACTCTCAACTATTGCTGCCAAGTGTTTCAGAATAAAATTATGTGATACCTTGGCTGAGATTCCCAGTGCTCTGTGGAAAGCCACACTGGGAATAGATCTCAGTTTCCAATGGTGACTCTCATGTGTGGCCTCCTAATATCCCAACACAATTCATGGCAATACTTCTCTGAGGTCAGTTCCAGGACTCAGTCTCTATAGGGTATCACACCAGAGTTCAAGCCCAGGTGGACCCAGTCATCGCTTCCAACTTCCACACAAATAACCACAATTAAAACCAAAACACTCCCACATGGCCCTCATCTTCTTCCATATAGACACTCCTCATAACCTCTGGCTGGATGTTTCCATGAGGGGCGCAGCCCAACACAGAGTCCAAATAACCTCGCTTGCCCGTCATTTTCCTAAAGGCAGGGTGGCCTGTACACCCTTCCTGTGAACCACAAGGGATCAAAAATGCCTTCCTTTAATACTGCTCTGCTTCTCCAATTTGAGGCCTACTGACTGTCAGGTATAGATTCTTTATGTGATTTGGAGTCATGAGAAAACACAAGCATGTATGGGATAGCCTTTGCAGGGCTTAGAAGAACTCATTTGATTCAAAGGATCTCTATTCTCACTTGATGGTGGTCAGGAACCTAAGAGAGGAAGGCGAGAGACTTCATCAACAATTACTGATCTCTTTCCCATTTTGGTTTTGGATGCACACATGGGATCATTCTTTAGATGCATCAGGTGCTGAGAACCTAAGCCACAGCCTCACACAGGGCCAAGAGACTGATTCCGACACATCCATTTCCAAAGAAATTAACAAAGAGCCACAGGTGATGCCCATTTATTTCCATTTTAAAACTGTTTTCTTCAGGCTTCACAAAGCGGTGTCTTGAGGCCAAGACCTTCCTCACATTCAGGGGAAGAGAAGAATTGGTTAGCAAAAAACCCAAAGCAGAGTTTCTCCACTGAGGCTTTCCTGGTCACACTGATATCTGAGTTTTTTGAGATGCTAGCCATTCCCTTTAGCTATCCATTACATGGCCTTGTCACAGAGCTTGGAGGTGGTACATATCTTGGACACAAAACCATGAGCCTATTCTGGAGAGTGGCCAGAATCAGGAAGAAAACAGGAACTTAGGAAATTAGTAGGTGTTGCCCATCCATAAGGGAAGCCACAGTCCATTCATCAATTGGGCAGAATGAATGCTGGGTAGGTTTCTACTAAACAGGACACATCCATTGATGAATTCTCTTTTCAAATGTCTACAACCACAGACACAGTGGGATACACAGACATAGAAACACTCACTTTGTGAAACGACTTACTAGGAACAGTCCACTCCAAACCAAACAAACCGCCTTTTTTACCTATTCTCAGAAAATGAGACAAAACCACAAACTCACACCCACACCCACAAAGGCACCTCCTTCCCCCAAAGAGGTCTGTGACTATCCGGAGTGTCCTCTGACTTGTGAGCCTTATTATGTTCCCTGAAATGTTCTGTCCTGTCTCAGATCTGGTCTTTTTGGCCAAATCTGTGAAGTGGTCAGGAGCCAGCTGTGAGCAACTTCCTGCTTTCTCAGGAAAGGCCCCTCTTCTGAGCTCTCCTGAAATTTGGCCATTCTCACATCAGTATGTACCAAGAAAGACTGACTCTGTTCTTGGTAAATACAAATAAGTGATCCCACTGGGAATGGTACTGGGACTGCCTCTGGTAGCCTGGCTTCCTGGATCCCAAGTTCAGAGAGTTCTATCACCAAAGAAGTGAGGAAGGTCACCTCCTTTGTGAACTGAATGAGGTCACTGCTTTGGAAACCACTTTGTCCTAAAATTTGCTTCCAAGGTTCCCATGAGATGGAGGCTGCCCCTATTTCCTGTGATACGTTCACAACTGAGGATTGTATATCAACCATAGGCAGCCAGGAACAGCTGTCTACACTGGACTGGTTTGGTCCATCTTCTCTACATTAAGAAGAGTGAGGCTTATTCTGACACATCCCTTCATCCTGACTGGGTTGTTTGCCATGGAAGATGACTTTTGCTCTCTCAGGTCCTTCATAGCTGCCTACATCTTCTCCAGGGATCATTTCTGCATGAAACTTTGAGGTTCTCAGCAGGTGGAAGATCCCCTACACTCCTGTATTGGAAGACTAATTCTGTCCCTCCTCTTCTGTAAAGTTAGATTGAGGAAACATTGTATGGTTAAGGTTAATAACAGCTTCCATTTGGGTTAGGAATCATTCTCTTGGATGAATAATGGTATTGGAATTTTGCTATATTTTCAAGAATATATAGGTGAAATATAAGTATGAAAAAAGAAATCTAGGTAATTTTTGAAGCACAGAAGGGAATTGGCCCCACTATTGGGATTCTTAGCTTTGAATTATGTTCTGCACAGGTGTCTCAGATTAATTGATATACAATGGCATAGGACCTTGTCTTTTGGATGATTGAATGTCGAAGAGAAAATCCAGTCCAAAAGGGATAGTTGGTGGATTAGGAAGATATTCGGTAGATTTAGAATGAAGAGTGTGTATAGCATTTGGACCAAAAGATCTTTAGCAATAGGGTTTTGGGTAGAGAGTGAAAGTAAATGTCAGCACATGTGAAGAGTCAGTCATAA
The DNA here is from genome assembly GCF_048772815.1 of Callospermophilus lateralis. Classification (NCBI taxonomy): domain Eukaryota; kingdom Metazoa; phylum Chordata; class Mammalia; order Rodentia; family Sciuridae; genus Callospermophilus; species Callospermophilus lateralis. The sequence continues at coordinate 1,099,703 of NW_027513464.1, forward strand.
TGATGAAATGGGAAAAAAAATACAGGAAATCAGATTTCAATAGAGACATTAGGAAATCAGGCAAAGTATAAAGTGAGTGATAGGATTAGACATTTTCAACAGGGTTGAGGTTGAATATGTAATTTCAGGAAGAAACAAATATGTAGTCACCAATAGGATTCACTTTTGAGAGCATTAGGCAACCTGGACATGGATTTTTTTTTTAATCCATGCTCACTTTCCATTTAGGATTTGGTACAATCATAAGTGTGACCTTGCTTTTTGTTTCCACAATATTACTGTGATTAATGTATATATAGATCAGGTGACATGAGTATTTCTTCCACCATTTCTGGGAGCAATATTTTGAAGACATATAATTTAGTATTGTGGGTACAAATAGGTATACTCTGTATTATATGAATATAAAGATAATGCATGAATAGACCATACTGTGAATAAATAATATAACTGGATCCAAATTTAAATAATGGATTGAATTGATATCTGAATATATATTGGAAATCATATATTGATATTCATACAATCATTCCAACCAGTTATACATCTAATGGTAATATCACTGTTATGGTTTATCATGAAGTCTGTGTGAGCTTTGCTTCTAAAATGATTATGGAAATTGAAAATAATGTGCTTGGAAAGAAGTCTCATTAAAAGAGCAGTCAAGAAACCTGGGGGAATACATATGTTCTGAAGCAGGAAGTAATTGAAAGTGAAAAAAATGCCTATGAATTTGTGAATTTGTGAATGAAATATGTATTCTATTATGTGCAAAAACTGAAGAAATATTAATGTACCAGTTTTGAATAAAAATGAACGTCAAAATACATATCATGTCCCATAGGAATCTACTTGCATTGACGTTAAACTGAGTCATTTACTATAGCAATATTAGGATTTGTATGCACCATTCACTGAAGTTAGTTTTCAGTATTAGGAAACAAATATGTATTTCAGGTGGATTAATATTTCTGAGAACATTCTTATGAAAAGTTGAATATAAATCCACATTCATGAACATCAATGAATTTAGGGAGTGTATAATAAGACACATACATTTCATATTTTGAAAAATCTTGAGAGTTTATACATATATATATGCACACACACACACACACACACACACACGTATACATTAAAAAGTAGCAATATATATGCCAATCGAAATACATCATGAATTATATATCATCCACAAATCCAAAAATCTTCATTTTTCTGAGCATCGATTTATGTATAATGTTGTTCAACTAGGGAGCTCACCCATAGTTTGAATTGTAAGTTCCAACAGCATTTAGGATGAGTGATCCCTTCTCACAATTTGTATTTGCAAAGTCAGCAACCTCACAAGTATGTACATGTGATGCCAGGTAGGATTCTATATGTGAATATAAAAATGCATGTGCTGAATAGGGTACAGAGAAATGGAGACAGGAATTCTCATATTTGTTAACTTTAGAAACACATGGAGAAGGGAGGGGCAGAACCGCCAACCGCGCCTGTAAGGTAGGCGGACCTGCGAGCCACCCGTAGAACAGGCCTAGCGGCCCGCCATCGTGAAAGACACATCAACCTGGTTGGGGGTTGGGCAGAGCCACTGCACGCGTGCAAGGAACGCGGACATGCAACCCACAGGCAGAACAGGCCCAGACACCCGCGGAGGGGCAGAGACACCCCTTGTGACTTCAAGATAGGTGAACCTGCGACCCACCAGCTGAAGCGGCCCAGCTGCCTTCAGAGGGGCAGAGCCGGCCCCCGCGCCTGCGAAGTAGGTGGACCTGCGAACACCGACAGACCAGGTGCTAGGCCCCGCCAGGGTGCTAGACACATAACCAGGTTTGGGGAGGGGCCGAGCCACTGCCCGTGCCTGCAAAGCAGGTAGACCTCTCACCCAGAGGCAGAACAGACCCAGCGACCTACCAGCGTGGTAGACACATCGCCCCGGTTTGGGGGGGGGGCAGAGATGCCACTCACGCCTGCAATGTAGACAGCCCTGCAACCCACAGACAGAAGAGGCCCAGCGGAGCGCGGAGGGGCAGAGCCGACGCCTGTGCCTGCAAGGTAGCTGGACCTGTTACCCACTGGCTGAACAGGACCAGCACCCGCAGAGGGGTAGATCAACTGCCCGCTCCTGCAAGGTAGGCGGACCAGCTACCAAGAGGCAGAACAGGCCCAGCGGCGTGCTGGTGTGGTAGGCACATTGCCCCAATTGGAGGAGGGGCAGAGCCGCTGCTTACGCCTGTGAGGGAGACTTTTCAAGAATACAATAGCAATATAAACATTTAGGGGTAAAATTCAATAACACAAAAGTTTCACCAAGCCGAAAAAAACGTGAACAGTAGGGAAAGACAAGGAAAGAAAGGACCACAAGCAACGCAGGTCAACTCAACATTAGAAGAGGTAATATCTGCAGCATATGGAATGTCAGATAAAGAATCAGAATATACTTGCTTCAGATGATCTGAAGTCTCCAGGGAGACATTAGACAGCAAAATCAGACAATGAAAGATCACTTTGACAATGAATTACAAAAACAAATCCAAGAAGCAAAAGATCAACTATACAGGGAGATAGAGGTTATAAAAAACACACAAACAGAAATCATAGAAATGCAGGAAGCAATAAACCAACTTAAAAACTCAATTGAGAATACTACCAGCAGAATAGATCACTTAGAACAATGAAGACAAAGTATTTCAACTTGAAAAGAACATAGAAAGCTCAGCAAGACTGTTAAGAAACCATGAGCAGAACATCCAAGAAATATGGGATAACATGAAGAGACCAAACTAAAGAGTAATTGGGATACAGGAAGGTATACAGGTCCAAACCACAGGATTGAGCAATCTATTCAATGAAATAATATGAGAAAACTTTCCAGACATGAAGAATGAGACAGAATCCCAAATCCTAGAAGCCTACAGGACGCCAAATGTGCAAAATCATAAGAGATAAACACCGAGACATATTATAATGAAGATGCCAAACATACAGAATAAAGAGAGAATTTTAAAAGCTACAAGAGAAAGGAAGCAGATTACATTTAGGGGTAAACCAATCAGGATAACAGCTGATCTTTCAACACAGACTCTGAAAGCTAGAACATCCTGGAATAACATTTTTCAATCACTGAAAGAAATTGGGTTCCAACCAAGAATTGTGTATCCAGCGATTTTAAGCTTCAGGATGGAAGATGAAATTAAAACCTTCCATGATAAACAAAAGTTAAAAGAATTTGCAGCTAGAAAACCATCTCCTCAAAAGATCCTTGGCAAAACATTATAGGAAGACGAAATGGAAAATAACAATAAAAACCAACAGTGGGAGGTAGTACAGTAAAGGGGCGAAAAATAATCAAAGAGAAAAACAAACCATGTTTAGTAACATAAATAAACAAATATGGCTGGAAGAACAACACATATTTCAAAAATAACCCTAAATGTTAATGCCTTAAACTCACCAATTAAGAGACAGAGGCTAGTAGAATGGATCACGAAAGAAGACCCAAAAATTTTCTGCCTACAGGAGACACATTTGAATGGAAAAGACATATATAGACTAAAGGTGAAAGGTTGGGAGAAATCATATCACTCATATTGACTTCGGAAACAAGCAGAAGTGTCCATACTCATATCAAATAAAATAGATTTCAAGACAAAGTTAATCAAAAGGGATAAAGAGGGACACTACATATTGCTCAAGGGAACCATACACCAACAAGACATAACAATCATAAATATATGTGCCCCAAACAATGGTTCAGCTATGTTAATCAAACAAACTCTTCTCAAGTTCAAGAGTCTGGTAGACCACCATACAATAATCATGGGAGATTTCAACACACCTCTCTCACTACTGGACAGATATTCCAAACAAAAGTTGAATTAGGAAACTATAGAACTCAATAACACAAATAATAACCTAGACTTAATTAACATATATAGAATATACCACCCAACATCAAGCAGTTACACTGTTTTCTCAGCAGCACATGGATACCTCTCAAAAATAGATCATATATTATGTCACAGAACAACTCTTAGACAATATAAAGGAGTATAGATAATACCAGGCATCTTATCTGATCGTAATGGAATGAAACTGAAAATCAACAATAAAAGAAGGAAGGAAAATTCATGCATCACTTGGAGAATGAACAATACGTACTGAATGATCAATGGGTTATTGAAGACATCAAGGAGAAAAATAAAAAAAAATTCTTAGACATAAATGAAAAAGACAGACAGAACATATCAGAATCTATGGGACACATTGAAAGCAGTTCTAAGTGGAAAATTCATTGCTTGGAGTTCTTTCCTTAAAAAAAGAAAAAAAAACAACAACAAATAAATGATCTCATAGTTCATTTCAAAATCCTAGAAAAAGAAGAGCAAAACAACAGAAAAAGAAGTAGAAGGCAAGAAATAATTAAAATCAGAGCTGAAATTAATGAAATCGAAACAAAAGAAACAATTGAAAAAATTGAAAATACTAAAAGTTGAAAAATTAATAAAATCGACAGACTCTTAGCCATGTTAATGAAGAGAAGAAGAGAGGGAACTCAAATTACTATCATAAGGGATGAAAAAGGCAATATCACAACAGACACTTCTGAAATACAGAAGATAATCAGAAATTATATTAGAAGATAGTGAAGGCATCAATAAATTTCTTAAGTCATATGATCTGCCCAGATTGAGTCAGGAGGATATAGACAACCTAAGCAGACCAATATCAATTGAGAAAATAGAAGAAACCATCCAAAGACTACCAACTAAGAAAAGCCCAGGACCGAATGGGTATACAGCAGAGGAGGCCAATATCACCCTGATTCCTAAACCAGACAAAGACCCTTCAAAGAAACAAATATACAGACCAATCTCTCTAATGAACCTAGATGCAAAAATCCTCAATAAAATTCTGGCGAATCAGATACAAAAACATATTTAAAAAATTGTGCAACATGATCAAGTAGGATTCATTCCTGGGATACAAGGCTGGTTCAATATACGGAAATCAATAAATGTTATTCACCACATCAATAGACTTAAAAATAAGAACCATATGATCACCCCAATAGATGCAGAAAAAGCATTCAATAAAGTACAGCATCCCTTTATGTTTAAAACTCTAGAAAAACTGGGATAACAGGAACATACCTCAATATTGTAAAAGCAATCTATGCTAAGCCTCAGGCTAGTATCATTCTGAATTGAGAAAAAATTGAAGGCATTCCCTCTAAAATCTGGAACAAGACAGGGATGCCCTCTCTCACAATTTCTGTTCAACATAGTTCTCGACCACTGGCCAGAGCAATTAGACAAATGAAAGAAATTAAAGGCATAAAAATAGGAAAAGAAGAACTTAAATTATCACTATTTGCAGATGACATGATTCTATACCTAGTAGACCCAAAAGGGTCTACAAGAAACTATTAGAGATAATAAATGAATTCAGCAAAGTGGCATGATATAAAATCAACAATCATAAATCAAAAGCATTCCTGAATATCAGCAACAAATCCTCTGAAACGGAAATGAGGACAACCACTCCATTGAGAGTATCCTCAAAAAAAATAAAATAAAATATTTGGTTATCAACGTAACAAAAGATGTGAAAGACTTACACAATGAAAACTACAGAACCCTAAAGAGAGAAATAGAAGAAGATCTTACAAGATGGAAAAATATACCCTGTTCATGGATAGGCAGAATTAACATCATCAAAATGGCGATATTACCAAAAGTTCTCTATAGGTTTAATGCAATGCCAATCAAAATCCCAACGGCATTTCCTGTAGAAATAGATAAAACAATTATGAAATTCATATGGAATAATACAAGACCCAGTATAGCAAAGACAACTCTAAGCAGGAAGTGTGAATCAGGCGGTATAGCGATACATGTCCTCAAACTATACTACGGAGCAATAGTAACAAAAAGAGCATGGTACTGGTACCAAAACTGGCGGGTGGACCAATGGTACAGAATAGAGGACACAGAAATCAATCCACAAAATTACAGCAATCTTATATTTGATAAAGGAGCTAAAAGCATAAACTGAAGGAAGGATAGCATCTTCAACAAATGGTGCTGGAAAAACTGGAATTACATATGTAAGAAAATGAAACTGAATCCCTTTCTCTCGCCATGCACAAAAGTTAACTCAAAATGGATCAAGGAGCTTGATATCAAATCAGCGACACGGCATCTGATAGAAGAAAACTTTGGCTATGATCTACATACTGTGGGGTCGGGCTCCAAATTCCTCAATAGGACACCCATAGCATAAGAGTTAATAATTAGAATCTACAAACAGGACTTACTCAAACTAAATAGATTTTTCTCAGAAAAAGAAACAATAAGAGAGGTAAAAAAGGAGCCTACATCCTGGGAACAAATCTTTACTCCTCACACTTCAGATAGAGCCCTAATATCCAGAGTTATACAAAGAACTCAAAAAATTAAACAATAAGCAAATGAATTACCCAATCAACAAATGGGCCAAGGACCTGAACAGACACTTCTCAGAGGAGGACATACAATCAATCAATAAGTACATCAAAAAATTCTCACCATCTCGAGCATTCAGAGAAATGCTAAACTAACCCACCCTAAGATACCATCTCACTGCAGTAAGCTTGGCAGCCATTATGAAGTCAAACGACAACAAGTGCTGGCGAGGATGTGGGAAAAAGAGTACACCTGTACATTGCTGGTGGGACTGCAAATTGGTGCAGCAAATTTGGAAAGCAGTATGGAGATTTCTTGGAAACTTGGGAATGGAACCGCCATTTGACCCAGCAATTCCCCTTCTCGGTCTAATCCCTATAGACCCAAAAAGTGCATGCTACAGGGACACTGATAAATCTATGTTCATAGCAGCACAATTCACAATAGGAAGACTGTGGAACCAACCTAGATGCCCTTCAATAGATGAATGGATTAAAAAAAATGTGGCATTTATACACAATGGAGTATTACTCTGCATTAAAAAATGACAAAATCATACAATTTGCAGAGAAATCGATGGCATTAGAACGTATTATGCTACGTGAAGATAGCCAATCACTAAAAAACAAATGCCAAATGTTTTCTTTGATATAAAGAGAGTAACTAAGAACAGAGTTGGGAGGAAGAGCATGAGAAGATGATTAATATTAAACAGGGGTGAGAGGTGGGAGGGAAAAGGAAAGAGAAGGAAAATTACATAGAAATGGAAGGAAACCCTCATGGTTATACAAAATTAAATACAAGATGAAGTGAGGTGAAAGGGGACAAAAACAAGTGGAAGAAATGAATTACAATAGATGGGGTAGAGAGAGAGGATTGGAGGGGAGGGGATGGGAGATAGTAGAGGACAGGAAAGGCAGCAGAATACAACAGACACTAGTATAGCAATATGTAAAATAGTGGATGTGTAACTGATGAGATACTGCAATCTGTATACGAAGAAAAATGGAAGTTCATAACCTACTTGAATCAAAGTGTGAAATATGACATGTCAAGAACTATGTAATGTTTTGTAGAACCAACAATAAATATTAAAGGAAAAAAAACACATGGAGAACTATTTCAATGAAAAATTGACTAGGTTTATAACACCTACACTTTATCATGCAAAAGGCAAGTCCAACTATACACCATGCCTCTTCAGAAGTGCTTGTATTTCTATTCTGTTTGGGTTATTTTTCTTCATCATATTAGGATTAGTAGTCAGAGTTTGGTAGGGTATGTGTTAGTGTCAGGGATTCAGTCTTTGGAATGGAAAATTGGAAAATGAATCCAATGTGTATGCAAATATGTGCTACACAAAAATCTTCCCACTCTCATCCAGAACAATTCCTTGACGTTACCTTCACGCCAAATAAGAAACAATTAGAGGAGAAGAGTTAGAAAATCTGTAAATACATATCTGGAATGGAAAATATTCAGGAGTTCACAAACTTGGAGGTGGTAGAGGAGTATCCCAAAGTAAGGGACAGGGTAAACACTCCACAAACATGGAGGTCTGCTGGCCTAAAGACTTCTAGAGAAACTGCCTCTGAGGATGGGCACTTGAAATATATGTTGTCAGTAGCTTTAGCTTCCTTTGTAGTGAGATCATCAAAGCTGGGTCTGCATCTATTTGACCTGGAGGACATTCTTTCTTGCTTTCCAATACACATGAGGCAGCAGTGCTGAATTCTCTCTTCGTATGTAAACTGTGGCCACTGGGGTCTAAGTGTCTCCCTGTGTGGACTGTGAAGCCTTTTGTTCATCCTCCATTTTCGTAGAGTTTCCTGCTGCAGCACTGAGAGTTTGGTATTTGCCTCACAAAATACAAGGAGTTCAACTGGAACACAGTCCTGGAGGGAGTTCTGTCATTTGTGGTTTTTCAGGGTCTACAAGAGAATGCACCAACCAGGCTTCATTCCCACATAACTTGCCCCCTTCTCCATAGCAACCTGATTCTGCACATTGCCCTGAAAACTATCCATTTAACAAGACACCTTTACATATAAGTGTCTGGTCACTGCACCGTGTCAGTGACAAACCATTTGGAATTCAATGGCAAAACCACATGGCGCAACCACAGAAGATTTATCACACACCTGCACACCACAGCTCAGGGCTCACTACTCAGGAGGGTCCAACTTAATGGCATCTCTGTTCTACACCATTTTCATAAATCCCAGTCAATCAAGGCACTGTCTGGTACACTCATGATCAGCAAGAGGTGCTGACAATTTAAGCCACAGCCTCACACAGGGCCCAGAGTCTGATTCAGACATAACCATTTCCAAAACAATTCATCAAAGAGGCACAGGTGATGCCCATTCATTTCCATTTGAAAATTGTTTTCTTCTGGCTTTATAAAGGGGTGGCTTGAGGCAAAGAGGTTCCTGACATTCAGGGCAACAGAACAATAGTTAAGCAAAAGGCCCTAAGCCAGGTTTCACCATAGAGACTTTCCTGGTCACACCAATATCTGAGTTTTCCGGTGTGCTCGCCATTCCTTTCAGCTAACTAGTACATGGCCATGTCACAGAGCTTGGAGGTGGTACATATCTTGGACAAAAAACCATGAGCCTTTCTGGAGAGTTGCCAGAATTCAGGAAGAATTCAAGAACTTAGGATGATACTAGGTGTTGCCCATGGATAAGTCAAGCCTCAGTCCATTCATTAATTGGGCAGGATGAATGCTGTGAAGCTTTCTACTAGACAGGACACACCCAGTGAGCCATTTTCTTTTCTAATATCTACAACTAAGGACACAGTGGGATACACAGACATAGAAACAGTCTCCTTGTCAGATGACTTACTAGAAACAGTCCACTCCAAACCAAACAAACCTCCTTTTTTACCTATTCTCAGAATATGAGACAAATCCACAAACTGACATCCACACACACAAAGTCACCTCCTTCCCCAAGTATGTCTGTGACTATCCGGAGTGTCCTCTGACGAGTAGGCCATAGAATGTTCCCCAGAAATGGCCGGTCCTGTCTCAGATCTGGTCTCCTTGGCCAATTCTGTGAAGTTTTCAGGAGGCAGTGGTGAGCCATTTCCTGCCCTCTCAGGAAAGGACCCTCTTCAAAGCTTTCTTGGCATTTGGCCACCCTCACATCAGTAGGTACCAAGAAAGACTGACTCTTTACTTGGTAAATCCAAACAAGTGAGCCCACTTGGACTGGGACTGGTACTGGCTCTTGGTGCCTGGCTTCCTGGATCACAAAATTCAGAGAGTTCCATCATGAAAAAAGTGAGGTGAGGTCACTTTCTTCAGAAAATGAATGAGGCCACTGTCTTGGCCACCACTTTGTCCTAACAGTTGCTTCCTAGTGTCTCAGGAAAAGGAGGCTGCCTCTATTTCCTGTGACACTTTCACAAGTTAGAATGGTATAGAAACATAGGCACCTGGGAACAGCTCTCCACACATGCCTGGTTTCATACATCTTCCCTACATTAAGAAGAGATAGGATGATTCAGACACATCCTTTCATCCTGATCGGGTTGTTTGCAAAGGAAGATGACTTTTGCTGTCTCAGGTCCTTCATAGCTGCCTACGTCTTCTCCAGGGATCATTTCTGCATGGATTTTGAGGTACTCAGCAGGTGGAAGATCTCCTAACTTCCTGTATTGTAATACTAACTTTGTCCCTGCTCTTCTGTAAAGTGAGATTGAGTGAACAATCTCAGTTTACAGAATGGTTAGGGTTAATAGCATGTTCGATTTGGGTTATGAATCATTTTGCTGGATGAATAATGATATTGGGAACCTGTGATATTTACAAGAACATGGAGGTGAAATATAAGTATGAAAACAGAAATCTAGGTAATATTTGAAGCCCAGAAGGACTTTGGGCCCTTGATTGGGATACTTAGCTTAAATTATGTTCTGTGTGACCTTTGCATTTTGTGTCCAGAATATTAGTGTGATAATATGTATATGTAGCTAAGGTGACATGAGTATTTCTTTCACCATTTCTGTGAGCAATTTTTTGAAAACTTATAAATTAGTACTGGGGATACTATTAGGTTTACCCTGTTTTGATGAATATAGAGATGATGCATTAATAGACCATACTGTGAATAAATTATATAACTGGTTCCATATTTAAATAATGGATTGTATTGATATCTGAAAATATATAGAAAATCTTATATTGATATACATACATTCATTCCAACCAGTTATATATCTAATTGTAATGTTAGGGTTATCATTTATCATGAATAGTGTGTGAGTTTTGCCTCAAAAATGATTATGGAATCGAAAATAATATGTTTAGAAAGAAGTCTAGTAAAAAGACCAGTCAAGAAACATGGAGGAACATATGTCTTCCGAAGGAGGAAGTGATTGAAAGTAAACCAAATGTTTATAAATTTGTGAACTTGTGAATGAAAGGAAATATCTTATGATGTCCATGAACTGAAGAAATAATAACGTACCAGGTTTGAATAAAAATGAACTTTAACAAACACAATAAAGACATTAGGAATTCTGGCAAAGTATAGTTCGCAGTGAAAGGTTAATAAAATAAGTACTTGTCACTTCCTGTTTTTCTGTATGCTTAACAAAACACTTTTGAAATATTGAGAACTGTTTTCTAATCTTATTCCCAGAATGTGCTGTCCCCAATTGCCAAACTGCAGAATGTACTCCCTCAACCGGTTGCACGCAAACCGCTCACTCGCCCGGACCCATCAATAAACTTACCCCCCTGCCCTGTCCAAGGGAAATATATAAGCTCTGCTTAAGCTGTTCTCTGGGCTCTCTGCTCTATTCAAGTGAGCTCTGAGCCCCAGCATGCTGGACCCCCAATAAACCCTTTGATTTTGCATGAGACAGTCTCTTGGTGGTCTCTTCCCCCGATTGTCACCGGACCTTTACATATGGAGGTTCCACTGAGATCCGGCAGCGGTGGACAAGAGACCCCAACAAACTCCTCTCAGGGTAAGTAAGGTGCCTCATTCTGGTCAGGTTTCAGGTCAGGGCTTGGCAAAATGGATGTCAATGAAGAGCGTGAGCTCTCTCCAACGATGGCTGACAGTCATGTCACAGAGCCACAGGCCAAGTCCCTGGGTGACGTCATAGAGGACTCAGAAAATTGAGGAACAATAGTCTCCATGACTCAGTGATATTTTGTTTCAGATTCGTTATTGCCAACCGATCGGGTTCTGCCAACTACTAAGTCCTGGTCTCAGTGTTGGACTTCCATATCCTGTCTTTATTGTCTTGTCTTGTCTTTATTGTCTTGTCTTGTCTTGTCGGCTGGCCGGTCCAATAATAATCCTCATATTATTGCTAACTATTAAACCCTGCTTGCTCAACCATGTAATTTATTTTCTCCAAGCTCAAATTGGACAAGTTAAACTAATGGTAATACCCCACTAGCAGACATAGAATGTGACACCCCCCAATGATCATTTTTATGATTAAAAGTAGCCAGAAAAAGAAGTGTCGAATGAAAGGTTAATAAAATATGTAGTTGTCACTTCCTGTTTTTCTGTACGCTTAACAAAACACTGTTGAAATCTTGAGAAATGTTTGCCAATCTTGTTCCCAGAATGTGCTGTCCCCAACTGTCAAACTGCAGAATGTACTCCTTCACCAGGTTGCATGCAAATTGACCACTCGCCCTGACACATCAATAAACTTCCCTCCCTGCACTCGCAAGGGAAAGTATTTAACCTCTGCTTAAGCTGTTCTCAGGGCTCTCTACTCTTTTCAAGTGAACTCTGAGTCCCAGCATGCTGGACCCCCAATAAACCCTTTGCTGTTACATGAGATAGATTCTTGGTGGTCTCCTCTTCCGACACTCGACCAACCTTTACTTGGATGATTGAATGTAGAAGAGAACATCCAGTCAAAAAGGGATAGTCAGTAGGATTAGGAATATAGTCCGTAGGTTTAGGAAGAAGAGTGAGTATAGGATTTGGACCAAAAGTTCTTTAGTAATAGGGTTTCGGTTAGAGAATGAATGTAAATATCAGCACATGTGAAGAATGAGTCACAATGATGAACTGGGGAAAATATGTAGGAAAGCAGATATCAATAGAGACATTAGGAAATCAGGCAAAGTATAAAGTGAGTGATAGGATTAGACATTATCAACAGGGTTGAGTTTCAATATATAATCTTAGGAAGAAACAAATATGTAGTCACCAATAGGATTGACATTTGAGAGTATTAGGCAACCTGGACATGAATGTTTTTAATAATACAGGTTCACTTTCTATTTACCCTTTGGTACAATCATAAGTGTGACTTTTGCATTTTGTGTTCCGAATATTACTGTGATAAAATGTATATGTAGATCAGGTGACATGAGTATTTCTTCCACAATTTCTGGGAGCAATATTTTGAAGACGTATAAATTGAGCACTCTAGGATATGCCAACAAACAATTCTTACACAAACTTTTACCAATGTGGTTCCAAAGGTAGAGGCGCATACGCAAGGAATGCAAAGTGAACTAATTCTAACCAAAAAAAAAAAGAAAAAAAAATTGATACTTTATCTTCCACTTCTTGTGCCACTCCTGTTTCAAATTACTTAGTCTTGACTGCATGTCTCCTGCAGAAATAATCAAAATCTCTGGAATACGTCTTTTGTTTGTTTTGCTTTTGCGGTGCTGCAGATAGAACCCAGGGCCTCCACATGCTTCGGAAAGCACTTGACTGCTAAACTACATCCATGCTCCCCACCCCCAATACTTTTTTGTTGTTTTGAGAAAGGGTCTTAGTAGCTGGGATTTCAGGCATGCACTATTGCACCAGACTCCTGAATATATCTTGCCACTACATTTAGATGCAGAATTGGCTCAACAATAAGAAATTAAGAGGGTGTGAATAAAATAGTAATAGTGAAGAACCACTAAGAATACAGAGAAAGCACACTAAACAATACCTTTTGTTCAAATGCAATCTCTTTTAAAAGATTTTTTAAATGGATGACAATAAACTTCTGAAAAACAGACACAAATATCTTTTCTATCCTTTGCCTGAATTTCAATACTTTAAATTTTATTTTAATTACAGCTTTACTGAGATACAAATTTATATACCATGCAATCTATTGTATCACATGTGTATCTATTTTATATCCAGTATGGTTATTTCAATAAAATGACACACTAACTTTTCTGAATGAGTAGAATTACTATTTACTACTAGGGTTCAATTCCTAGCTTTGCAAAAGCAAACAAACAAACAAACAAAGTTGGCTAACGGATCATATATTCTAATATTCCTAGCATTTTTTCAGTACAAAAAACCCACATTATCCCACAAAGGGATATGAAATAGAATTATATTTTTTCATCTGGGTATGCTAAAGACAAGTCTATTTAGAAAATCCTGTTGTTTCAAATGTTGTTGAAAATAATATAAAAATACTTTAAGAAAGAATGCAAAATAAAAAAAAAATAAATTAGTATTGGGGGTACAAAGAGGTGTACCCTGTGTCTATGAATATAGAAGTAATTCATGAATTGACAATACTGTGAATAAATAATATAACTGATTCCACTTCAAATAATGGATTGCTAGAATTGATATCTGAAAATATATAAGAAATCTTATATTGATATAGTATCATTCATTCCAATGAGTTATACATCTAATGGTAATATTAGGGTTATATTCTATCATGAAAGGTGTGTGAGATCTGCTTCAAAAGTGAGAATGGAAAAGGAAAATAATGTGTTTGGAAAGAAGTCTCATGAAAAGACCAGTCAAGAAACATAGAGGAATGCATGTGTTCTGAAGTAGAAAGTGATTGAAAGTGACACAAATGCAAATAATTTTGCTAACTTGTGGATGAAATACATATCCTATGATGTGAATAAACTGAAGAAATAGTAAAGTACCAGTGTTGAATAAAAATGAACGTCAAAATGTACATCATGTCCCATAGTAATCTACTTGGATTGATGTTAAACTGGGTCAGTTACTGTAGAAATATTAGGATTTGTATGCACCATTCACTGATGTTACTTGTCAGTACTAGAAAACAAATATGTATTTCAGGTGGATGAATAATTCTGAGAATAATCTTGTGAAAAGTTTATTATAAATCCACATACATGAATATGAATGAATTTAGGGTGTGTAAAAGAAGACAGAAGTATTTCATATTTTTAAAAATTTGGAGAGTGTATATGTATATATATATATATATATATATATATATATATATATACACACACACACACACACACACACACACAAACAAACACATATACACACAGAGACATTGAAATGTAGCAATATATATGCCAATTGAAATTGATGTAGAAATACATATCGTCCAAAGATCCAAAAGTATTTAATTTACTGAACATGGATTTGTGTATAATGTTGTTCAACTAGGAAGCTCCCCCTTAGGTTAAATTTTCAGTTCCAACAGCGTTTAGGAGGAGTGATCTCTTCTCATAATTTGTATCTGCCAAGTCAGCCACCTCACAAGAATGTACATTTGATACCAGGTAGGATTCTATATGTGGATATAAAAATGCATGTGCTGAATAGGCTACAGACAAACGGAGACAGGAATTCAAATACTTGTTAAATTTAAAAACACATGGACAACTATGTCAACAAAATATAGATTAGATTTATAACTCCTACACTATATAATGCAAAAGGCAAGTTCAACTATACACCATGCCTCCTCTGAACTTCTTGGATTTCTATTCTGTTTGGGTTATTGTTCTCCATCATATTAGGATTAGTAGTCAGATTCTAGTAGTTTATGGGTTAGTGTCAGGAATTCAGTATTTCGAATGGAAAATTGGAAAATGAATCCAATGTGTATGCAAATATGTGCTACAAAAAAATCTTCCAACTCTCATCCACAACAATGCCTTGAAATTACCTTCACCCCAAATAAGACACAATTAGAAGAGAAGAGGTAGAAAATCTGTGAATATATATCTGTAGTGGAATATGCTCAAAAGTTCACAATTTTGGAGGTTGTAGAGCAGTTTCCAAAAGTAAGGGACAGGGTAAACACTCCACAAACATGGAGCTCTGTTGGCCAAAAGATTTCTTGAGAAACTGCCTCTGAGGGTGGGCACTTGAAATATATGTGTTTGTCAGAAGCTTTAGCTTCCTTTCTAGTGAGACCATCAAAGCTGGGTCTGTATCTATGTGACATGAAGATCTTGGTTTCTTATTTTCCAATGATCCTGAGGCAGCAGTGCTGATTTCTCTGTTTGTATGTAAACTGTGGCCACTGGGGGCTAAGTGTCACCCCATGTGGACTCTGAAGCCATTTGTTCATCCTCCAACTTTTGTGGTGTTTCTTGCTGCTGAACTGGGACATTGGTATTTGCTTCACGAAATACAATGAGTTCAACTGGAACACAGTGCTGGAGGAAGTTCTGTCACGTGTTGTGGGTCACGTTCTGCAGGAGAATGTACCAACCAGGCTTCAATACCAGATAGCTTGTCCCCTTAACCTCAGCAACCTGATTCTTAACATTACCCTGAAACCTCTCCATATACAAGATGCCTTTACATAGAAGGGTCTGCTGGCTGCACCATGTCAGTCACAAGCCATTTGGAAGTCAATAGCAGATCCACATGGTCCCACCACAGATATTTTATCACACACTACTGCTCTAGGTCCACTACTCAGCAGGCTCCAACTTATTGGCATTGCTGTTCTAGATAATTTTTATGAAACTCAGTCAATAAAGGCCCTGGCTAGTATACTCATGATCAGCAACAGACCATTTAAGAGTTCTCCAGTGCCACCTGTTAATGGCCTCCACAGGGCTTTGAAGAACTCATTTGACCCAAAGAATGCCTAATCTCACTTGATGGAGGTCAGGAACCTTACAGAGGAAGGCAAGAGACTTCATCCACAATTACTGATCTTTTTGCCATTTTGGTTTTGAATGCACACATGGGATCTTTCTTTAGATCCATCAGGTGCTGAGAATCTAAGCTATAGCCTCACATAGGACCAAGAGGCTGATTCAGACGCATCCCTTTCCAAAGCAATTAAGCACAGAGCCACAGTTGATGTCCATTTATTTCCATTTGAAAGCTGTTTTCTTCAGGATTCACAAAGGGATGGCCTGAGGCCAAGACTTTCCTGACATTCAGGGCAACAGAACAATAGCAAAAGGCCCAAAGCAGGGTTTATCCACTGAGACTTTCCTGGACACACTGATATTAGAGTTTTCTGAGATGCTCGCCATTCCCTTCATCTATCTTGTACATGGCCATGTCACTCAGATTGGAGGTGGTACATATCTTGGACACAAAACAATGAGCCTATTCTTGAGAGTGACCAGAATTGAGGAAGAAATCAGGAACTTAGGAAGATTGCAGGTGTTGCCCATCCATAAGGCAAGGGGCAGTCCACTCCTAAATTGGGCAGGATGAATGCTGGGAAGATTTCTACTAGACAGGACACATTGATGCATTCTTTTTTCTAAGGTCTACAACCACGAACACAGTGGGTTACAAAGACATGCAAAAAATCGCCTTGTCAAACGACTTACTAGAAGCAGTCCACTCCAAACCAAACAAACCGCCTTTCCTACCTATTCTCATAAGAAGAGACTAAACCACAAAATCACACACACACGCGCAAACGCACCTCCTTCATTCAAGTAGGTCTGTGACTATCTGGAGTGTCCTCTGACTGGTGGGCCATACTATGTTCCCCCAAAAGGCCTGTCCTGTCTCAGATCTGGTCGCGGTGAACCACTACCTGCTTTCTCAGGAAAGGCCCCTCTTCAGAGCTCTCCTGGCATTTGAAATCCTCATATCAGTAGGTACCAAGGAATACTTAGTCTATCCTTGGTTTTTCCAAACAATGGAGCCCACTGGCACTGGAACTGTGACAAGGTCTTGGTATTCTCTGTCTTCCTGGAGCCCAAGGTCAGGGAGTTTCTTCACCAAGGAAGTGAGGTAGGTCGCTTCATTCAGGAACTGAGTGACTTTACTGCCTTTGCAACCACTTTGTCCTAACAGGTGATTGCAAGGTTCCCATGAGGTGGAGGCTGCCCCTACTTCCCGAGACAGTTTCAACAGTTAGAATGGTATATCAACCATAGGAATCCGGGAACAGCTCTCCACACAGGCCTGGTTTGGTCCCTCTTCTCTACATTAAGAAAAGAGAGGCTGATTCAGACACAATGCTTCATCCTGAGTACGTTGTTTGCCATGGAAGATGACTTTTGCTCTCTCAGGTCCTTCATAGCTGCCTATGTCTTCTCCAGGGATCGTTTCTGCTTAAAACTTTGAGGATCTCAGCATCTGGAAGATCCCCTACATTCCTGTATTGTAAGACCAACTCTGTCGCTGCTCTTCTGTAAAGTTAGATTGAGGGAACAGTGTTTGGTTAGGCTTAATAACAGGTTCGATTTGGATTAAGAATCATTCTGAGCGATGAATAATGGTATTGGGAATGTGCGATATTTACAAGAATATTTAGGTGAAATATAAGTATGAAAACAGAAATCTAGGTAAAATTTAAAGCCCAGAAGGGCATTGGGCCTTTAATTGGGATACTTAGCTTTGACTTACGTTCTGCACAGATGTCTTAAATAAATCCATATACAATGTCATAGGACCTTGTACCTTGGATGATTGAATGTCACGAGAATATCCAGTCAAAAAGCTATAGTCGGTAGGATTAGGAAAAGTGTCGGTAGGTTTAGAAAGAATAGTGATTATAGGTTTTGGAGGAAATGTTTTTAGCAATTGGGTTTCGGTTAGAAAGTGAATTTAAATGTCAGCACATGTGAAGAGTCAGTCAAAATGATAAACTGGGAAAATATTTAGGAAAGCAGAAATCAATAGAGACATTAGGATATCAGGCAAAGTATAAAGTGAGTGATAGGATTACACATTTTCAACAGGCTTGAGGTTGAATATATAATCTTAGGAGGAAACAAATATATAGTCACCAATAGGATTGACATTTGAGAGCGGTAGCAACCTGGACAGGAATATTTTTAGTAATCCATGCTCACTTTTCATTTAGGTTTTGGTACAATCATAACTGTGACCTTTTCATTTTGTTTCCAGAATATTACTGTGATAACATGTACATGTAGATCAGGTGACATGAGTATTTCTTCCACCATTTCTGGGAGCAATTTGTGAAGACGTATAAGTTAGTACTGGGGGTACAAATAGGTGTACCCTGTGTCTATGAATATAGAGATAATGCATGAATAGACCATACTGTGAATAAATAGTATTACTGGTTCCAACTTTGAATAATGGATTGAATTGATAAATGAAAACATAGAGGAAATCTTATATTGATATATATACATTCATTAAAACCAAATATACATCTAATGGTAATATTAGGGTTATGGTTCATCATGAAGAGTGTGTGAGTTTTGCTTCAAAAATGATTAAGGAAATCGAAAAAGAAACCTCATGAAAAGATCAGTCAAGAAATATGGAGTTATACATGTGTTCTGAAGCAGGAAGTGATTGAAAATGAAACAAATGCCTATTAATTTTCGAATTTCTAGATGAAATATATATTTTATGATGTGCATAAACGGAAGAAATTGCAATGTACAAGTGTTGAATAAAAATGAATTTTAAAATACACATCATGTCCCATAGAAATCTATTTGCATTGATGTTAAACTGGGTAAGTTACTGCAGAAATACAAGGATTTGTATGCACCATTCACTGAAGATAGTTCTCAGTACGAGGAAACAAATATGTTTTTCAGGTGTGTGAATATTCCTGGGAATAATCTAGTGAAAAGTTGATTAAAAATCCACATACATGAACATGAATTATTTTAGGGAGTGTATAATAAGACACATATTTCATATTTTGAAAAATCTGGAGAGTATGTATACACACACACACACAAACAGACTTTAAAAAGTAGGAATATATATGCCAATTGAAATTCACCATGAAATATATATCATCCACAGATCAGAAATATTTATTTTACTGAACATGGGTTTTTGTGTAAAGTTGTTCAACCAGGAAGCTCACCCATTGGTTGAATTTTCAGTTCCAGCATCATTTAGGAAGAGTGAACTATTCTAACAATTTGTATCTGCCAAGTGAGCCATCTCACAAGAATGTACGTGTGATTCCAGGTAGGATTCTATATGTGCATATAAAATTACATGTGCTTAATAGGCTGCAGAGAAAGGAAGTCAGGTATTCACATATTTGTTAACTTTAGAAATACATGGAGAAATATTTCAACAGAAAATTGACTAGATTTATAACTCCTACCCTATATAATGCAAAAGGCAAGTCCCACTATACAACATGCATCCTCTGAACTGCTTATATTTCTATTCTGTTTGGGTTTTTATTCTCCATCATATTAGGATTAGTAGTCAGAGTCTAGTAATGTAGTGGTTAGTGTCATGGATTCAGTATTTCTAATGGAAATTTGGAAAATGAATCTAATGTGTATGTAAATATATGCTACACAAAAATCTTCCCACTCTCATCCAGAAAAATGCCTTGACATTACCTTCGCACCAAGAAAGACACAATTAGAGGAGAAGAATTAGAAAATGTGTGAATACATATATTCAATGAAAAATCCTCAGAAATTCACAACCTTGGAGGTGGTAGAGGAGTTTCCAAAAGTAAGGGACAGGATAAACCCTCCACAAACATGGAGCTCTGCTGGCCTAAAGACTTCTTGAGAAATGCCTCTGAGTTTGGGCACTTGAAATA
Organism: Callospermophilus lateralis; assembly: GCF_048772815.1. Classification (NCBI taxonomy): domain Eukaryota; kingdom Metazoa; phylum Chordata; class Mammalia; order Rodentia; family Sciuridae; genus Callospermophilus; species Callospermophilus lateralis. The sequence continues at coordinate 1,119,889 of NW_027513464.1, forward strand.
TATGTTGTTTTCAGGAGCTTTAGCTTCTTTCTAGTGAGACCATCAAAGCTGGGTCTGCATCTATGTGACCTGGAGAACATGGCATCTTATTTTTCAATGAACATGAGGCAGCAGTGCTGGTTTCTCTCTTTGCAGGTAAACTGTGGCCACTGGGGGCTAAGTGTCTCCCCGTTTGGACTGTGAAGCAATTTGGTCATGATCCACTTTTCGTTGTGTTTCTTGCTGCTGCACTGGGAGTTTGGTGTTTGCTTCATGAAATACAACGAGTTTATCTGGGACACAGTGCTGGAGGGAGTTCTGTTACGTGTGGTGGGTCAGTGTCTGCAGGAGAATGCACCAACCAGGCTTCTATCCAGATAGCTTTCCCCCTTGACCATAGCAACCTGATTCTGAACATTGCCCTGAAACCTCTGCATATAACAAGATGCCTTTACATAGAAGGGTCTGCTGCCTGCACCATGTCAGTCACAAGGCATTTGGAATCCAATGCTAGATCCTCATGCCCGTACCACTGATGTTTTATCACACACCTGCCCACCACTGCTCTAGGTCCACTTCTCAGCAGACTCCAACTTACTGGCATCTGTGTTCTACACCATGTTAAAGAAACCCAGTCGATTTATCACTCTCTGGTATACTCATGATCAGCAACAGGACATCCAAAGGTTCTCCAGTGCCACCTGGTCATGGTAATTTTAAAAATTTCATGATATTTATGTAACCATTTTCAAGGATGAAGTTGGAGGCATTGTGGGTTTCAATTATTCAGAAACCATTAAATGGTGAGGAATCTCATTTTAATGAAAGCTCTGGAGAACTCTCACAGGCAAGGCTTCCCAAATAGTGGCCAAAACGTCACTTGAAGCCAGGCCCATTGAGGTCTAAAATGTGAGGTCCATGTGTATTTTGACTCTCAATTGTGGCTCCCATGTCTTTCAGAATAAAATTATGTGATTCTCTGGCTGAGAGTCCCAGTGAACTGTGGAAAGTCCCCCTGGGACTAGATCACAGCTTCCAATGGCGACTCTCATGCGTTGCCTCCGAAAATCTTAACACAATTCATGGCAATTCTTCTCTGAGGTCAGTTCAAGAACTGAGTCTCTAAGGGGAATCACACCAGAATTCAACCCAGGTTGAACCAGTAATCTCTCACAATTAAAACCTAAACACTCCCACATGACCCTCATCTTCTTCCATATAGACACTCATCATAACCTCTGGCTGGAGGTTTCCATGAGGGCACAGCCCAAGACAGTGTCCAAAATAAGCTTCCTTGTCCCTCATTTGCCTAAAGTCACGTTTGCCTGGACACCCTTCCTATGAACCAGGAGTGATCAAATAGGCCTGACATTTATACTGCTCCACTTCTCCAATTTGAGGCCTACTGACTGAGGGGTTTAAATTCTTTTTGGGAATTGGACGCATGAGAAACCACAAGAACTATGGGCAAGCCACTGCAGAGCTTTGAAGAACCCATTTGACACAAAGGATCCCTATTCTTCCTTGATGGAAGTAAGTGCCCTACCAGAGGAAGGCAAGAGACTTCATCCACAATGACTCTACTTTTAGCCATTTTGGTTTTGGATGCACATATGGAATCTTTCTTTAGATCCATAAGGTGCATAGAATCTAAGCCACAGCCTCACACAGGGCCAAGAGGCTGATTCAGACACATCCCTTTCCAAAGCAATTAAGCAAAGAGCCACAGGAGATGCACATTTATTTCCAATTGAAAAGTCTTTTGTTAAGGCTTCCAAAAGTTTTGGCCTGAGGAAAACACCTTCCTGACATTCAGGGCAACAGAAAAATATGTATGCATAAGGCCCAAAGCAGGGTTTCTCCACTGAGATATTCCTGGTCACACTGCTATCTGAGTTTTCTGAGATGCTCGGCCATTCCATTCAGCTATCCAGTACATGGCCATTTCACAGACCTTGGAGGTGGTACATATCTTGGACACACAACCATGAGTCTATTCTTGAGAGTGACCAGAATTGAGTAAGAAATCAGGAACTTAGGAAGATTGCAGGTGTTGCCCATCCATAAGGCAAGCCGCAGTCCATTCATAAATTGGGCAGGATGAATGCTGGGAAGCTTTCTACTAGACAGGACACATCCATTGATGCATTCTCTTTTCTAATGTCTACAACCACTAACACAGTGGGATACACAGACATAGAAAAACTCGCATTGTCAAAGGACTTAGAAGAATCAGATAATTCCAAACCAAACAAACCTCCTTTCCTACCTATTCTGAGAACATGAGACAAAACCACAAACCCCACCCGAACTCACAAATTCAACTTCTTCCCCCAAGTAGGTCTGTGACTATCCGGAATGTCCTCTGACTTGTGGGCCATACTGTGTTCTCCCGAAATGGCCTGTCCTGCCTCAGATCTGGTCACCTTGGCCAACTCTGTGAAGTTGTCAGGAGCCAGTGTTGAGCCACTACCTGCTTTCTCAGGAAAGGCCCCTCTTCAGAGCACTCCTGGCATTTGGCCATCCTCACATCAGTAGGTACCAAGAATGACTGACGCTGTCCTTGGTAAATCCAACAAGTGAGCCCACTGGAACTGTGACTGGGACTGGCTCTGGGTGCCTGGCTACTTGGGTCACAAGTTCAGAGAGTTCCATCACCAAGGAAGTTAGGAAGGTCATTTCTTCGGGAACTGAATGAGGTCACTGCCGTGGCAACCACTTTGTCCTAACACTTGCTTCCAAGGGTCCCATGAGATGGAGGCTGCCCCTAATTCCTGAGACACTTTCAAAAGTTAGAATGGTATACCAACCATAGGTACCCAGGAACAGCTCTCCACACAGGCCCGGTTTGCTCCATCTCCTCTACGTTAAGGATAGAGAGTTGATTCAGACTCAACCCTTCATCCTGACCAGGTTGTTTTCCATGGAAGATTAATTTTGCTCTCTCCGGTCCTTCATAGCTGCCTACATCTTCTCCAGGGATAATTTCTGCATTGACCTTTGAGGTTTTCAGCAGGTTGAAGATCCCCTACATTCCTGTATTGTAAGAACAAATCTGTCCCTGCTCTTCTGAATACTTAAATTGATGGAACAATGTATGGTTAGTGTTATTAACATGTTCAATTAAAACCAAAACACTACCACATGGCCCTTATATTCTTCCATATAGACACTCATCATTACGTCTGGCTGGAGGTTTCCACAAGGGGCGAAGCCCAAGACAGTGTCCAAAATAAGTTCCCTTGCCCCTCATTTGCCTAAAGTCTGGGTTTCCTGGACACCCTTCCTGTGAACCAGGATTGATCAAATAGGCCTGCCATTAATAATGCTCTTTTTCTCCTTTTTGAGGCCTACTGAACGTGAGGTATAGATTCTTTATGTGATTTGGAGTCATGTGAAACCCAAGCACCTTTTCTCGTCTTTGAAGAACTCATTAGACCCAAAGGATCCCTATTCGTACTTGATGGAGGTGAGGAGCCTAACAGAGGAAGCAAGAGACTTCATCCACAATGTCTGATCTTTTTGCCATTTTGGTTTTGGATGCACACATGGGATCTTTCTTTAGATCCATCAGGTGCTGAGATTGTAAGCCACAGCCTCACACAGAGCCGAGAGGATGATTTAGACACATCCTTTTCTAAAGCAATTAATCTAAGAGCCACGGGTGATGCTCATTCATTTCCATTTGAAAGCAGTTTCTTCAGGCTTCACAAACTGGTGGTCTGAGGCAAAGACCTACCTGACATTCAGGTCAACAGAACAGTAGGTAAGCAAAAGGCACAAAGCAGGGTTTCTCTACTGAGACTTTACTAGTCACACTGATATCTGAGTTTTCTGAGATCCTCCCCATTCATTTCAGGTATCCAGTAAATGGCCATGTCACAGAGCTCAGAGGTGGTACATATCTTGGACAAAAAAAAATGAGCCTATTCTGGAGAATGGCCAGAATTCAGGAAGAAAACAGGAACTAAGGAAAATAGTAGGTGTTGCCCATCGATAAGGCAAGCAACAGTCCATTCATAAATTGGGCAGGATGTGTCCTGGAATGCTTTCTACTTGTCTGGACACATGCATTGATGCATTCACTTTTCTCATATCTTCAACCACCGACAAAGTGGGATACACAGACATAGAATCACTCACCATGTCAAATGACTTATTAAAAACAGTCCACTCCAAACCAAACAAACTGCCTTTCCTACCTATTCTCAGAACATGAGACAAAACCATAAACTCACATCTACACCCTCAAAGGCATATCGTTTACCCACATAGGTCTGTGAGTAACCAGAGTGTCCTCAGACTGATAGGCCATACTATGTTCCCCCGAAATGGCCTGTCCTGTCTCAGATCTGGTCTCTTTACCAACTCTCTAAAGTTTTCAGGAGCCATCGGTGAGTCACTACCTGCTTTCTCAGGAAAGGCCCCTCTTCAGAGCTTTCCTGGCATTTAGTGATCCACAAGAAAGACTGACTCTGTCCTTGGTAAATCCAAACAAGTGAACCCACTGGGAAAGGGACTGGGACTGGCTCTTGGTGCCTGGCTTCCTGGATCCCAAGTTCAGAGGGTTCCATCACCAAGGAAGTGAGGTAGGTCACTTCCTTCAGGAACTGAATGAGGTCACTGCCTTGGCAACCACTTTGTTCTAACATTTGCTTCCAATGGCTCCATGACATGGAGGCTGCCCCTACTTCCTGTGTCACATTCACAAGTTAGAATGGTATACCAACCATAGGCACCCGGGAACATTCAGAGTCTACTAGGGTATGGCTTACTGTCAGGAATTCAGTATTTCAAATAGAAAATAGGAAAATGAATCTAATGTGTATACAAATATATGCTAGACAAAAATCTTCCCACTGTCCTCCACAACAATGCCTTGATATTTCCTTCACCACAAGTAAGACACAATTAGTGGAGAAGAGTTTGAAAATCTGTGAATATATATCTGGAAAAAAAATGAATGGAGTTCACAACCTTGGAGGTGGTAGAGGAATTTCCAAATGTAAAAGAAAGGATAAACACTCCACAAACATGGAGCTCTGGTGGCCTAATAAATTTTTGAGAAACTGCCTCTGAGTTTGGGCCCTTGAAATATTTGTTGTTGTCAGGAGCTTTAGCTTCCTTTGTAGTGAGACCATCAAATCTGGGTCAGCATCTATGTGACCTGGATGACATGGTTCCTTATTTTCTATTGAACATGAGGCAGCAGTTCTGAATTCTCTCTTTGTAGGTAAACTGAGGCCACTGGGGTCTAAGTGTCTAACCGTGTGGTCTGTGAAGCCATTTGGTCATACTCGAATTTTTGTGGTGTTATTTACTGCAGTACTCTGAGTTTGGTATTGGCTTCATGAAGTACAAGGAGATAAACTGGGACACAGTCCTAGAGGGAGTACTCTCATGTGTGGTGAGTGAGGATCTGCAGGAGAATGCACCAACCAGGCTTCTATCCCAAAAAGCTTGCACCCATGTCCATAGCAACCTGATTCTGAACATTGCCATGAAACCTCTCCATATAACAAGATCCCTTTATTTGTAAGGGTCTGCTGGCTGCACCATGTCAGTCACAATCCATTTGGAAGCCAAGGGAAGATCCATGTGGCCCCACGACAGATGTTTTATCATACACCTGCCAACCACTGCTCTAGGCCCACTACTCAGCAGGTTCCAACTTTCTGGCATCTCTGTTCTACAACATTTTCATGAAACCCAGTCAATCAGGGCACTGTCTGGTATACTCGTGATCAGCAACAGACATCCAAAGATTTTCTAGTGCCACCTGTTCATAGGAATATCAAAAATTTTATGGTGTTTATCTAGCCAATTTTCAAGGATGAAGTTGGAGGCACTGTGGGTTTCAATTCATTCAGGAACCATGAAATAGTGAGGAAGCTCATTTCAATGAAAGCTCGGGACAACTCTCACAGGCAAGGCTTCCCAAGGAGTGGCCAAAAGGTCAAATGAAGCCAGGCCCATTGAGGTTTACAATTGAGGTCCATGTGTGTTTTGACTCTCAACTATGACTGCTAAGTCTTTCTGAATAAAGTCATGTGATATCCTGGCTGAGAATCCCAGTGCTCTTTGGAAAGCCAACCTGGGCCTAGATCTCAGTCTCCAAGGGCAACTCTCATGTGTGGCCTCCTAAATTCCAAACACAATTCATGCCAATACATCGCTGAGATCTGTTCCAGAACTCAGTCTCTAAAGGGAATCACACAAGAGTTAAAGCCCAGGTTGACCCTGGAATCTTTTCCAACCGTAACACAAATGACCACAGTTAAACCAAAACACTCCAACATGGCCCTCATCTTCTTCCATATAGACAGTCATAATAAACTCTGGTTGGAGGTTTCCATGAGGGGCGCAGCCCAAGACAGTGTTCAAAATAAGCTCACTTGCCACTCATTTGCCTAAAGTCAGGGTGACATGGAAACCCTTCCTGTGAACGAGGGGTGATCAAATAGGCCTGCCATTAATAGTGCTCTACTTCTCCAATTTGAGGCCTACTCTCTGTGGGGTATAGATTCTTTATGAGAATTGGGGTCATGAGAAAACCCAAGCACCTCTGGGCTACCCTCTGAAGGGATTTGAAGAACCCATTTGAGTGAACCAAAGAGTTGGATCAAAAGACTTTAGATATAGGGTTTTGGTTAGAGAGTGAATGTAAATTTCAGCATATGTGAAGAGTCAGCCACAGTGATGAACTGGGGAAAATGTGTAGGAAAGCAGATATCAATAGAGATATTAGGAAATCAGGCAAAGTACAAAGAGAGTGATAGGATAAGACATTTTTAACAGGGTTGAGTTTGAATATACAATCTTAGGAAGAAACAAATATGTAGTCACCAATAGGAATGATATTCGAGATCATTAGTGAATCAGGACATGGATGTTGTTAGTAATACATGCTCACTTTCAATATAGGCTTTGGTACAATCATAAGTGTGACACTTGCATTTTTTGTCAGGAATATTACTGTGATGAAATGCATATGTATATCAGGTGACTAGAATATTTCTTCCACCATTTTTGAAAGCAATATTTTAAAGGCTTATAAATTAGTATTGGGGATACAAATAGGTATACCCTGGGTCTATGAATATAGAGATGATTCTTTAATAGACCATACTGTGAATAAATAATATAACTGGTTCAAAATTTAAATAATGGATTGAATTGATATCTGAAAATATACAAGAAATCTTACATTGATATACATACATTCATTCCGAACAGTTATACATCTAATGATAATATTAGTGTTACAGTTTATTATGAAGAGTGTGTGAGTTTTGTTTCAAAAGTGATTATGGAAATCGAAAATAATGTGTTTGGAAAGAATCTCATGAAAAGAACAGTCAAGAAACATGGAGGAATACATGTCTTCTCAAGTAAGAAGTGATTGAAATTGAACCAAATGCCTATAAATTTGTAAAATTGTGGATGAAATGATATATCCTATATTGCCCATAAACTGCAGAAATAGTAATGTACCAGTGTTGAATAAAAATGAACTTCAAAATACACATCATGTCCCATAGGTGTCTACTTGCATTGATGTTAAACTGGGTGAGTCACTGTAGAAATATTAGGATTTCTTAGCACCATTCCCTGAAGTTAGTTTTCAGTACTAGGAAACAAATATGTATTTCAGTTGATGTATATTTCTAAGAATAATCTTGTGAAAAATTGATTATATATCCCCATACAGGAACATGAATGAATTTAGGCAGTGTATAGTAAGACACTTATATTTCATATTTTGAAAATCTGGAGACTATATATATATATATAGACACAAACACACACACATTATAATGTAGCAATATATATGCCAATTGAAATTCATCATGAAAAATAACTCATCTGCATATCAAAAAATATTCATTATACTGAACATGGATTATGTATAATGTTGTTCATCTAGGAAGGTCACCCATGGGTTGAATTTTTAGTTCCAACAGCCTTTAGGAGAAGTGATCTCTTCTCACAATTTGTATCTGCCAAGTCAGCCACCTCACAAGAATGTACGTGTGAAACCAGGTAGGATTCTATTTTTGCATATAAAAATACATGTGCTTAATAGGCTAAAGAGAAAGAGAGACAGAAATTCACATATTTCTTAACTTTAAAAACACATGGAGAATTATTTCAACAAATAATTGACTAGATTTATAACTCCTACCTTATATCATGCAAAAGGCAAGTACAACTACACACCATGCCTCTTCTGAACTGCTTGTATTTCTATTCTGTTTTGGTTATTTTTCTCATCATATTAGTATTAGTAGTCAGAGTCTATAAGGGTATGGGCTAGTGTCAAGGATTCAGTATTTCGAGTGAAAAATTGAAAAATGAATCCAATGTGTATGCAAATATGTGCTACAAAAAAATCTTCCTTCTCTCATATAGAAGAATGACTTGACATTACCATTGCCCCAAGTAAGTCACAATTAGAGGAGAAGAGTTAGAAAATCTGTAAATATATATCTGCAACGAAAATGCTCAGGAGTGCACAACCTTGGAGGTGGTAGAGGAGTTTCCAAAAGTAAGTGACATGGGAAATACTCCACAGACATGAAGATCTGCTGGCCTAAACACTTCTTGAGAAACTGCCTTTGAGGTTGGGCACTTGAAATATATGTTGTTTTCAGGAGCTTTCGCTTCCTTTATAGTGAGACCATCTAAGCTGGGTCTGCATCTATGTGACCTGGAGGACATGGCATCTTATTTTCCAATGAACATGAGGCAGCAATGCTGAATTCTCTCGTTGTAGGTAAACTATTGCCACTGGGGGCTAAGTGTCTCCCCGTGTGGACTGTGAAACCATTTGGTCATCTTCCACTTTTCGTGGTGTTTCTTGCTGCTGCACTGGTAGTTTGGTATTGGCATCACGAAATACAAGGAGTTCAACTGGGACACAGTGCTGGAGGGAGTTCTGTCACGTGTGGTACGTGTACCCTGGTCTACAGTAGAATGCACCAACCAGGCTTCTATCCCACATAGCTTGCCCCCTTGATCATAGCAACCTGATTCTAAACATTACTCTGAAACTTCTCCATATAACAAGATGCCTTTATATACAATGGTCTGATGGCTGCACCATGTCTGTCTCAAGACAATTGAAAGTCAATGGCAGATCCACATGGCCCCACCACAGATGTTTTATCACACACCTTCCCACCACTGCTCTAGGCCCACTACTCTGCAGTCTCCAACTTTCTGGCATCTCTGTTCTAAACATTTTCATGAAGCCCAGTCAATCAAGGCACTGTCTGGTATACTCATGATCAGCAAAAGTACATCAAAAGGTTCTCCAGTGCCATCTGGTCATGAAAATTTCTAAACATTCATGGTATTGATCTAGACAAATTTCAAGGATGAAGGTGGAGGCACTGTGGGTTTCAATTCATTCAGGGACCATTAAATGTTGAGGAAGCTCATTTCAATGAAAGATCTGGAGAACACTCACAGGCAAGGCTTCCCAAAGAGTGGCCAAAAGGTCACATGAAGCCAGGCCCATTGAGGTCTACAATGTGAGGTCCATGTGTGTTTTGACTCTCAACTATGGGTGCCAAGTCTTTCAGAATAAAATCATGTGATATCCTAGCTGAGATTCTCAGTACTCTTGGGAAAGCCACCCTGGGCCTAGATCTCAGTTTCAAAGGGCGACTCTCATGTGTGGCCTCCTGAAATCGCAACACAATTCATGGCAATACTTATCTGAGGTCAGTTCCAGAACTCATTCTCTAAGGGGAATCACACCAGTGTTCAAGCCCAGTTGGACCCAGTCATCTCTTCCATCTGCCACACAAATGACCACAATTAAAACCAAAACACTCCCACATTGTCCTCATCTTCTTCCACATAGACACTCCTCATAACCTCTGGCTGGAGTTTTTCATGAGGGGCACAGCCCAAGACAGTGGCCCAAATAAGCTTTCTTGCCCCTCATTTGCCTAAAGTCAGGGTGGCCTGGACACCCTTCCTGTGAACCAGGAGTGATTAAATAGGCCTGCCATTAATACTGCTCCACTTCTCCACTTTGAGGCCTTCTTACTGTGGGGTTTAGTTTCTTCTTTTTTTAAAAAAAAATTGAAATTTAATTGGAAAGTTAAAAAAAATTGTATTGCAGAATATTAAATTTCTTATGCAAAAGCCTTTATCTTGTTTGTGAGGGAAACCTTGATGCCTTGCCAATCTGGTTATATGGAGACACTGAAAATTTTCTGTTACATACTACATGGATGAATGGCTACAGCACATCGTTTTTTCAAACTGAAAGGCAGATAACAGCAAGTAAGATAACAAATAAAAGCCAATTTTATTAAAAAATAAAGTTGTAAAATGTCTCAAATATTGGAAATTAAATTCCTTTTTTTTTCTTTTTTTTGGTTGTTCAAAAGCTCATGCTATATCATCTTTCATACATTTGACTCATTTGGGTTATGAACTCCCATTTTTACCCCAATACAAATCGTAGAATCACATCAGTTACACACTCACGTTTTTACATAATGGCATATTAGTGATTGTTGTATTCTTCTACCTTTCCTATCCCCTACTATCCCCCTCCCCTCCCCAACCATCTACCCTCTATACCTCATCTGCTATTGTTCAATTCTCTCCCTTGTTTCCCCCCCTTTCCCCTCACAACCTCTTATATGGAATTTTGTGTAACATTAAGTGTCTCCTACCATTTCCATATGCTTTCCATTCTCTCTCCCTTTCTCTCCCCCCACTCATCTCCATTTAGTGTTAATATTTTCCTCATGCTCTTCTTCCCTGTTCTGTTCTTATTTGCTCTCTTTATATCAAAGAAAACATTTGGCATTTGTTTTTTAAGGATTGGCTAGCTTTGCTTAGCATTATATGTTCTAATGCCATCCATTTCCCTTCAAATTCAATGATTTTTGTCATTTTTTAATGCTGCATAATACTCCATTGTGTATAGATGCCCCTTTTTTATCCATTCGCCTATGGAAGGTCATCTAGTTTGGTTCCACAGTTTAGCTATTATGAATTCTGCCGCTATGATCAGTGATGTGGCAGTATCCCTATAGTGCGCTCTTTTAAGATCCTCAGGGAATAGTCCGAGAAGTGAGATAGCTGGGTCAAATGGTGGATCCTTTCCCTGCTTTCCCAGGTATCTCCATACTGCTTTCCAAATTGGCCTCAACATTTTCCAGTCCCACCAGCAGTGTACAAGTGTACCCTTTTCCCCACATCCTCGCCAACACTTATTGTTGTTTGATTTCATAATGGCTGCCAATCTTACTGGAGTGAGATGGTATCTTAGGGTGGTTTTGACTTGAATTTCCCTAACTGCTAGAGATGGTTCGCATTTTTTCATGTTCTTGTTGATGCATTGTATGTCCTCCTCTGTGAAGTTTCTGTTCAGGTCCTTGGCCCATTTGTGGATTGGTTTATTTGTTATCTTATTGTTTAATTTTTGAGTTCTTTGTATATTCTAGATATTAGGGCTCTATCTGAAGTGTGAGGGGTAAAAATTTGTTCCCAAGATGTAGGCTCTCTATTTACCTCTCTTATTGTTTCTCTTGTTTCGAAAAAAAACTTTTTAGTTTAAATAAGTCCCATTTGTTGATTCTTGTTATTAACTCTTGTGCTATGGCTGTCCTATTAAGGAATTTGGAGCCCAACCCCACAGTATGTACATCGTAGCCAAATTTTTCTTCTATTAGATGCATTGTCTCTGATTTTATATCTTGCTCCTTGATCCATTTAGAGTTAACTTTTGTGCATGGCGAGAGAAAGGGATTCATTTTCATTTTGTTGCATATGGATTTCCAATTTTCCCTGGACCACTTGTTGAAGATGCTATCCTTCCTCCATTGCATGCTTTTAGGCCCTTTTTCAAATATAAGAAAGTTGTACTTTTGTGGATTGGTTTCTGTGTCCTCTATTCTGTACCATTGGTCCAGCTGACTTTTGTGATACTAGTACCACGCTGTTTTTGTTACTATTGCTTTGTAGTACAGTTTGAACTCTGTTATCGCTATACATCCTGATTCACACTTCCTGCTTAGAATTGCTATTGCTATTCTGTGTCTATTGTTTTTCCATATGAAATTCATGATTGCTTTATATATTTCTACAAGAAATGCCATTGGGATTTTGATTGGCATTGCATTAAACCTGTAGAGAACTTTGGGTAATATCGCAATTTTGATGATGTTAGTTCTGCCTATACATGAACAGGGTACATTTTTCCATCTTCTAACATCTTCTTCTATCTCTTTCTTTAGAGTTATGTAACTTTCATTGTATAAATCTTTCACCTCTTTTTTTAGGTTGATTCCCAAGTATCTTATTTTCTATGAGGATATTGTGAATGGAGTGGTTTTCCTCATTTCAATTTCAGAAGTTTTGTTGCTGATATACAGGAATGCCTTTGATTTTTTCTTGTTGATTTTATATACTGGCACTTTGCTGAATTCATTTATTAACTCTAGCAGTTTCTTTGCATACCCTTTAGGGTTTGTTAAATATATTATCATGTCATCCTCAAATAGCGAATATTTAAGTTCTTCTTTTTCTATTTTTATGCCTTTAATTTCTTTTGTCTGTCTAATTGCTCTGGCTAGTATTTCAAGAACTAAACTGAATAGAAGTGGTGATAGAGGGCATCTCTGTCTTGTTCCAGATTTTAGAGGGAATGCCTTCAGTTTTTCTCCATTTAGGATGATGCTAGCCTGAGGTTTAGCATATATAGCTTTTACCATGTTGAGGTAAGTTCTTGTTATCCCTAATTTTTATAGTGTTTTGAACATAAAGGAATGCTGTACTTTGTCAAATGCTTTATCTACATCTATCGAGATGATCATATGGTTTTTGTCTTTAAGTCTATTGATGTGGTGGATTACATTTATTGATTTCCATAAATTGATCCAGGCTTGCATCCCAGGGATGAATCCTACTTGATCATGAAGCACAATTGTTTTGATATGCTTTTGTATTCAATTCACCATGATTTTATTGAGAATTTTTGCATCCAAGTTTATTAGAGGTATTGGTCTGTAGTTTTCTTTCTTTGAAGTGTCTTTGTCTGGTTTTGGAATCAGGGTGATGTTGGCCTCATAGAATGAATTTGGAGGAACTCCTTCTTTTTCTATCTTTTGAAATTGCTTGAAAAGTATTGGTATTAATTCTTCTTTGAGGGTTTTGTAGAACTCCACTGTATACCTATCCGGTCCAGGGCTCTTTTTGGTTGGTTGTATTTTGATGGTTTCTTATTTTTCTTCCTTTGTTATTGGTCTATTTAAATTGTGGGTGTCTTCCTGACTCAATCTGGGCAGATCATATGACTTAATAAATTTATCGATATCTTCTTTATCTTCTATTTTATTGGAATATAGGGTTTCAAAATACTTTCTAATTATCTTCTGTGTTTCTGTAGTGTGTGTTGTGATATTTCCATCTTTATTCCATATGTTAGTAATTTGAGTTCTCTCTCTTCTTCTCTTCGTTAGCATGGCTAAGGGCCTGTCGAACATATTTATTTTTTCAAAGAACCAACTCTTATTTATTTCAATTTTTACAATGTAGATTTTTTGTTTCAATTTCATTGATTTCTCCTCTAATTTCAATTATTTCTTGTCTTCTACTACATTTGATGTTCTTTTGCTCTTCCTTTTCTAGGTTTTTGAGGTGTAGTGTGAGTTCATTTATTTGTTGTTGTTTTTTTCTTTTTTTGAGGAAAGAATTACAAGAAATGAATTTCCCTCTTAAAACGGCTTTCATTGTGTCCCATACAAACCGGTATGTTGTGTCTCTATTGTCATTTGTCTCTAAGAATTTTTTTATCTCCTCCTTTATGTCTTCTGTAACCAACTGATCATTCAGTAACATATTGTGCATTTTCCATGTGATGTAGAATTTTTCCTTCCTTTTTTTTCATTGATTTAAAGTTTCAATCCATTATGATCAGATATGGTGCATGGTATTATCTCCATACCTTTATATTTACTAAGAGTTTCCCTATTGCATAATATATGGTCTATATTGGAGTAGGATCAATGTGCTGCTGAGAAGAACGTGTATCCACTTGATGATGGTTGATATATTTTATATATGTTGGTTACGTCTAGGTTATTGATTGTGCTATTGAGTTCTATAGTATCTTTATTCAGCTTTTGTCTGGAGGAAGGCAAGAGACTTCATCCACTATGACTGCCCTTTTTGCCATTTTAGTTTTGGATGCACACATGGGATCTTTCTTTAGATCCATCAGGTGCTGAGAATCTAAGCCACAGGCTCACACAGGGCCAAGATGCAGATTCAGAAACATCCCTTTCCAAAGCAATTAAGCAAAGAGCCACAGGTGATGCACATTTATTTCCATTTGAAAACTCTTTTCTTCAGTCTTCACAAAGGGGTTGCCGGAGGCAAAGACCTTCCTGACATTCAGGGCAACAGACAGGGAAGCAAAAGGCCCAAAGCAGGGTTTCTCCACTGAGACTTTCTTGGTCACACTGATATCTGAGTTTTCTGAGATACTCGCCATTCCCTTCAGCTATCCAGTACATTGCCATGTCACAGTGCTTGGGGTGGTACATATCTTGGACACAAAACCATGAGCGTATTCTAGAGAGTGGCCAGAATTCAGGAAGAAAACAGGAACTTAGGAAGATGGCGAGTGTTGCCCATTTATAAGGCAAGCTGCAGTTCATTCATAAATTGCACAGGATGAATGCTGGGAAGCTTTCTAGTAGACTGGACAAATCCCTTGATGCATTTTCTTTTCTAATGTCTACAACCACGGACACAATGGGATATATAGACACAGAAACACTCGCCTTGTCAAATGACTTACTAGAAACAGTCCACTCCAAAACTAACAAACCACCTTTCCTACCTATTCTGAGAACAGGAGACAAAACAACAAACCCACAACCACACCCACAAAGACACCTCCTTCCCCCAGTAGGTCTCTGACTATCCAGAGTGTCCTCTGACTGGTGGGCCATGATATATTCCCCCATATTGGGGTGTCCTGTCTCTGATATGGTCTCCGTGGCCAACTCTGTGATGCTGTCAGAAGCCAGCGATGAGCCACTACCTGCTTTCTCAGGAAAGGCCCCTCTTCAGATCTTCCTGGCATTTGGCCAACCTCACATCAGTATGTACCAAGAAAGACTGACTCTGTCCTTGGTAAATCCAAACAAGTTTGACCACTGGGACTTGCACTGGGACTGGCTTTGGGTGCCTGGCTTTCTGGATCCCATGTTCAGAGAGTTTCATCACCAAGGAAGTAAGTTGAGTTCATTTCCTTCAGGAACTGAATGAGGTCACTACCCTGGCAACCACATTTTCCTAACAGTTCCTTCCGAGGGTCCCATCAGATGGAGGCTGCACCTACTTGCTCTGACATTTTCACAAGTTAGAATGGTATATCAACCGTAGGCACCCAGGATCAACTCTCCACACAGGCCTGGTTTGGTCCATCTTCACTACATTAAGAAAAGAGAGGCTGATTCAGACACATCCTTTCATCATGACCAGGATGTTTTCCATGTAAGATGACTTTTGCTCTCTCAGGTCCCTCATAGCTGCCTACATCTTCTCCAGGGATTATTTCTGCATGGACTTTTGATGTTGTCAGCTGGTGGAAGATCCCCTACCTTCCTGTATTGTAAGACCAACTCTGTTCCTGCTCTTCTGTAAATGAGATTGAGGGAACAGTGTATGGTTAGGGTTAATAGCATGTTCGATTTGGGTTAGGAATAATTATGCTGGATGAATAATGGTATTGGGAACCTGTGATATTTATAAGAATATAGACGTGAAATATATGTATGAGAACAGAGATCTAGGAAAGATTTGAAGCCCAGATAGGAATTGAAACCACGATTGGTATACTTAGCTTGAATTATGTTCTGCACCGAGGTCTCAGATAAATTGATATACAATGGCATAGGACCGTGTACCTCGGATGTTTGAATGTAGAAGAGAACATGCAGTCAAAAAGGGATAGTCTGTAGGATTAGGAAGATAGTCAGTAGGTTTAGGAAGAATAGTGAGTATAGGAGTTGGACCAAAAGTTCTTTAGCAATAGGGTTTCAGATAGAGAGTGAATGTAAATGTCAGCACATTTGAAGTTACAGTCACAATGATGAACTGGGGACAATATGTAGAAAAGCAGATATCAATAGGGACATTAAGAAATCAGGCATAGTATAAAGTGAGTGATAGGATTAGATATTTTCAAAAGGCTTGAGGTTGAATATATAATCTTAGGAAAAAAACAAATATGTAGTAACAAAGAGGATTGACATTTGAGAGCATTACTCAACCTGGACAGATGTTTTTAATAATCCATGCTCACTTTCCATTTAGGCTTTGGTACAATCATAAGTGTGACCTTTGCATTTTGTGTCCAGAATACTACTGTGATAAATGTATATGTAGATCAGGTGACATGAGTCTTTCTTCCACCATTATGGGGAGCAATATCCTGAAAACTTATAAATTAGTACTGGGGATACGAAAAGGTGTACCCTGTGTTGATGATTATTCAGATGATGCATGAATAGACCATATTGTGAATAAAGTATATAACTGGTTCCAACTTTAAATAATGGATTGAATTTGCATCTGAAAAAAATATATGAAATCTTATATTGATATACATAAATTCATTCCAACCTGTTGTATATCTAATGGTAATAATAGGGTTACAGTTTATCATGAAGAGTGAGTTTTGCTTGAACAATGATAATGGAATCGAAAATAATGTGTTTAGAATGAAGTCAAGTGAAAAGAACAGTAGAGAAATATGGAGGAATACATGTGTTCTGAAATAGTAAGTAATTGAAAGTGAACCAAATGCCTATAAATTTGTGAAGTTGTGAATGAAAAAAATATATCCTATGTTGTACATAAACTGAAGAAATTTTAATGTACCAGTGTTTAATAAAAATGAACTTCAAAATACACATCATGTCCCATAGAAATCTATTTGCATTGATGTTAAACTGGGTCAGTTACAGTAGAAATATTAGGATTTGTAAGCACCATTCACTGAACTTAGTTTTCAGTAGTAGGAAACCAATATGTATTTCAGGTGGTTGAGTATTTCTTAGAATAATCTTGTGTAAAGTTGATTATACACCCAAATACATGAATACGAATGAATTTAGGGAGTGTATAATAAGATACATATATTTCATATTTTGGAAATTCTGGAGAATATATATATATATATATATATATATATATATATATATATATATATATATATATATACACACACACAAATACACACACAAACACACACACAAATTAATATGTAGAAATATATATGCCAATTGAAATTCATCATAAAATATAATTCATCCACATATCCAAAAATATTCATTTTACTTAACATGGATTTATGTATAATGTTTTTTACTAGGAAGCTCACCCATAGGTTGAATTTTCAGTTCAATCAGTATTTAGGGGGAGTCATCTCTTTTCACAATTTTTATATTCCAATGTCAGTGAGCTCACAAGAATGTACGTGGGATACCAGGTAGGATAGTATATGTGCATAAAAAATACATGTGCTGAATAGGATACAGAGAAAGGGAGACAGGAATTTACATATGTGATAACTTTAAAAACTCATGAAGAAATATTATAATAAAAAGTTGACTAGATTTAAAACACATACTCTTGATAAAGCAGAAGGCAAATACAAGTATACACCATGCTTCCTATGAAAGGACTGTATTTCTATTCAGTTAGGTTTCTTTTTCTCCATCATATTAGGATTAGTAGTCAGATTCTAGTAGGGTATGGGTTGGTGTCAGGGATTCAGTATTTCAAATGGAAAATAGAAAAATTAATCTAATGTTTATGCAAACATGTACTACAAGAACAATTTCTCACTCTCTTCCAGAACAATGGCTTGACATAACCATCACTCCAAGTAAGACACAATTAGAGGAGAGGAGTTAGAAAATCTGTGAATACATATGAGAAATGTAAAATGCTCAGAAGTTCACAACACTGGAAGTAGAAGAACAGTTTCCAAAAGTAAGGGAGAGGGTAAACACTTCACAAACATGGAGCTCTGCTGGCCTAAAGACTTCTTGAGAAACTTCCTCTGTGGTTGGGCACATGAAATATTTGTAATTGTCAGGAAATTTAGTTTCGTTTGTAGTGACACCATGAAATCTGGGTCTGCATCTATGTGAGCTGGAGGACATGGTTCCTTATTTTCTAATGAAAATGAGGCAGCAGTTCTGAATTCTCTCTTTGTAGGTAAACTGTGGCCACTGGGAGCTAAGTGTCTTCCCGTGTGGTCTGTGAAGCCATTTGGTCATGCTCCAATTTTCAGGGTGTTTCTTACTCCTGAACTGGGAGTTTCGTATTAGATTCATGAAATACAAGGAGTTCAACTGCGACACAATGATAGAGGGAGTTCTGTCACGTGTGGTTTGTCATGGTCGACAAGAGAATGTACGAACCAGGCTTTAATCCCACATAGCTTTCCCACTTGACTATAGCAACCTGATTCTGAACATTGCCCTGAAACCTCTCCATATAAAAAGATGCCTTTACATATAAGGGTCGGCTGCCTGCACCATGTCAGTCGCAAGTCTTTTGGAAGCCAATGGAAGATCCAGGTGATCCTACCAAAAATATTTATTTACACACCTACAGTCCACTGCTCTATGCCCACTACTCAGCAGGCTCCAACTTACTGGCATCTCTGTTCTACAACATTTTCACGAAACCCAGTCAATCAAGGCACAGTTTGGAACCATCATGATCAGCAACAGGACATTCAAAGTTTATCCAGTGCCACCTGGTCATGGAAATTTCAAAACTTTCATGGTATTTATCTAGCCATTTTTCAAGGATGAAGTTGGAGGCACTGTGGGTTTCAATTAATTCAGGAACCATTAAATGGTGAGGAAGCTCATTTCAATGAAAGCTCTGGAGATCACTCACGGGGAAGGCTTCCCAAAGAGTGGCCAAAAGGTCACATGAATCCAGGCCCATTGAGGTATACAAAGTGAGATCCATGTGTGTTTGTATTCTCAACTAAGGGTCCCAAGTCTTTAAGAATTAAATCATGTGATATCCTGGCTCAGAATTCCCGAGCACTGTGGAAAGCCATCCTGGGCCTAGATCTCAGATTACAAGGGTGATTCTCATGCGTGAACTCCTAAAATCCCAACACTATTTTTTGCAATACTTCTCTGAGGTCAGTTCCAGAACTCAGTCTCTAAGGGTAATCACACCAGAGTTCAAGCTCCGGTGGACACAGTCATCTCTTCCAACTACCACACAATTGACCACAATTAAAACCAAAACACTCCCATATGGACCTCATCTCCTTCCATATAGACACTCATCATAACCTCTGGCTGGAGGTTTCCATGAGGGGCGCAGACCAAGACAGTATCCACAATAATCTTACTTGCCCCTCATTTGCCTAAAGTCAGGGTGGCCTGGACACGCTTCCTGTTAACCAGGAGTGATCAAATAGGCCTGGTGTTAATACTGTTCTGCTTGTCCAATTTGAGGCCTACTGACTGTCAGATATTGATTCTTTATGTGAATTGGAGTCATGAGAAAACCCAAGCACCTATGGGCTCGCCTCTGCAGGTTTTGAAGAACTCGTTTGACCCAAAGGATTCCTATTCTCACTTGATGGAGGTCAGGAACCTTACAGAGGAAGGCTAGAGACTTCATGCCAATGACTGCTCTTTTGGCCATTTTGGTTTTGAATGCACGCATGGGAAATTTCTTTAGATCCCTCAGGTGCTGAGAATCTAAGCCACTGCCTCATACAGAGCCAAGGGGCTGATTCAGACACATCCCTTTTCAAAGCAGTTAAGGAAAGAGCCACATGTATGCCCAATAATTTCCATTTGAAAACTGTTTTCTTCAGGCTTCACAAAAGGGTGGCCTGAGTCAAAGACCTTCCTGAAATTCAGGAAAACAGAACAATAGGTAAGCAAATGGTCCAAAGCAGGGTTGCTCCACTGAGAATTTCCTGGTCACACTGATACTTGAGTTTTCTGAGATGCTTGCCATTTCTTTCAGCTATCCAGTACATGGCCAGTCACAGAGCTTGAAGGTGGTACATATCGTAAACAAAAAACCATGGTCCTATTCTGTAGAGTGGCCAGAATTCAGAAAGAAAACAGGAACTTAGGAATATAGCAGGTATTGCGCATCAATAGTGCAAGCTACAGTCCATTCATAAATGGGGCAATTTGAATGCTGAGAAGCTTTCTACTAGACAGGACACATCCATTGATGCATTCTCTTTTCTAATGCATACAACCACGGACACAGTGAAATACTGAGACATAGAAACACTCGCCATGTCAAAAGACTTACTAGAAACACTAAACTTCAATCCAAACAAACCGACTTTAATACCTATTCTAGGAAAATGAGACAAAACCACAAACCCACAACAACACCCACAAAGGCACCTCCTTCCCCCAAGTAGGTCTGTGACTATCCAGAGTGTCCTCTGACTTGTGGGCCAAAATATGTTCCCCCAAATTGGCCTGTCCTGTCTCAGATCTGGTCTCCTTGGCCAACTCTGTGAAGTTCTCAGTAGCCAGCGGTGAGCCACTACCTGCTTTCTCAGGAAAAGCCCCGCTTCAGAGATTTCCTCTCATTTGGCCTTCCTCACATCTGTAGGTACCAACAAAGACTGACTCTGTCCTTGCTGAATCCAAACAAGTGAGACCACTGGGACTGGAACAGGGACTGGCTCTGGGTGCCTGACTTCCTGGATCCCAAATTCAGAGAGTTCCATCACCAAGGAAGTTAAGTGAGGTCCCTTCCTTCAGAAATTGAATGAGGTCACTGTCTTGGCAACCACTTTGTCCTAACTGTTGCTTTCAAGGGTCCCATGATACGGAGGCTGCCCCTACTTTCTGTGACACTTTTACAAGTTAGAATGGTATATCAACAATAGGCACCCAGGAATAGATCTCCACACAGGCCTAGTTTGGTCCAACTTCTCTACGTTAAGAAGAGAAGCTGATTCATACACAACCTTTTATCCTGACCAGGTTGTTTGCCATGGAAGATGACTTTTGGTCTCTCAGGTCCTTCATAGCTGCCTACCTCTTCTCCAGGGATCATTTCTGCATGTACCTTTGAGGTTCTCAGGAGGTGGAAGATTCCCTACATTTCAGTATTGTAAGATCAACTCTTTCCCTGCTCTTCTGTAAAGTTAGATTGAGGGAACAGTGTATGGTTATGGTTAATAACATGTTCGGTTTGGGTTAGAAATCATTCTGCTGGATGAATAATGGTATTGGGAACTTGCTATGTGTATAAGAATATATAGGTGAAATATATGTATGAAAACAGAAATCTAAGTATGATTTGAAGTCCAGAAGGGCATTGGGCTCTTGATTGGGATATGCAGCTTTGAATTACGTTCTGCAGAGGTGTCTCAATTAAATCAATATACAATGCCATAGGACCTTGTACCTTGGATGAATTAATGTAGAAGGAACATCTAGTCGAAAAGGGATAGTCCGTAGTGAAAGGTTAATAAAATAGGTACTTGTCACTTCCTGTTTTTCTGTATGCTTAACAAAACACTGTTGAAATCTTGAGAAATGTTTGCTAATCTTGTTTCCAGAATGTTCTGTTCCCAACTGCCAAACTGCAGAATGTACTCCCTCACTCAGTGTCATGCAAACCGCCCACATGCCCTCACCCATTAGTAAACTTCCCTCTCTTCCCTCTCCAAGGAAAGTATATAAGCTGTGCTTAAGGTGTTCTCAGGGCTCTCTGCTCTATTTAAGTGAGTTCTGAGCCACAGCATGCTGAACCCCAAATAAACCCATTGCTGTTGCATGAGACAGACTCTTGGTGGTCTCTTCCTTCGACACTCGCCCGACCTTTACATATTGAGGTTCCACAGAGTTCTGGCAGTGGCAGACGAGAGACCCCAATGGGCTCCTCTCGGAGCAAGTAAGGCACCTCTTTCTGGTTTCAGGTTTCATGTCAGGGCTTGGCAAAATCTCTGGCGATGAAGAGCCTGAGCTCCCTCCGAAGGTGGCCGAGAGACGTGTCACGGAGACACAGGGCACCTCCCTGGGGGACGCCGCAGAAAACTCGGGAAATTAAGGAACAATAGTCTCCTCAACTCAGTGATATTTTGTTTCAGATTCGGTATTGTCATCCCATCGGGTTTTGCCGGCTACTCATTCCTGGTTTCAGTGTTTGACGTCCATTGCCTGTGTTTATGGTCTTGTCTTATCTGTGTCATGTGTCCTTGCTTTTGCTGTTTGTGTACCTTTCATTATGGGACAGAGCAGTTCAATGCCTCTGTCCCTGACCCTTGATCACTGGAACAAAGTCCGCTTAAGAGCTCAGAATCTTTCTTGTTTTAGTAAAATGCTGGACCTGGCAGAATCTCTGTGCCTCAGAATGGCCCACCTTTGAATTCGGATGGCCCCTAGAAGGATCTTTCTACTTCGCACTAATTTAAAAATTCAGAGATATTATCTCAGCCGGGGACACATAGCCATCTGGATCAACAGCCATATATCTTAACTTGGCAGAACATCTGCAAATCTCCTCCTCCATGGGTGAAGCCTTTCCTTGCCCCTGCCTCTGCTCCTACTCCTTCCCCCATGATCTCTCAAACCCTCTCAACCTCCTCCTCCTCCACCCCCTGTTCTCCCCGTGTCACAGATTTGACTCTACTGGACTCTTCTTCCCTTACTAATCCCCTGTCCTTGTCCCCTAACCCACAACACCCTCAAATGGATTTCCCTGCTGCTGACTCAGCCTCTTTACCATTGGAGGAAGCTAAGCCGGTAATAGGGTCTGATAATGGACCGGTGTTCATGGCCCAGGTAAGTCAGGGGTTAGCCAGGAACCAGGGAATTAATTGGAAGTTATATTGTGCTTATAGATACCCGAGTTCAGGACAGGCAGATAGAATAAATTGAACCATTAAAGAGACCTTAAGAAAATTAAACTTAGAGAACAGCATAAAAGATTGGACTATGCTCCTGCCTTATGCAATGTTTCATGCAAGAAATACTCCCTCTGTTTCTTTGAGTAACCTTAGCCCCTGTGAAATTCTCTATTGTTGCCCTCCTGCAGTAAGGGACCTAAGCCCGACTCAAAGACCTAACCATTCCATCCACACCCCCTTGCTTGACAGACTTAAAGCTCTAAAAAGAACTCAGTGATACCTGTGTAAACAGCTGGCCACTGCCTACCAAACTGGGGACAAAGGGACTCCACATCGATATCAAGTAAGAGACTTCATCTACGTAAGACGACATCAGGTATCATGCTTGAAACCCCGCTGGAAAGGACCATAGCCGGTGCTACTTATAACACCTCCAGTGGTAAAGGTAGATGGAATCAATTTCTGGATCCATGCCTCTCATCTCAAGCCTGCGCCCTGTCCAGACTCTGGCTGGAAACTGGAAAAGACTGGTAAAACCTTCAAATTGCGTATTCGCCATGTGGATAAGTCTGTGGACTCTCTCCTTGGCCACAAGTAGTCCTAAGCCACATCAGCCCATTCAGCAGTGATGGCTGATCACAAATCCTACTGGAAAAGAAGTATAATCTATCTCGCATACAGCCCCCTGAGGGACCTGGTGGCCATCATTCCTCCCAGACATTTGTCAGCTGGCTATAGGTCTTACCTATTGGGATATCCCTGATGAAGAGGATACCACTAAAATTCCATTAAATTACTTCTGTAGCATAGATAATGGAAACAAACATTATGGATGAAGGGACATGCAAGCCAGATGCAGGTTGGCTAGCCTAGATTACTATGTTTGCCGGGCAGACTCTCAAAGCCACAGTCACGGCTGTGTGGGGGGAAAGCCGAATTCTTCTGTAAGTCATGGGGATTTGAGCAAACAGGGGCTGCCTGATGGAACCCAAACTCCTCATCAAATTCAGTACACATCATTGGCCATATTACCAATTAGATAAGAAGAACCGATGGCCCCCAGAGGGGTCTCTAGATCCTCAAATTCTGCGTGACCTTTTCCCTCCTTCACTCACATCCTGAACTATGCTTCTCCAATAGATCCTCACCCTCAGCCTTCTGCTCCAGACATTCTGCTGTCACTCCCACCTCAGCAACCTGATTTCTCCCCTCCAATTACTAGATCAAAAACCCAAACCTCTGCCGGTTCTCAGACCATTGCCTCCTTGCTGAGGCAGCAGTTACTGAAGTACCCCTCCACCCACTCACTCCTCTCTTGTCCTGTCAGTGCTCGCACCGGGTCCCGCCAGGTCTTCTTACCAGCTAAACCAAAGCTCAAACCAGCTGAGGAGAGCCCTCAGTCCCCTATCTAAGATGTAATAAAAATGGCCTTTAAAGTTGGTTTGTCATCACTGAAAACAGTTTACTAATAATTAAACGTCCCTCATATGCGTTTTGAGATACTCACTCCCATCATCCTCTCTGCTCTACCTGTTCTACTGCTCAAGTTTTTGTTGCTAGGAAAATCTCAAACCCGTTTCCCATTATTCTTTTACATCTCTCCTTCCTCATTCTCAGATCCACGGAGCTGATCACAGCCCACCTTCCCCGTCTTCCCCCTCTGCACTAGGCCCACAGAAAAGTCTTAACTGACCTTCTCCAGAAGTCTTCACCATGGCTGACTTTAGGACTTTCAGCAAAAGAGTCCCTATAAAAGAGTTCAATGTAGATAAACTTCCTCTTTTCGTGTTGCCCTGTTCTACTTGGCCAGTGGCTAAAAAAATCAGCACTTCTCAGGTAGACACCCTTTTACTAGTTTTTCACAAAATATGTGAACAAGGCCTCTGTCCTTGAGCTGGGGATTCACAGAGATGGCTACATTTCTAAGATAAAGAAGTTACCAACTGGTCTCCATGGTAACAGCTGGCAGGGGTAAAATAAGAAAGGGAAGAAAAAGCTCTCCCCCTCCCAGGTGTCCTTTAAAAGTTAACTTGCCCAGAACAGGGGAAAAACAGGAACAAATACTGCGTTTTTGAACTTCTGCAGACTGTGAGCTTCTGAGCACCTTCCCTTACATGTTGGGTACAAAATTCTGAAACTACCTAAACTTGAGTTTCAGGGGATTAATTGATTACAACAGAAGCAATGCCCTCTGAATCCGGTTGCAACCAAATAGGACTGTTTCCCTGTCTTTAGTGCTATCTTAGGTGCCTTGCCTTGTCCGTCCTTACAACAGAATAATTCTATATACTTAAACCTTGTTTATGTTTTCATGAAATGGTCAACAGATGTGATTAATCGTGTAATGGTGCAGATGTTTCCCAGAGTGCTCTATTATGAAGCAGGATCATTTGAAGATCAAATAGGGGGACATACAACCAGGTTCCACTGGGAGCATATATCCCTCACTTTAGCCATCATATTAGGAATAGGATTTGCTGCACGGGTGGGCCCAGGAACCACTGCCCTTGTCCATGTGACACAATAAATTACCCAATTAGAAGCAGCAATAGACCAAAACTAAGATATTAGAAACCACCATCAGAGCTTTGCATGAAACTTTAACCTCTCTCTCTGAAGTTGTTTTACAGAACAGTTGAGGTTTGGACCTCCTCTTCATTAAAGAAGGGGGCCTTTGTGCTGCATTGAGGGAAGAATGTTGTTTTTATGCCGAACATACTGGAGTTGTAATAAAATCTATGAGTAAATTAAAAAGACACATTAAAGAGCATCAACAAGAGAGAGAGAGACCCAAAAAGGGTTGTTTGAGTCTTGGTTCACACAGTGCCCCTGGTTAACTACGTTTTTATCAACCCTGGCCGGTCCAATAATAATCCTCATATTATTGCTAACTATAAAACCCTGTTTTCTCAACCGTGTAATTTCTTTTCTCCAGGCTCAAATTGGACGAGTTAAACTTATGGTAATACCCCACTAGGAGACATAGAATGTGAAACCCCCCAATGATAATTTTTATGATTAAAAGTAGCCAGAAAAAGAAGTGAGGAATGAAAGGTTAATAAAATAAGTACTTGTCACTTCCTGTATTTCCCTATGCTTAACAAAAAACTGTTGAAATCTTGAGAAATGCTTGCAAAACTTGTTCCCAAAATGTGCTGTCCCCAACTGCCAAACTACAGAATGTACTCCCTCACCCAGTTGCATGCAAACTGCCCACTCGTCGTGACCCATCAATAAACTTCCCTCCCTGCCTTCTCCAGGGAAAGTATACAAACTCTACTTAAGCTATTCTCAGGGCTATCTGCTCTATTAAAGTGAGCTCTGAGCCCCAGCATGCTGGAAACCCAATAAACCTTTTGCTGTATCATGAGTACTCTGTTGGTCGTCTCCTTCTCCGAAGCTTCCCCGACATTTACTTGGCTGATTGAATGTAGAAGAGAACATCCAGTGAAAAAGGTATAGTTGGTAGGATTAGGAAGATAGTCAGTAGGTTTAGGAAGAAGAGTGAGTATAGAATTTAGAACAAAAGTTCTTTAGCAATACGGTTTCAGTTAGAGAGTGAATGTAAATGTGAGCACAGTTGAAGAGTCAGTCACAATGATGAACTGGGGAAAATATGTAGGAAAGCAGATATCAATAGAGACATTATGAAATCAGGGAAATTACAAAGTGAGTGACAGGACTAGATATTTTGAAAAGGATTGAGTTTGAATATATAATCTTAGGAAAAAACAAATATGTAGACAGCAATAGGATTGATATTTGAGAGCATTAGGCAAATTTCAGGTGCATGAATATTTCTGAGAATAATCTTGTGAATAGTTGATTATAAATCCAGATACATGAACATGAATGAATTTAGGGAGTGTATATGAGACACATATATTTCATTTTTTGAAATATCTGGAGAGTGTGTATATATATATATATATATATATATATATATATATATATATATATATATACACACACACACACAAACACAAAACACACACAGACAAAAAAGTAGCAATATATATGTCAATCAAAATTCATCATATAATATATATTATCCACAGATCTAAAAATATTCATTTTACTGAACATGGATTTATGTATAATGTTGTTCAACTAGAAAGCTCACCCATATGTTGAATATTCAGTTTCATTGGGGTTTAGTAGGAGTGATCTTTTCTCTCAATTAGTATCTGCCAAGTCAGCCACCTCACAAGAATGTACGTGTGGTACCAGGTAGCCAACCTGATTCTGAACATTGCCCATAAACCTATCCATATAACAAGATGCCTTTACATATAAGGGTCTGCTTGCTGTACCCTGTCAGTCACAAGGCATTTGGAAGCCAATGGCAGATAAACATGGCCCCACCACACATGTTTTATCACACACCTTCACACCACTGCTCTAGGCCCACTAATGAGCAGGCTCCAACTTACTGGCATCACTGTTCTACACAATTTTCATGAAACAAAGTCAGTCAAGGCACTGTCTGGTACACTGATGGTCAGCAACAGGATATCCAAAAGTTCTCCAGTGCCACCTGGTCATAGGAATTTCAAAAATTTTATGGTATTTATCAAGCCATTTGTCGAGGATGAAGTTGGAGGCTCTTTGGGTTTCAATTTATTCAGGAACCATTAAATGTTGAGGAAGATCATTTCAATGAAAGCTCTAGAGAACACTCACAGGCAAGACTTCCCAAAGTGTGGCTAAAAAGGTCACATGAAGCCAGGCCCATTGAGGTCTACAATGTGAGGTCCATGTGTGTTTTGACTCTCAACTGTGGCTGCAAAGTCTTTCAGAATAAAATCATGTGATATCCTGGCTGAGATTCCCAGTGCTCTGGGGAAAGCCACCCTGCACCTAGATCTCAGGTTCCAAGGGCGACTCTCATGCATGGCCTAGTAAAAACCAAACACAATTCATGAAAATACTTCTCTGAGGTCAGTTCCAGAATTCATTCTCTAAGAGGAATCACAACAGAGTTCAAGCCCAGGTGGACCCAGTCTTTTCTTCTAAGTGCCACACAAATTACCACAATTCCAAACAAAATGCTCCCACATAACCCTTTTCTTCTTCCATATAGACACTCATCATAACCTCTGGATGGAGGTTTCCATGAGGGGCGCAGGACAGGACAGTGTCCAAAATAACCTCCCTTGCCCCTCATTTGCCTAAAGTCAGTGTGGCCTGGAAATCCTGACTGTGAAACAGGAGTGATCAAATCGGCCTGCCGTTAATACAGCTTGGCTTCTCCAATTTGAGGCCTACTGACTGTAGGGTTTAGATTCTTCATGTAAATTGGGGTCATGAGAAAACCCAAGCACCTATGGGATAGCCTCTGCAGGGCTTTGAAGAACTCTTTTGAAACAAAGGATCCCTATTCTCACTTGATGGATGTCAGGAACCTTAGAGAGGAAGGCGAGAGGCTTCATAAACAATGACTGCTCTTTTGGCCATTTTGGTTTTTAATGCACCCATGGGATCTTTCTTTAGATCCATCAGGTGCTGAGAATCTAAGCTACAGCCTAACACAGGGCCAAGAGGCTGATTCAGACACATCCCTTTCCAAAGCAATTAAGCAAAGAGCCACAGGTGTTGCCCATTCATTTCCATTTGAAAACTGTTTTCTTCAGGCTTCACAAAGGGGTGGCCTGAGGCAAAGAACTTCCTGACATTCAGGGCAACAGAACAATAGGTAAGCAAAAGGCCCAAAGCAGGGTTTCTCCACTGAGATTTAATGGTCACACTAATATCTGATTTTTCAGAGATGCTCGCCATTCCTTTGAGCTATCCAGTACATGGTCATGGCACACAGCTTGGAAGTGGTACATACCTTAGACATAAAACCATGAGCCTATTCTGGAGAGGGGCAGAAGTCCAGAAGAAAACTGAAACTTAGGAAGATTGCAGGTGTTACCCATCGAAAAGGCAATCTGAAATCCATTCATAAATTGGACAGGATGAATGCTGGGAAGCATTCTACTAGACAGGACACATCCATTGATGCATTTTCTTTTCTAATATCTGCAACCACGGACACAGTGTGATAGACAGACATAGAAACACTCGCCTTGTCAAATGACTTACTAGAAACAGTTCATTCCACACCAAAAAAAGCGCCTTGCCAACCTATTCTCTGAACATGAGACAAAACCAGAAACCCACCCCCACACCCACAAAGGCACCTCCTTCCCCCAAGAAGTTCTGTGACTATCCAGACTGTCCTCTGACTGGTGAGCCATACTATATTCCCACGGAATGGCCTGATCTGTCTCAGATCTGGTCTCCTTGGCCAACTCTGTGCAGGTGTCAGGACCCAGAGGTGAGAAACTACCTGCTTTCTCAGGAATGACCCCTCTTTAGAGCTTTCCTGGCATTTGGCCATCCTCACATTAGTAGGTACCAAGAAAGACTGACACTGTCCTTGGTAAATCCAAACAAGTGAGACCACTGGGACTGGGACTGGGACTGGCTCTGGGTGCCTGGCTTCATGAATCCCAAGTTCAGAGATTTCCATCACCAAGGAAGTGAGGTGAGGTCACTTCCTTTAGGAACTGAATGAGGTCACTGCCTTGGCAACCACTTTGTCCTACCAGTGGCTTCCAAGTGTCACATGAGAAGGAGGCTGCCCCTACTTCCTGTGACACTTTCACAATTTAGAATGGTATACAACCATAGGCACCCAGAAACAGCTACCCACACAGGCCTGGTTTGGTCCATCTTCTCTAAATTAAGATGTGAGAGGCTGATTCAGACAGAACCCTTCATCCTGAACAGGTTGTTTGCCATTGAACATGACTTTTGTTCTCTCAGGTTCTTCATAGCTGCCTACATCTTCTTCAGTCAACATTTCTGCATGGAACTTTGAGGTTCTCAGCAGGTGGAAGATCCCCTACTTTCCTGTATTGTAAGACCAACTCTGTCCCTCCTCTCTGTAAATTTAGAATGAGGGAACAGTGTATGGTTAGGGTCAATAACATATTTGACTTGTGTTAGGAATCATTCTGCTGGATGAATAATGGTATTGGGAACCTGCAAAATTTATAAGAATATATATTTGAAATATAAGTATGAAAACATAAATCTAGTTACGATTTGAAGCCAGAAAGGGCATTGGGCCCTTCTTTGGGATATTTAGCTTTGAATTACATTCTGCATTTTAGTCTCAGATAAATCTATACACAATGGAATAAAACCTTGCACCTCAGATGCCTGAATGTCGAAGAGAACATCCAGTCAAAAATGGATAGTCGGTAGGATTTGGAAGATAGTAGTTTTAGGAAGAAGAGTGAGTCTTCGAGTTGGACCAATAGTTTTTTAGCAATAGGGTTTCGTTTAGAGAGTGAATGTAAATGTCAGCACATGTGAAGAGTCAGTCACAATGATGAACTGGGAAAAATATGTAGGAAAGCAGGTCTCAATAGAGACATTAGGAAATCAGACAAATTATAAAATGCGTGATAGGATTAGACATTTTCAACAGGGTTGAGGTTGAATATATAATCATAGGAAGAAACAAATATATAGTCCCCAACAATATTGACACTTGGGAGAATTTGGCATCCTGGACAAGGATGTTTTTAGTAATATATACTCACTTTCAATTTAGGGTTTGGTACAATCATAAGTGTGACCTTTGCATTTTTGTCCAGAATATTACTGTGATAAAATGTATATGTAGATCAGGTGACATGAGTATTTCTTCCACCATTATGGGAAGCAATATTTTTAAAACCCATAAATTAGTATTGGGTATACAAATAGGTGTACCCTGTGTCAATGAATATAGAGATGATGCATGAATAGATCGTACTGTGAATAAATAATATAACTGGATCCAACTTTAGATATTGGAGTTAGAATAAATTGATATCTGAAAATATACAGGAAATCTTATATTGATATTGTTATACATACATTCATTACAACCAATTATAAGTCTAATGGTAATATTAGGGTTACGGTTTATCATGAAGAGGGTGTGTGAGTTTTCCTTCAAAAGTGATTATGGAAATCGAAAATAATGTGTTTGTTAAGAAGTCTCATGAAACGACCAGTCGAAAAACCTGGAGGACTACATGTGTTCGGAAGCAGGAAGTGATTGAAAGTGAAACAAATGTCTTTAATTTTGAAATTTTGGGTGAAAAATTTATCCATGGATTTGCATAAACTGAAGAAATAGTACTGTACCAGTTTTAAATAAAAATGAACGTCAAAATACACATCATGTCCCATAGGAATCTACTTGCATTGATGTTAAACTTGGTAAGTTACGGTAGAAATATTAGGATTTGTATGCACCTTTCACTGAAGTTTGTTTTCAGTACTAGGAAACAAATAAGTATTTCAGGTGGATGAATATTTCTGAGAATAATCTTGTGCAAAGTTGATTACAAATCCACATACATGAATATGAATGTATTTAGGGAGTGAATAATAAGACACATATTTCATATTGTGAAAAATCTGGAGAGTATATATATACAAAACACACACAGACATTATAAAGTGGCAATATATATGCCAATCGAAATTCATGGTGAAATATATATCATTCATAGATCCCGAAATATTAATTTTAATGAACATGGATTTATGAATAATGTTGTTCAACTAGGAAGGTCACCCATAGGTTGAATTTTAAGATCCAACAGCATTTAGCAGGAGTGATCTCTTCTCATAATTTGTATCTGCCAAGTCAGCCACCTCACAAGAATGTATATGTAATACCAGGTAGGATTCTATATGTGCATATAAAAATACATGTGCTGAATAGGCTACAGAGAAAGGGATACAGGAATTCACATATTCATTAACTTTAAAAACACATGGAGAACTATTTCAATTAAAAATTAACTAGATTTATAACACCTAACCTACATAATGCAAACGGCAAGTTCAACTATACACCATGCCTCTTCTGAACTGCTTGTATTTCTATTCTGTTTGAGTTATTTTTCTCCATCATATTAGGAATAGTAGTCAGAGTCTAGTAGGGTATAGTTTCGTGTCAGGGATTCAGTATTTTGAATGGAAAATTGGAAAATGAATCCAATGTGTATGCAAATATGTGCTACACAAAAATCTTCCCACTTTCATCCACAACAATGCCTTGACATTACCTTTGCCACAAGTAAGACACAATTAGAGGAGAAGAGTTAGAAAATACGTGAATACATATCTGGAATGGAATACGCTCAGGATTTCCCAACCTTGGAGGTGATAGAGCAGTTTCCATAAGTAAGGGACATGGTAAACACTCCACAAACATGGAGCTCTGCTGGCCTAAATACTTCTTGAGAAACTGCCTCTGAGGTTGGGCACTTGAAATATATGTTGTTGTCAGGAGCTTTAGCTTCCTTTATAGTGAGCCCATCAAAGCTGGGTCTGCATCTATGTGACCTGGAGGACATTATTTCTTATTATCCAATGAACCTGAGGCAGCAGTGCTGAATTCTCTCTTTGTAGGTAAACTGTGGCCACTGGGGGCTAAGTGTCACCCCGTGTGGACTGTGAAGCCATTTGGTCCTCTTCCACTTTCTGTTGTGGTTCTTGCTGCTACACTGGGACTTTGGTATTTGCTTCACGAAATACAACAATTTCAACTGGGACACAGTGCTGGAGAGAGTTCTGTCACTGTGGTGGGTCACGGTCTGCAGGAGAATGCACCAACCAGGCTTCTTTCCCACATAGCTTGCACCATTGACCATGTCAACCTGATTCTGAAAATTGCCCTGAAACCTCTCCATATATCAAAATGCCTTTACAAATAAGGGTCTGCTGGCTGCACCATGTCCTTCACAAGGCATTTGGTAGCCAATGGCCAAACCACATGGACCTACCACAGATGTTTTATCACACACCTGCACACCTGCCCACCGCTGCTCTAGGCCCACTACTCAGTAGGCTCCAACTTACTGGCATCTTTTTTCTACATTATTTTTATGAAACCCAGTCAATCAAGGCACCCTCTAGTATACTCATGATCAGCAACAGGACACCCAAAGGTTCTCCAGTTCCACCTGGTCATGGGATTTTCAAAAATTTCATGGTATTTATCTAGCCATTTTTCAAGGATGAAGTTGGAGGCACTGTGGGTTTCAAGAACCACTAAATGTTGAGGAAGCTCATTTCAATGAAACTCTGGAGAACTCTCATAGGCAAGGCTTCCCAAAGAGTGGCCAAAAGGTCAAATATAGCCAGGCCCATTGAGGTATACGTTGTGAGTTCCATGTGTGTTTTGACTCTCAACTATGGCTACCAAGTCTTTAAGAATAAAATCATGGGATATCTTGGCTGATATTCCCAGTGCTCTGTGGAAAGCCACCCTGGGCCTTGATCTCAGTTTATAAGAGCGACTCTCATGCGTGGCCTCCTAAAATTTCAACACAATTCATGCAATACTTCTCTGAGGTCAGTTCCAGAACTCAGTCTTTAAGGGGATTCACACCAGACTTCAAGCCCAGGTGGACCCTGTCATCTCTTCCAACCGTCACACAAATGACCACAATTAATACCAAAACAATCCCACATTGCCCTCCTCTTCTTCCATAAAGGCACTCATCATAACATCTGGCTGGAGGTTTCCATGAGGGGCACAGTCCAAGACAGTGTCCAAAATAAGCTCCCTTGGCCCTCATTTGCCTAAAGTCAGGGTGGCTTGGACACCCTTCTTGTGCACCAGGAGTGATCTGTAAGCGTAAAAGAAATTGAAATTAAAGTGTAAAAGTTAAAGTGTAAAAGACCGGGTGTTGTAAAGTTTTTAAGCAGCAAGGCTTGAGTTAAAATGTAAAGGACCAGGTATTGTTAAGTTCCTATGCTACACGCAAAACCTGAAATTCCTGTAGCTTGTAGGACAATTCCCGGACTACCCAGTAAATATTCCCCCTGACCGAATGGTTTTTTAATAACCTAGGACCCTGTGAGGCCTGGCACATAGGCATTGCAGGGCCTAAACCAATCATTTTGAATGTGTACCCCGCTTTAGAACTGACCTATCACTCCCGCCTTACATGTTCCCACCAATAAATGAACTAATCATGTTTAGGAATTGTTGTTTGATTTTCCCGTGGTGTATGATGATTTCTTAAAGGAGACTGTAATATATGTAAAGTCCCGCCCTGCCCAAAAAGTGTACTTAAGCACTGCTCAACCCCTGCTCGGGGCTCTGGGATGCTCTCCCATCTTGAGTGAGCACGTAGCCCCAGCATGCTGGATTGGATCCTCAATAAACGGCTTTTACTGTTGCATGAGCCGCAGTTTCTTGATGGTCTCTTCCTCCAACATTCGCCGGAACCTTACATTTGGTGCATTGGCCGGGAATCACGCAGCGCAGGACAAGGAGACCTCAACGAACCTTTCTGGGGGTAAGTAAGGCGCCTCTTTCCTTCAAAAATGATTATGGAAATCGAAAATAATGTGTTTGGAAAGAATCTCATGAAAAGAACAGTCAAGAAACATGGAGGAATACATATGTTCTGAAGCAAGAAGTAATTGAAAGTGAACCAAATGCCTGCAGATTTGTGAACTTGTGGATGAAAAGTTATATCCTATGATATCCATCAACTGAAGAAATAGTAATGTACCACTGTTGAATAAAAATGAACTTCAAAATACACATCATGTCCCATAGGATTATACTTGCATTAATGTTAAACTGGGTCAGTTACCATGCAAATATTAGGATTTGTAAGCACAATTCACCGAAGTTTGTTTTCAGTACTGGAAAATAAATATGTATTTTATGTGGATGAATTTTTCTGAGAATAATCTTGTGCAAATTTGATTACAAATCCACATACATGAATATGAATGTATTTAGGGAGTGAATAATAAGACACATATATTTAATATTGTGAAAAATCTGGAGAGTATATATATATATATATATATATATATATATATATATATATATATATTATAAAGATAAAAACACAGACATTAAAATGTAGCAATATATATGCCAATCAAAATTCATCATGAAATATATATCATCCTCATATCCAAAAATATTCTTTTTACTGAGCATGGATTTATGTATAATTTTGTTCATCTAGGAAATTCACCAATTTGTTGAATTTTCAGTTTCATCAGTATTTAGGGGGAGTGATCTCTTTTCACAATTTGTATCATCCAAAAACAGTGAGCTCACAAGAATGTATGTGTGATACCAGGTAGGATTCTAAATATGCATAATAAAATACATGAGATGAATAGGCTACAGAGAAAAGGAGACAGAAATTTACATATGTGTTAACTTTAAAAACTCATGGAGAAGTACTACAATGAAAAGTTGACTAGATTTATAACACATACACTTGATAAAGCAGAAGGCAAGTCCTAGTATACACCATGCCACCTATGAATGGCCTGTATTTCTATTCTGTTAGGTTTCTTTTTCTCCATCATAGTAGGATTAGTAGTCAGAGTCTAGTAGGGTATGGGTTAGTGTCAGGGATTCAGTATTTCAAATGGAAAATAGGGAAATGAATCTAATGTGTATGCGAATATTTGTTAGACAAAAATCTTCCTACTGTCATCCAAAAAAATGCCTTGATAGTTCCTTCACCACAAGTAATACACAATTAGTGGAGAAGAGTTTGAAAATCTGTGAATATATATCTGGAAAAGAAAATGCTCAGGAGTTCACAACCTTGGAGGTGGTAGAGGAATTTCCAAAAGTAAGGTAAAGGGTAAACACTTCACAAACATGGAGCTCTGGTGGCCTAATTAATTTCTGAGAAACTGCCTCTGAGTTTGGGCCCTTGAAATGTTTGTTGTTGTCAGGAGCTTTCGCTTCCTTTGTAGTGAGATCATCAAAGCTGCGTCAGCATCTATGTGACCTGGATGACATGGTTCCTTATTTGCAATAGAACATGAGGCAGCAGTTCTGAATTCTCTCTTTGTAGGTAAACTGAGGCCACTGGGGTCTAAGTGTCTAACCATGTGGTCTGTGAAGCCATTTGGTCATACTTCACTTTTCGTGGTGTTTCTTACTGCTGCACTGGGAGTTTGGTATTGGCTTCACAAAATACAAAAAGAAAAACTGGGACACAGTGCTATAGAGAGTACTCTCACGTGTAGTGGGTGAGGGTCTGCAGGAGAATGCACCAACCAGGCTTCTATCCCCAAAAGCTTGCACCCATGTCCATATCAACCTGATTCTGAATATTGCCCTGAAACCTCTCCATATAATAAGGTCCGTTAACTTGTATGGTTCTGCTGGCTGCACCATGTCAGTCACAAGGCATTTGGAAGCCAATGGCAGATCCACATGGCCCCACGACAGATGTTTTATCATACACCTGCCCACCACTGCTCTAGGCCAACTAGTCAGCAGGCCTCAACATTCTGGCATCTCTGTTCTCACCGTTTTCATGAAACCCAGTCAATCAATGCAATGTCTGGTACACTCGTGATCAGCAATAGACATCCAAAGGTTCTCCAGTGCCACCTGTTCATAAGAATTTAAAAAATTTCATGGTATTTATCTAGCCAATTTTCAAAGATAAATTTGGAGGCACTGTGGCATTCAATTCATTCGGGAACCATGAAATGGTGAGGAAGCTCATTTCAATTAAAGCTCGGGAGAACTCTCAGAGGCAAGGCTTCCCAAAGAGTGGCCAAAAGGTCACATTAAGCCAGGCCCATTGAGGTCTACAATTGAGGGCCATGTTTTTTTTGACTCTCAACTATGGCTTCCAAGTCTTTCTGAATAAAGTCATGTGATATCCTGGCTGAGATTCCCAGTGCTCTTTGAAAGCTATCCTGGGCCTAGATCTCAGTCTCCAAGGGCAACTCTCATGCGTGGCCTCCTAAAATCCCAACACAATTCATGCCAATACTTCTCTGAGATCTGTTCCAGAACTCAGTCTCTAAGGGGAATCACTCCAGAGTTCAAGCACAGGTGGACCCAGTCATCTCTTCCAACCACCACACAAATGACCACAATTAAACCAAAACACTCCCACATGGCCCTCATCTTCTTCAATTTAGAGACTCATCATAACCTCTGGCTGGAGGTTTCCATGAAGGGCGCAGCTTAAGACAGTGTCCAATATAAGCTCACATGCCTCTCATTTGCCTAAAGTCAGGGTGGCATGGAAACTCTTCCTGTGAAGCAGGAGTGATCAAATAGGCCTGCCAATAATACTGCTCTACTTCTCCAATTTGAGGCCTATTCTCTGTGGGGTATAGATTCTTTATGTGAATTGGGGTCATGAGAAAACTCAAGCAACTATGGGCTACCCTCTGCAGGGCTTTGAAGAATCCATTTGAGTGAGTCGAGGAGTTGGACCAAATGTTCTTTAGATATAGAGTTTTGATTAGAGAGTGAGTGTAAATGTCAGCATATGTGAACAGTCAGTCACAGTGATAAACTGGGGAAAATGTGTAGGAAAGCAGATATCAATAGAGACATTAGGAAATAAGGCAAAGTACAAAGTGGGTGATAGGATAAGACATTTTTAACAGGGTTCAGTTTCAATATATAATCTTAGGAAGAAACAAATATGTAGTCACCAATAGGAATGATAT
The DNA here is from genome assembly GCF_048772815.1 of Callospermophilus lateralis. Lineage (NCBI taxonomy): Eukaryota > Metazoa > Chordata > Mammalia > Rodentia > Sciuridae > Callospermophilus > Callospermophilus lateralis. The sequence goes on from NW_027513464.1 coordinate 1,157,324, forward strand.
TTGAGATCATTAGTTAATCAGGGCATGGATGTTGTTAGTAATACATGCTCACTTTCAATATAGGCTTTGATACAATCATAAGTGTGACCCTTGCATTTTGTTTCAGGAATATTACCGTGATGAAATGTATATGTATATCAGGTGACTACAGTATTTCTTCCACCATTTCTGAAAGCAATATTTTAAAGACTTAAAAATTAGTATTGGGGATACAAACAGGTATACCATCGGTCTACGAATATAGAGATGATGCCTTAATAGACCATACTGTGAATAAATAATATAACTGGTTCAAACGTTAAATAATGGATTGAATTGATATCTGAAAATATATAGGAAATCTTATATTGATATACATACATTCATTCCAACCAGTTATACATCTAATGGTAATATTAGCGTTATGGTTTATCATGAAGAGTGTGTGAGTTTGGCTTCAAAAGTGATTATGGAAATCAATAATACTGTGTTTGGAAAGAATCTCATGAAAAGAACAGTCAAGAAACATGGAGGAATACATGTGTTCTGAAGTAGGAAGTGATTGAAAGTGAACCAAATGCCTATAAATTTGTGAAATTGTGGATGAAAGGATATATCCTATAATGTCCATAAACTGCAGAAATAGTAATGTACCAGTGTCTGAATAAAAATGAACTTCAAAATACACATCATGGTCCCATAGGTGTCTACTTACATTGATGTGAAACTGGTTCAGTCACTGTAGAAATATTACGAATTGTATACACCATTCACTTAATTTACTTTTCAGTACTAGGAAAAAATATGTATTTAAGGTGGATGAATATTTCTAAGAATAATTTTGTGAAAAGTTGATTATAAATCTACATACACACACATGAGTTTACTTAGGGAGTGTATAATAAGACACATATATTTCATATTTTGAAAATCTTAAGAGTAGATATCTATATCTATATAGATAGATAGATAAATAGATAGATACACACATACACAGACATTAAAATGTAGCAATATATATGCCATTCGAAATTCATCATAAAATATATATCATCCACGTATCCAAAAATATTCATTTTACTGAAAATTTATTTATACATAATATTGTTCATCTAGGAAATTCACCCATAGGTGGAAATTCCAGTTCCATCTGTATTTAGAGGGAGCGATCTCTTCTCACAATTTGTATCTTCCAAAATAAGCGATCTCACAAGAATGTACATGTGATACCAGGTAGAATTCTAAAAATGCATAAAAAAATACATTTGATGAATAGGCTACAGAGAAAGGGAGACAGAAATTTACATATGTGTTAACTTTAAAAACTCATGGAGAAGTATTACAATGAAAAGTTGACTAGATTTATAACACATACCATTGATAAAGCAGAAGGCAAGTCCAAGTATACACCATGCCTCCTATGAAAGGCCTGTATTTCTATTCTGTTAGGTTTCTTTTTCTCCATCATATTAGGTTTAGTAGTCAGAGTCTAGTAGGGTACGGGTTAGTGTCAGGGATTCAGTATTTCAAATGGAAAATAGGAAAATGAATCTAATATGTATGCAAATATGTGCTACACAAAAATCTTCCCACTCTCAGCCAGAACAATGCTTTGACATTACCTTCGCCCCAAATAAGACACAATTAGTGGAGAAGAGTTAGAAAATCTGTGAATACATATGTGGAAAGGAAAATGCTCAGAACTTCACAAACTTGTAGGAGGTAGAACAGTTTACAAAAAGGGAGAGGGTAAACACTTCACAAACATGGAGCTCTGCTGGCCTAATGACTTTTTGAGAAACTGCCTCTGAGGTTGGGCAGTTGAAATATGTTTTTGTCAGGAGCTTTTGCTTCCTTTGTAGTGAGACCATCAATGCTGGGTCTCCATCTATGTGACCTGGATGACATGGTTCCTTATTTTCTAGTGGACATGAGGCAGCAGTGCTGAATTCTCTATTTGTAGGGAAACTTTGGCCACTGGGGTCTAAGTATCTAACCGTGTTGTCTGTAAAGCCATTTGTTCATGCTCCACTTTCGTGGTGTTTCTTACTGCTGCACTGTGAGTTTTGTATTGGCTTCACGAAATACAAGGAGCTCCACTGGGACACAGTGCTGGAGGATGTACTCTCATATGTGGTGGGTGAGGGTCTGCAGTAAAATGCACCAATGAGGCTTAAATCCCACATAGCTTTTCAACTCGACAATAGCCCTTTTATTCTGATCATTGGCAGGAATCCTCTCCATATAGCAAGATGCCTTTACATAGAAGGGTCTGCTGGATGTACCATGTCAGTGACAAGTCATTTCTAAGCCAATGCCAGATCCACGTGGACCCACAACTGATGTTTTTTCAAACACCTACACTCCACTGCTTTATGCCCACTAGTCTGCAGGCTCCAACTTACTGGCATCTATGTTCTACAGCATTTTCATGAAACACAGTCAATTAAGGCACTGTCTGGTACAATCATGATTAGCAACAGGACATCCAAATGTTCTCCAGTGCCACCTGGTCATGGTAATTTCAAAAAATTCATGGTATATATCTAGATATTTTTCAATAATGAAGTTGGAGGCACTGTGGGATTCAATTTATACAGGAACCAATAAATGGTTAGGAATCTCATTTCAATGAAAGCTCTGGTGAACTCTCACAGGCAAGGCTTCCCAAAGAGTGGGCAAAAGGTCTCATGAAGCCAGGCCCATTGAGGTCTACAATGTGAGTTGCATGTGTGTTTTGACTCTCAACTATGGCTGGAATCTTTCAGAATAAAATCTTGTGATATCCTGGCTTAGATTCCCAGTGCTCTGTGTAAAGTCACCCTGGGCCAAGATCTCAGATTCCAATGGTGAATCTCATGTGTGGCCTCCTGAAATCCCAACACAATTCATGGCAATACTTCTCTGAGGTCAGTTACACAACTCAGTCTCTAAGGGGAATCACAACAGAGTTCAAGCCCAGGTGGACCCAGGCATCTCTTCCAATTGCTACACAAATGATGACAATTAAAACCAAAACACTCTCACACGGCCCTCTTCATCTTTTATATAGACACTAATCATAACCTCTAGCTGGAGGTTTCCATGAGGGGCACAGCCCAAGACAGTGTCAAAAATAAACTCCCTTGCCCCTCATTTGCCTAAAGTCAGGGTGGCCTGGACAACGTTAGTGTGAAACAGAAGTGATCAAATAGGCCTGCCGTTAATACTACTCCACTTCTCAAATTTGAGGCATACTGACTGTGGGGTATAGATTTTTAGTGTGAATTGGAGTTATAAGAAAACCCAAGCACCTATTGTCTCCCCTCTGCAGCCCTTTGAAGAACTTATTTGACACAAATGATCCCTATTCTCACTTGATGGAGGTCAGGAATCTTACAGAGGAAGGCGAGAGGCATCATCCACAATCACTGATCTTTTTTCCATTTAGGTTTTGGATGCCCACATGGGATCTTTCTTTAGATTCATCAGGTGCTGAAAATCTAAACCACAGGCTCACACAGGGCCAAGAGGCTGATTCAGACACATCCATTTCCAAAGCTATGAAGCAAAGAGCCACAGGTGATGCCCATTCATTTCCATTTTAAAACTGTTTTCTTCAGGCTTCACAAAGGGGTGGCCTGAGGCAAAGACCTTTCTGACATTCAGAGCAACAGAACAATAGGTAATCAAAAGGCCCCAAGCAGGGTTTCTCCACGGAGACTTTCCTGGTTACTCTGATATATGAGTTTTCTGAGATGCTCGCCATTCCCTTCAGCTATCCAGTACATGGCCATGTCACAGAGCTTGGAGGTGGTACATATCTTGTACAAAAATACATGATACTAATCTTGAGAGTGGCCAGAATTCATGAAAAAATGGAAAATTAGGTAGATAGCTGGTGTTGCCCATGGATAAGGCAAGCCTCAGTCCATTCATTAATTGGAAAGGATGCATGCTGGGAAGCTTTCTACTAGACAGGACACAACCAATGAGCTATTTTTTTTCTAATATCTACAAAGAAAAATACAGTGGGATACACAGACATAGAAACAGTCTCCTTGTCAAATGACTTACTGGAAACAGTCCACTCCAAACCAAACAAACCTCCTTTTTTACCTATTCTCAGAACATGAGAAAAAAACCACAAACACAAACCAACACCCACAAATGCAACTTTTTCCCACAAGTAGGTCTGTCACTATCTGGAGTGTCCTCTGACTGGTAGGCCATATGATGTTCCCCAGAAATGGCCTTTCTGTCTCACATCTGGTCTCCTTGGTCAACTCTGTGAAGTTGTCAGGAGGCAGTGGTGAGCCAATTCCTGTCCTCTCAGGAAAGACCCCTCTTCAGAGCTTTCTTGGTATTTGGCAACCCTTACATCAGTAGGTACCAAGAAAGACTGACTCTGTCCTTAGTGAATCCAAACAAGTGAGCCCACTGCAACTGGGACTGGGACTGGCTCTGGGTGCCTGGCTTCCTGGATCACAAAATTCAGAGAGTTCCATCACCAAGGAAATGAGGTGAGGTCACTACCTTCAGGAAATAAATGAGGTCCCTGTCTTGGCCACCACTTTGTCCTAACAGTTGCGTCCTAGTGTCTCCTGACATGGAGGCTGCCCTACTTCCTGTGATACATTCACATGTTAGAATGGTATAGAAACCATAGTCACCTGGGAACAGCTCTCCACACAGGCCTGCTTTGGTCCATCTTCCCTGCATTAAAAATAGAGAGGATGACTCAGACACATCCTTTAATCCTGACCATGTTGTTTGCCATGGAATATGACTTTTGTTCTCTCAGGTCTTTCATAGCTGCCAACATCTTCTCCAGGGATTATTTCTGCATGGATTTTGAGGTACTCAGCAGGTGGAAGATCTCCTAACTTCCTGTATTGTAATATCAACTTTATCCCTCCTCTTCTGTAAAGTGAGATTGAGGGAACATTGTATGGTTAGGGTCAATAGCATGTTCCATTTGGCTTAGGAATCATTCTGCTGGATGAATAATGGTATTGGGAACCAGCGATATTTAAAAGAATATAGAGGTAAAATATAAGTATGAAAACAGAAATCTAGGTAATATTTTAAGCCCAGAAGGATTTGGGCCCTTGATTGGGATCCTTAGCTTGAGTAATGTTTTGCACCGAGGTCTCAGTTAAATCGATATACAATGGCATAAGACCCTGTACCTCAGATGATTGAATGTAGAAGAGAACATCCAGTGAAAAAGGGATAGTGTGTAGGATTAGAAAGATAGTCCGTAGGTTTAGAAGGAAGAGTTAGTCTAGGATTTGGACCAAAAGTTCTTTAGCAATAGGTTTCGGTTAGAGAGTGAATATTAATGGCACCATATGTGAAAAGTCGGGCACAATGATGAACTGGGAAAAAATATGTAGGAAAGCAGACATCAATAGAGACATTAGGAAATCAGGCAAAGTATAACGTGAGTGATAGGATTAGACATTTTCAACAGGGTTGAGGTTGAATACATAATCTTAAAAAGAAACAAAAATGTAGTCACCAATTGGATTGACATTTGAGAGCATTAGGCAAACTGGGCATGGATGTTTTTAGTAATTCATGTTCACATTCCATTGAGGCTTTATTGCAATCATAACGGTGACCTTTGCATTTTGTGTCCAGAATATTACTGTGATAATATGTATATGTAGATCAGGTGACATGAGTATTTCTTCCACCTTTTCTGGGAGCAATATTTTGAAAACATATGAATTAGTACTGGGGATACTAATAGGTTTACCCTGTGTTGATGAATATAGAGATGATGCATTAATAGACCATACTGTGAAAAAATTATATGACTGGTTCCAAATTTAAATAATGGATTGTTTTAATATCTGAAAATATAGAGGAAATCATATATTGATATACGTACATTAATTCCAACCAGTTATATATCTAATGGTATTATTAGGGTTACCGTTTATCATGAATAGTGTGTGAGTTTTGCTTCAAAAATGATTATTCAATCGAAAATAACGTGTTTAGAAAGAAGTCCAGTGAAAAGACCCGTCAAGAAACATGAAGGAATATATGTGTTCCGAAGGAGGAAGTGATTGAAAGTGAACCAAATATTTATAAATTTGTGAACTTGTGAATGAAAGGATATATTTTATGATGTCCATAAACTGAATAAATAATAACGTACCAAGTTTGAATAAAAATGAACTTTAACAAACACATCATATCAAATAGGAATGTATTTGCATTGATGTTAAACTTGGTCAGTTACTCTAGAAATATTAGGATTTGTAAGAACCCTTCCCTGAAGTTAGTTTTCAGTACTAGGAAACAAATATGTATGTCAGTGGATGTATATTTCTGAGAATAAACTTGTTAAAAGTTAATTATAAATCCACATATATGAATATGAATGAATTCAGGCGGTGTATAAGAAGACATATATTTCATATTTTGGAAAATCTGGAGACTATATATATATATATATATATATATATATATATATATATATATATAGACACACAAACACACACACATTATAATGTCACAATATATATGTCAATCGAAATTCATCATGAAAAATAACTCATCCGCATATCCCAAAATATTCATTTTACTGAACATGGATGTATGTAGAATGTTGTTCATCTAGGAAGCTCACCCATGGGTTGAATTTTCTGTACCAACAGCATTTAGGAGGAGTGATCTCTTCTCACAAATAGTATCTGCCAAGTCAGCCACCTCACAAGAATGTACGTGTGAAACCAGGTAGGATTCTATTTGTGCATATAAAAATACATGTGCTTAATAGGCTACAGAGAAAGGGAGACAGGAATTCATATATTTCTTAACTTTAAAAACACATGGAATAGTGTGTAGTGTCCCTCTTTATCCCTTTTGATTAACTTTGGCTTAAAAAAAAGAATTTTATTGAGAATTTTTGTATATATGTTTGTCAGGAATATTGCTCTGAAGTTTTCTTTCCTTGATGTGTCTTTGTCTGATTTTGGTATGTGAGTGATACTATCCTCATGAAATGAGTTTGGAGGAGTTCCATGCTTTTCTATTTTATGGAATAATTTGAGGAGTATTGTGATGAATGCTTCTTTGAAGGTCTTGTAGAACTTGACTGAGAATCTGTCTGTTCCTGGGCGTTGATTGATTGGTAGGCTGTTGACAGCAACTTCTATTTCATTGCTTGAAATTGATTTGTTTAAATTGTTCATGTCCTACTAATTCAGTTTGGGTATATCTCTAAAATTTTATTGATGTCATCATGGTATTTTAATTTATTAGAGTATAAATTTTCAAATTAGTTTTTAATTATTCTCTGTATTTTAGTTGTGTACTCTGTAAAAGTTCTTTTACGATCCTTAATTTTAGTAATTTGAGGTTTTTTTTCTTCATTAGCTTGGTTAAGGATGTGTCAATTTTATTTAGTTTTCGAAGATTAAATTTTGTTTTGTGTCAAAAAAAATAACATATGGAAAAGTATTTCAGCAAATTGAATAGATTTATAACTCCTACCTTATATCATGCAAAAGGCAAGTCCAACTATACACCATGTCCCTTCTGAAATGCTTGTATTTCTATTCTGTTTGGGATATTTTTCTCCATTATATTAGTATTAGTAGTCAGAGTCTAGTAGGGTATATGAATGTTTCTGAGAATAATCTTGAGAAAAGATGATTATAAATACACATTCATGAATATGAAAAATTTAGGAAGTGCAAAATAAGACAAAAATATTCCAAATTTTCAAAAATTTGGAGAGTATATCTACATCTATCTATATCTATATCTATATCTATATCTATACAAACACACACACACACACAACACTCACAGACATTAAAAAGTACCAATATAAATGCCAATAGAAATTCATCAGTAAATATATATCATCCACAGATGCAAAAATATTTATTTTACTGAACATGAGTTTATGTATAATGTTGTTCTACTAGGACGCTCTCCTATAGGTTGAATTTTCATTTAAAACAGTTTTAGGAGGAGTGAACTCTTCTCACAATTTGTATCTGCCAAGACAGCCACCTCACAAAAATGTACGTGTGATACCTGGTAGGATTCTATATGTGCATATAAATATACATATGTGAATAGGCTACAGAAAAGGGAAACAAGAATTCACATATTTGTTAAATTTAAAAACACATGGAGAATATTTCCATTAAAATTTGACTAGATTTATAACACCTACCTTATATAATGCAAATGTCAAGTCCAACTATACAACATGTCTCCTCTGAAGTGCTTGTATTTCTATTGTGTTGGGTTAATTTTTCCCATTATAATAGGATGAATAGTCTGAGTCTACTAGGTATGGGTTAGTTTCAGGGATTCAGTATTTGAATGGAAAATTGGAAAATGAATCCAATGTGTATGTAAATATATGCTGCACAAATATCCTCCCGCTCTCATCCAGAACAATGCCTTGATATTACCTTCACCCCAAGTAAGACGCAATTAGAGGAGAAGAGTTACAAAATTAGTGAATACATATCTGGAACGGAAAATGCTCAGGAGTTCACAACCTTTGAGGTGGTAGAGGAGTTTCCAAAATTAAGGGACAGGGTAAACACTCCACAAACATGGAGCTCTGCTGGCCTAAAAACTTTTTGAGAAACTGCGTCTGAGCTTCCGCAATTGAAATATATGTTGTTTTCAGATGATTTGGCTTCCTTTGTAGTGAGACCATCAAAGCTGGGTCTGCATCTATGTGACCTGGAGGACATGGTTTCTTATTTTCCAATGAACAAGATGAAGCAGTGCTGAATCCTCTCTTTGTAGATAATCTGAGGCCACTGGGGACTAAGTGTCTCCCCGTGTGGACTGTGAAGCCATTAGGTCCTCCACCACTTTTTGTGGTGTTTTTCCTGCTGCATTGTGAGTTTGGTATTTGTTTCACGAAATACTAGGAGCTAAACTGAGACACAGTGCTGGAGGGAGTTGTGTCACGAGTGGTGGGTCAGGGTCTGCAAGAGAATTCACAAACTAGGCTTCTATCTCTCACAGCTTGCCCCATTGCCCCCTTGTCCATATCAACCTGATTCTTCATTTTCCTCTGAAAACTCTCCATATAACAAGATGCCTTTACATATAAGGGTCTGCTGGCTGCACCATGTCAGTTACAACCCATTTGGAATCCAATGGTAGATCCACATGGCCCTACCACGGATGTTGTATCAAACACCTCCCCACCACTGCTCTAGACCCACTACTCAACAGGCTCCAACTTACTGGCATCTCTGTTCTACATCATTTTCATGAAACTCAGTAAATCAAGGCACAGTCTGGTATACTCATGAACAGTAACAGGACATCCAATATTTCTTCAGTGCCACCTGGTCATAGGTATTTAAAAATTTCATGGTATTTATCTATCCATTTCTCGAGCATGAAGTTGGAGGCACTGTGGATTTCAATTCATGCAGCAAACATTAAATGGTGAGGAAGCTCATTTCAATGAATTCTCTGGAGAACTCTCACAGGCAAGGCTTCCCAAAGAGTGGACAAAAGGTCACATTAGGCCAGGCCCATTGAGGTCTACAATGTGAGGTCCATGTGTGTTTTGACTCTCAACTATGGCTGCCATTTCTTTAAGAATAAAATCATGTGATATCCTTGCTGAGATTCCCAGGCCTCTTTGGAAATCCACCCGGGGCCTAGGTCTCAGTTTCCAAGAGCGACTTTCATGCTTGGCCTATTAAAATCCCAACAAAATTCATGACAATGTTTCTCTGAGTTCAGTTCCAAAACCCAGTCTCTAAGGGGTATCACACCAGAGTTCAAGCCTACGTGTACCCAGTCATTTTTTCCAATGCCACACAAATGACCAAAATTAAAACCAAAACACTCCCACATGGCCCTCATCTTATTCCATATAGGGAATCATCTTAACCTCTGGCTGGAGGTTTCCATGAGGGGCGCAGCCCAAGAGAGTGTCCAAAATCAGCTCGTTTGCCCCTCATTTGCCTAAAGTCAGGGTAGCCTGGACACAGTTTCTGTGAACCAGGAGTGAACAAATAAGCCTGCCGTTAATACTTCTGTGTTCCTCCAATTTGACGCCTACTGATTTTAGATATCGATTCTTTAGGTGATTTAGAGTCATGCAAAAACACAAGCACCTCTGCAGGGCTTTGAAAAACTCATTTGACCCAAAGAATCCCTATTCTCATTTGATGGAGTGCAGGAACCTAACAGAGGAAGGCAAGAGACTTCATCCACAATGAATGATATTTTTTGCCATTTTGGTTTTGGAAGCTCACATGGGATCATTCTTAAGATCCATCAGGTGCTGAGAATCTAAGTCACAGCCACACACAGGTCCAAGAGGCTGATAAAGACACATCCCTTTCGAAAGCAATTAAGCAAGAGCCACAGGTGAGGCCCATTCATTTCCATTTGAAAACTGTTTTCTTCAGGCTTCACAAAGGGGTGGCCTGAGCAAAGACCTTCCTGACATTCAGTGCAACACAACAATAAGTAAGCAAAAGGCCCAAAGCAGGGTTTCTGCACTGAGACTATCCTGGTCACACTGATATCTGAGTTTTCTGAGATGCTCGCCATTCTCTTCAGCTATCCAGTACATGGTCATGTCACAGAGCTTGGAGGTGGTACATATTTAGGAGACAAATCCATGAGCCTATTCTGGAGAGTGGCCAGAATTCAGGAAGAAAACAACAACTTAGAAAGATAGCAGGTGTTGCACATCGATAAGACAAGCTGCAGTCCTTTCATATATTGGGCAGGATGAATTATGGGAAGATTTATACTAGACAGGACACATCCATTAATGCATTCTCTTTTCTAATGTGTACAACAACGGACACAGTGGGATACACAGAAACAGAAACACTCGCCGTGTCAAATGACTTACTAGAAACTGTCCAGTCCAATCCAAACAAACCGCCTTTCCTATCTATTCTCAGAACATGAGACAAAACAACAAACCCACACCCACTCCCACAAAGGCACCTCCTTCCCCCAAGTAGGTCTGTGACTATCCGGAGTGTCCTCTGACCAGTGGGCCATACAATGTTCCCCCGAAATGGCCTGTCTTCTCTCAGATTGTGTTTCCTTGACCAACTCTGTGAAGATGTCAGGAAAAAGTGGTTATCCACTACCTGTTTTCTCAGAAATGGTCCACCTTCAGAGCTCTCCTGACATTTGGCCATTCTCACATCATTAGGTACAAAGAAAATTGACTCTGTCCTTGGGAAATCCAAACAAGTGAGCCCACTGGGACTGGGACTGGGACTGCATCTGGGTGCCTGGCTTCTTGGATACCAAGTTCAGAGAGTTCCATCACCAAGGAAATGAGGTATGTCACATTCTTTGGAACTGAATGAGGTCACTGCCTTGGCAACCACTTTGTCCTAACAGTTGCTTCCAAGGGTAACATAAGATGGAGGTTGCCCCTACTTCCTGTGACACTTTCATAAGGTAGAATGTATATCAACCATTGGCACCCGGGAACATCTCTCCACTAAGGCCTGGTTTGGTCCCTCTTCTCTACAATAAGAAGAGAGATGCAGATTCAGAAACATCCCTTCATTCTGACCAGGTTGTTTGCCATGGAAGATGACTTTTGCTCTCTCAGTTGCTTCATACCTGTGTACAACTTCTCCAGGTATCATTTTTGCATGGACATTTGAGGTTCTCATTAGGTGGAAGGTCCCCAACTTTCCTGTATTGTAAGAACCACTCTGTCCCTGCTCTTCTGTAAAATGATTGAGGGAACAGTGTATACTTGGGGTTAAAAACAGGTTTGATTTGGGTTACAAACGATTCTGTGCGATGAATAATGGTATTGGTAACCTGCAATATTTACAAGAATATAGAGGTGATATACAAGTATGAAAAGAGAAATCTAGGTATGATTTGAAGCCCAGAAGGGTTTTGCCCTTGATTGGGATACTTAGCTTTGAATTATGTTCTGCAAAGATGTCTCAGATAATTCGATATACAATGGCATAGGACTTTGTACATTGGATGATTTAATTTAGAAGAGAACATCCAGTCAAAAAGGGATATTCAGTAGGATTAGGAAGATAGTCGGTAGGTTTAGGAAGAAGAGTGAGTATAGGATTTGGACCAAAAGTTCTTTAGCAATACACTTTTGGTTATAGAGTGAATGTAAATGTCAGCTCATATGAAGAGTCAGTCACTATGTTGAACTGGGGAAAATATGTAGAAAAGCAGATATCAATACAAACATTACGAAATCAGGCAAATTATAAAGTGAGTGATAGAATTGGACATTTTCAACAGGGTTGGGTTTGAATATATAAATTAGAAAAAAACAAAAATGTAGTCACCAATAGGATTGACAATTGACAGCATTAGGCAACCTGGACACGGATGTTTTTAGAAATCCATGTTCACCTTCCATTTAGGATTTGGTACAATCATAAGTGTGACCTTTCCATTTTTGTCCAGAATATTACTGTGATAATGAGGTGACATGAGTGTTTCTTTAACCATTTCTGGGAGCAATATATTGAAGATGTAAAATAAGAATTGGGGTACAAAGAGGTGTACCCTGTTTCTATGAACATAGAGAAAAAGCATGAATAGACCATACTGTGAATAAATAATATAACTTTTTTGAACTTGAAATAATGAATTGAACTGATATCTGAAAAATTAAAGGAAATCGTATATTGATATACAATCATTCATTCCAACCAGTGATATATCTAATGGAAATATTAGTGTTTTGGTTTATCATGAAGAGTGTGTGAGGTTTGCTTAAAAATGATTATGGAAATTCAAAATAATGTGTATGGAAAGAAGTCTCATGAAAAGACCAGTCAAGAAACCCTGAGAATACATGTGTTCAGAAGCAAGAAGTGATTAAAGTTGAAACAAATGCCTATTAATTTGTGAACTTGTGGATGAAATGTATATCCTATGATGTGCAAAAACTGAAGAAACAATAATGTACCAGTGTCGAATACAAATGAATGACAAATTACATATCATGTCCCATAGGAGTCTACTTGCATTGATGTTAGACTGGGTCAGTCCACTGTAGAATAATTAGGATTTGTATGCACCATTCACTGAAGTTAGTTTTCAGTACTAGGAAACAAATATGTATTTCAGGTGGATGAATATTTCTGATTATAATCTTGTGAAAAGTGGATTATAAATCCACATACATGAACATGAATGAATTTAGAGAGTGTATATTAGACATATATATTTCATATTTTGAAAAATTTGGAGAGTATATCTATATCTATATCTACACACACACACACACACACACACAAACACACACAACACTCACAGACATTAAAAAGTGCCAATATACATGCGAATCGAAATTCATCAGTAAATATATATCATCCACAGATGCAAACATATTTATTTTACTGAACATGAGTTTATGTATAATGTTGTTGTACTAGGACGCTCTCCTATAGGTTGAATTTTCATTTCCAACAGCATTTAGGAGGAGTGAACTCTTCTCACAATTTGTATCTGCCAAGACAGCCACCTCACAAAAATGTACCTGTGATACCTGGTAGGATTCTATATATGCATATAAATATACTTGTGTGAATAGGCTACAGAAAAGGGAAACAAGCATTCACATATTTGTTAAGTTTAAAAACACATGGAGAATATTTCCATTAAAATTTGACTAGATTTATATCTCCTAACTAATATAATGGAAATGTCACGTCCAACTATACAACATGTCTCCTCTGAAGTGCTTGTATTTATATTGTGTTGGGTTAATTTTCCCCATTATATTAGGATGAATAGTCTGAGTCTACTTGGTATGGGTTAGTGTCAGGGATTCAGTACTTCGAATGGAAAATTGGAAAATGAATCCAATGTGTATGTAAATATATGCTGCACAAATATCCTCCCGCTCTCATCCAGAAGAATGCCTTGACATTGCCTTCACCCCAAGTAAGACACAATTAGAGGAGAAGAGTTACAAAATCAGTGAATACATATCTGGAATGTAAAATGCTCAGGAGCTCACAACCTTGGAGGTGGTAGAGGAGTTTACAAAACTAAGGGACAGGGTAAACACTCCACAAACATGGAGCTCTGCTGGCCTAAAAACTTTTTGATAAACTGCCTCTGAGCTTCCGCACTTGAATTATATATTGTTTTCAAGAGATTTGGCTTCCTATGTAGTGAGACCATCAAAGCTGGGTCTACATCTATGTGACCTGGAGGACATGGTTTCTTATTTTCCAATGAACAAGATGAAGCAGTGCTGAATCCTCTCTTTGTAGGTAAACTGAGGCCACTGAAGACAAATTGTGTCCCCGTGTGGACACCGCAGCCATTTGGTCCTCCTCAACATTTTGTGGTTATTTTTCTGCTGCACTGTGAGTTTGGTATTTGTTTCCCGAAATACTAGGAGCTAAACTGGGACACAGTGCTGGAGGGAGTTCTGTCACGTGTGGTGGGTCAGGGTCTACAAGAGAATGCACCAACTAGGCTTCTATCTCTCACTGCTTGCCCCATTGCCCCCATGTCCATATCAACCTGATTCTTCATTTTCCTCTGAAAACTCTCCATATAACAAGATGCCTTTACATATAAGGGTCTGCTGGCTGCACCATGTCAGTTACAAGCCCTTTGGAATCCAATGGTAGATCCACATGGCCCTACCACGGATGTTTTATCAAACACCTCCCCACCACTGCTCTAGACCCACTACTCAGCACGCTCCATCTTACTGGCATCTCTGTTCTACACCATTTTCATGAAACTCAGTAAGTCAAGGCACTGTCTGGTATACTCATAATCAGCAACAGGACATCCAATGTTTCTCCAGTGCCACCTGGTCATAGGAATTTCAAAAATTTCATGGTATTTATCTAGCCATTTTTCAAGCATGAAGTTGGAGGCAATGGGGGTTTCCATTCATTCAGAAAACATTAAATGGTGAGGAAGCTCATTTCAATGAATTCTCTGGAGAACTCTCACAGGCAAGGCTTCCCAAAGAGTGGAAAAAGGTCACATTAGGTCAGGCCCATTGAGGTCTACAATGTGAGGTCCATGTGTGTTTTGACTCTCAACTATGGCTGCCATTTCTTTAACAATAAAATCATGTGATATCCTTGCTGAAATTCCCAGGCCTCTGTGGAAATCCACCCGGGGCCTAGGTCTCAGTTTCCAAGAGTGACTTTCATGCGTGGCCTCTTAAAATCCCAACAAAATTCATGGCAATGCTTCTCTGAGTTCAGTTCCAAAACCCAGTCTCTAAGGGGAATGACACCAGATTTCAAGCCCACGTACACCCAGTCATTTTTTCCAATGCCACACAAATGAACAAAATTAAAACCAAAACAAAAACCAAAACACTCCCACATGGCCCTCATCTTATTCCATATAGTCAATCATCTTAACCTCTGGCTGGAGGTTTCCATGAGGGGCGCAGCCCAAGACACTGTAGAAAATCAGCTCGTTTGCCCCTCATTTGCCTAAAGTCAGGGTAGCCTGGAAACCGTTTCTGTGAATGAGGAGTGAACAAATAAGCCTGCCGTTAATACTTCTGTGTTTCTCCAATTTGAGGCCAACTGAATTTAGGTATCGATTCTTTAGGTGATTTCGAGTCATGCGAAAACACAAGCACCTCTTCAGGGCTTTGAAGAACTCATTTGACCCAAAGAATCCCTATTCTCATTTGATGGAGTGCAGGAACCTAACAGAGGAAAGCAAGAGACTTCATTCACAATGAATGATATTTTTTGCCATTTTGGGTTTGGAAGCTCACATGGGATCATTCTTAAGATCCATCAGGTGCTGAGAATCTAAGTCACAGCCACACACAGGTCCAAGAGTCTTATAAAGACACATCCCTTTCCAAACCAGTTAAGCAAAGAGCCACAGGGGAGGCCCATTGATTTCCATTTGAAAACTGTTTTCTTCAGGCTTCACAAAGGGGTGGCCTGAGGCAAAGCCCTTCCAGACATTCAGTGCAACACAACAATAAGTAAGCAAAAGGCCCAAAGCAGGGTTTCTGCACTGAGACTTTCCTGGTCACACTGATATCTGAGTTTTCTGAGATGCTCGCCATTCTCTTCAGCTATCCAGTACGTGGCCATGTCACAGAGCTTGGAGGTGGTACCATTTTGGACACAAATCCATGAGCCTATTCTGGAGAGTGGCCAGAATTCGGGAAGAAAACAACAACTTAGAAAGATAGCAGATGTTGCACATCGATAAGACAAGCTCCAGTCCATTTATATATTGGCAGGATGAATTATGGGAAGATTTATACTAGACAGGACACATCCATTAATGCATTCTCTTTTCTAATGTCTACAACAATGGACACAGTGGAATACACAGAAACAGAAACACTCGCCGTGTCAAATGACTTACTAGAAACTGTCCACTCCAAACCAAACAAACCTACTTTCCTATCTATTCTCAGAACATGAGACAAAACAACAAACCCACACCCACTCCCACAAAGGCACCTCCTTCCCCCAAGTAGGTCTGTGACTATCTGGGGTGTCCTCTGACTGGTGGGCCATACTATGTTTTCCCGAAATGTCCTGTCTTCTCTCCGATCTTGTTTCCTTGAACAACTCTGTGAAGAAGTCAGGAAAAAGTGGTTAGCCACTACCTGTTTTCTCAGGAAAGGTCCATCTTCAGAGCTCTCCTGGCATTTGGCCTTCCTCACATCATTAGGTACCAAGAAAACTGACTCTGTCCTTGGTAAATCCAAACAAGTGAGCCCACTGGGACTGGGACTGGGACTGCCTCTGGCTGCCTGGCTTCTTGGATACCAAGTTAAGAGAGTTCCATCACCAAGGAACTGAGGTATGTCACATTCTTTGGAACTGAATGAGGTCACTGCCTTGGCAACCACTTTGTCCTAACAGTTGCTTCCAAGGGTAACATAAGATGGAGTTTGCCCCTACTTCCTCTGACACTTTCATAAGGTAGAATGTATATCAACCATTGGCACCCTGGAACAGGTCTCCACCCAGGCCTGGTTTGGTCCATGTTCTCTACAATAAGAAGAGAGAGGCCGATTCAGACACATCCCTTCATCCTGACCAGGTTGTTTGCCATGGAAGATGACTTTTGCTCTCTCAGGTGCTTCATACCTGCTTACAACTTCTCCAGGTATGATTTGTGCATGGACATTTGAGGTTCTCTTAATGTGGAAGGTCCCCAACTCTCCTGGATTGTAAGAACCACTCTGTCCCTGCTCTTCTGTAAAATGATTGAGGGAACAGTGTATACTGGGGGTTAAAAACAGGTTTGATTTTGGTTATGTATGACTCTGTGCGATGAATAATGGTATTGGGAACCTGAAATATTTACAAGAATATTGAGGTGAAATATAAGTATGAAAACAGAAATCTAGGTATGATTTGAAGCCCAGAAGGGTTCTGCCCTTGATTGGGATACTGAACTTTGAATTATGTTCTGCAAATTTGTCTCAGATAATTTGATATACAATGGCATAGGACCTTGTACATTGGATGATTGAATTTAGAAGAGAACATCTAGTCAAAAAGGGATATTTAGTAGGATTAGGAAGATAGTCAGTAGGTTTAGGAAGAAGAGTGAGTATAGGATTTGGAACAAAAGTTCTTTAGCAATACTTTCAGTTATAGAGTGAAAGTATATTTCAGCACATATGAAGAGTCAGTCACTATGTTGAACTGGGGAAAATATGTAGAAAAGCAGATATCAATACAAACATTACGAAATCAGGCAAAGTATAAAGTGAGTGATAGAATTAGACATTTTCAACAGGGTTGAGTTTGAATATATAAATTAGAAAAAAACAAAAATGTAGTCACCAATAGGATTGACAATTGACAGCATTAGGCAACCTGGACATGGATGTTTTTAGAAATCCATGTTCACTTTCCATTTAGGCTTTGGTACAATCATAAGTGTGACCTTTCCATTTTTTGTCCAGAATATTACTGTGATAATGAGGTGACATGAGTAATTCTTTCACCATTTCTGGGAGCAATATATTGAAGATGTAAAATAGAATCGGGGGTAGAAAGAGGTGTACCCTGTTATAATGAACATAGAGAAAAAGCATGAATAGACCATACTGTGAATAAATAATATAACTTTTTTGAACTTTAAATAATGAATTGAACTGATATCTGAAAAATTAAAGGAAGTCGTATATTGATATACAATCATTCATTCCAACCAGTTATATATCTAATGGAAATATTAATGTTTTGGTTTATCATAAAGAGTGTGTGAGTTTTGCTTCAAAATGATTATGGAAATTCAAAATAATGTGTTTGGAAAGAAGTCTCATGAAAAGACCATTCAAGAAACCCTGACAATACATGTGTTCTGAAGCAAGAAGTGATTAAAGTTGAAACAAATGCCTACTAATTTGTGAACTTGTGGATGAAATGTATATCCTATGATGTGCAAAAACTGAGGAAACAATAATGTAGCAGTGTCGAATACAAATGAATGACAAATTACATATCATGTCCCATAGGAGTCTACTTGCATTGATGTTAGACTGGGTCAGTTACTGTAGAATAATTAGGATTTGTATGCACAATTCACTGAAGTTAGTTTTCAGTACTAGGAAACAAATAAGTATTTCAAGTGGATGAATATTTATGATTATAATCTTGTGAAAAGTTGATTACAAATCCACATACATGAACATGAATGAATTTAGAGAGTGTATATTAGACACATATATTCCATATTTTGAAAAATTTGGAGAGTATATCTATATCTATATCTACATCTATATATATATATCTATATATATCTATCTATTTATATATATGTATATATATATATATATATACACACACACACACGCACACACACACACACACACACACACACACACAACACTAACAGACATTAAAAAGTACCAATATAAATGCCAATCGAAATTCATCAGTAAATATATATCATCCACAGATGCAAACATATTTATTTTACTGAACATGAGTTTATGTATAACGTTGTTGTACTAGGACGCTCTCCTATAGGTTGAATTTTCATTTCCAACAGCATTTAGGAGGAGTGAACTCTTCTCACAATTTGTATCTGCCAAGACAGCCACCTCACAAAAATGTACATGTGATACCTGGTAGGATTCTATATATGCATATAAATATACATGTGTGAATAGGCTACAGAAAAGGGAAACAAGAATTCACATATTTGTTAAGTTTATAAACACATGGAGAATATTTCAATTAAAATTTGACTAGATTTATAACTCCTACCTTATAGAATACAAATGTCAAGTCCACCTATACAACATGTCTCGTCTGAAGTGCTTGTATTTCTATTGTGTTGGGTTAATTTTCCCCATTATATTAGGATGAACTGTCTAAGTCTACCAGGTATGGGTTAATGTCAGGGATTCAGTACTTCAAATGGAAAATTTGAAAATGAATCCAATGCGTATGTAAATATATGCTGCACAATTTCCTCCCGCTCTCATCCAGAAGAATGCCTTGACATCACCTTCACCCCAAGTAAGACACAATTAGAGGAGAGGAGTTACAAAATCAGTGAATACATATCTGGAATGGAAAATGCTCAGCAGTTCACAACCTTGGAGGTGGTAGAAAAGTTTCCAAAACTAAGGGACAGGGTAAACACTCCACAAACATGGAGCTCTGCTGGCCTAAAAACTTTTTGAGAAACTCCTCTGAGATTCCGCACTTGAAATATATGTTGTTTTCAGGAGATTTGGCTTCCTTTGTAGTGAGACTATGAGAGCTGGGTCTGCATCTATGTGACCTGGAGGACATGGTTTCTTATTTTCTAAAGAACTAGATAAAGCAGTGCTGAATCCTCTCTTTGTAGGTTAACTGATGCCACTGGAGACTAAGTGTCTCCCCGTGTGGACTGTGAAGCCATTTGGTCCTCCTCCACTTTTTGTGGTGTTTTTCCTGCTGCACTGTGAGTTTGGTATTTGTTTCACGAAATACTAGGAGCTAAACTGGGATACAGTGCTGGAGGGAGTTGTGTCACGTGTGGTTGGTCAGGGTCTGCAAGGGAATGCACCAACTAGGCTTCTATCTCTCACAGCTTGGCCCATTGCCCCCTTGTCCATATCAACCTGATTCTTCATTTTCCTCTGAAGACTCTCCATATAACAAGATGCCTTTACATATAAGGGTCTGCTGGCTGCACCATGTCAGTTACAAGCCCTTTGGAATCCAATGGTAGATCCACATGGCCCTACCACGGATGTTTTATCAAACACCTCCCCACCACTGCTCTAGACCCACTACTCAGCAGGCTCCAACTTACTGGCATCTCTGTTCTACACCATTTTCATGAAACTCAGTAAATCAAGGCACTGTCTGGTATACTCATAATCAGCAACAGGACATCCAATGTTTCTCCAGTGCCACCTGGTCATAGGAATTTCAAAAATTTCATGGTATTTATCTAGCCATTTTTCAAGCATGAAGTTGGAGGCACTGTGGGTTTCAATTCATGCAGCAAACATTAAATGGTGAGGAAGCTCATTTCAATGAAATCTCTGGAGATCTCTAAAAGGCAAGGCTTCCCAAAGAGTGGACAAAAGGTCACATTAGGCCAGGCCCATTGAGGTCTACAATGTGAGGTCCATGTGTGTTTTGACTCTCAACTATGGCTGCCATTTCTTTAAGAATAAAATCATTTGATATCCTTGCTGAGTTTCCCAGGCCTCTGTGGAAATCCACCCGGGGCCTAGGTCTCAGTTTCCAAGAGCGACTTTCATGCGTGGCCTCTTAAAATCCCAACAAAATTCATGGCAATGCTTCTCTGAGTTCAGTTCCAAAACCCAGTCTCTAAGGGGAATCACACCAGAGTTCAAGCCCACGTGGACACAGTCATTTCTTCCAACTGTCACACAAATGACCAAAATTAAAACCGAAACACTCCCACATGGCCCTCATCTTATTCCATATAGTAACTCATCTTAACCTCTGGCTGGAGGTTTCCATGAGGGGCGCAGCCCAAGACAGTGTCCAAAATCAGCTCGTTTGCCCCTCATTTGCCTAAAGTCAGGGTGGCCTGGACACCGTTTCTGTGAACCAGGAATGATCAAAGAAGCCTGCCGTTAATTCTTCTGTGTTTCTCCAATTTGAGGCCTACTGATTTCAGGAATACATTCTTTATGTGATTTAAAGTTATTCGAAAACCCAAGCACCTCTGCAGAGATTTGAAGAACTCATTTGACCCAAAGAATCCCTATTCTCACTTATGGAGTTCAGGATTTTAACAGAGGAAGGCAAGAGAATTCATCCACAATGAAAGATTTTTTGCCCTTATGGTTTTGGATGCACGCAGGGGATCATTTTTAGATTCATCAGGTGCTGAGAATCTAAGTCACAGCCACACACATGGCCAAGAGGCTGATTCAGACACATCCTTTCCCAAAGCAATGAAGCCAGAAGCCACAGGTGATGCCCATTCATTTCCATTTGAAAACTGTTTTCTTCAGGCTTCACAAAGGGGTGGCCTGAGGCAAAGACCTTCCTGACATTCAGTGCAACACAACAATAAGTCAGCAAAAGGCCCAAACCAGGGTTTCTGCACTGAGACTTTCCTGGTCACACTGATATCTGAGTTTTCTGAGATGCTCGCCATTCTCTTCAGCTATCCAGTACGTGGCCATGTCACAGAGCTTGGAGGTGGTACCATTTTGGACACAAATCCATGAGCCTATTCTGGAGAGTGGCCAGAATTCGGGAAGAAAACAACAACTTAGAAAGATAGCAGATGTTGCACATCGATAAGACAAGCTGCAGTCCATTTATATATTGGCAGGATGAATTATGGGATGATTTATACTAGACAGGACACATCCATTAATGCATTCTCTTTTCTAATGTCTACAACAATGGACACAGTGGAATACACAGAAACAGAAACACTCGCCGTGTCAAATGACTTACTAGAAACTGTCCACTCCAAACCAAACAAACCTACTTTCCTATCTATTCTCAGAACATGAGACAAAACAACAAACCCACACGCACTCCCACAAAGGCACCTCCTTCCCCCAAGTAGGTCTGTGACTATCTGGGGTGTCCTCTGACTGGTGGGCCATACTATGTTTTCCCGAAATGTCCTGTCTTCTCTCCGATCTTGTTTCCTTGAACAACTCTGTGAAGAAGTCAGGAAAAAGTGGTTAGCCACTACCTGTTTTCTCAGGAAAGGTCCATCTTCAGAGCTCTCCTGGCATTTGGCCTTCCTCACATCATTAGGTACCAAGAAAACTGACTCTGTCCTTGGTAAATCCAAACAAGTGAGCCCACTGGGACTGGGACTGGGACTGCCTCTGGCTGCCTGGCTTCTTGGATACCAAGTTAAGAGAGTTCCATCACCAAGGAACTGAGGTATGTCACATTCTTTGGAACTGAATGAGGTCACTGCCTTGGCAACCACTTTGTCCTAACAGTTGCTTCCAAGGGTAACATAAGATGGAGTTTGCCCCTACTTCCTCTGACACTTTCATAAGGTAGAATGTATATCAACCATTGGCACCCTGGAATAGCTCTCCACCCAGGCCTGGTTTGGTCCATGTTCTCTACAATAAGAAGAGAGAGGCCGATTCAGACACATCCCTTCATCCTGACCAGGTTGTTTGCCATGGAAGATGACTTTTGCTCTCTCAGGTGCTTCAAACCTGCTTACAACTTCTCCAGGTATGATTTGTGCATGGACATTTGAGGTTCTCTTAATGTGGAAGGTCCCCAACTCTCCTGGATTGTAAGAACCACTCTGTCCCTGCTCTTCTGTAAAATGATTGAGGGAACAGTGTATACTGGGGGTTAAAAACAGGTTTGATTTTGGTTATGTATGACTCTGTGCGATGAATAATGGTATTGGGAACCTGAAATATTTACAAGAATATTGAGGTGAAATATAAGTATGAAAACAGAAATCTAGGTATGATTTGAAGCCCAGAAGGGTTCTGCCCTTGATTGGGATACTGAACTTTGAATTATGTTCTGCAAATTTGTCTCAGATAATTTGATATACAATGGCATAGGACCTTGTACATTGAATGATTGAATTTAGAAGAGAACATCTAGTCAAAAAGGGATATTCAGTAGTATTAGGAAGATAGTCAGTAGGTTTCGGAAGAAGAGTGAGTATAGGATTTGGACCAAAAGTTCTTTAGCAATAGACTTTCAGTTATAGAGTGAAAGTATATTTCAGCACATATGAAGAGTCAGTCACTATGTTGAACTGGGGAAAATATGTAGAAAAGCAGATATCAATAGAAAAATTACGAAATCAGGCAAAGTATAAAGTGAGTGATAGAATTAGACATTTTCAACAGGGTTGAGTTTGAATATATAAACTAGGAAAAAACAAAAATGTAGTCACCAATAGGATTGACAATTGACAGCATTAGGCAACCTGGAAATGGATGTTTTTAGAAATCCATGTTCACTTTCCATTTAGGCTTTGGTACAATCATAAGTGTGACCTTTCCATTTTTTGTCCAGAATATTACTGTGATAATGAGGTGACATGAGTAATTCTTTCACCATTTCTGGGAGCAATATATTGAAGATGTAAAATAGAATCGGGGGTAGAAAGAGGTGTACCCTGTTTCTATGAACATAGAGAAAAAGCATGAATAGACCATACTGTGAATAAATAATATAACTTTTTTGAACTTTAAATAATGAATTGAACTGATATCTGAAAAATTAAAGGAAGTCGTATATTGATATACAATCATTCATTCCAACCAGTTATATATCTAAAGGAAATATTAATGTTTTGGTTTATCATAAAGAGTGTGTGAGTTTTGCTTCAAAATGATTATGGAAATTCAAAATAATGTGTTTGGAAAGAAGTCTCATGAAAAGACCATTCAAGAAACCCTGACATTACATGTGTTCTGAAGCAAGAAGTGATTAAAGTTGAAACAAATGCCTGTTAATTTGTGAACTTGTAGATGAAATGTATATCCTATGATGTGCAAAAACTGAGGAAACAATAATGTAGCAGTGTCGAATACAAATGAATGACAAATTACATATCATGTCCCATAGGAGTCTACTTGCATTGATGTTAGACTGGGTCAGTTACTGTAGAATAATTAGGATTTGTATGCACAATTCACTGAAGTTAGTTTTCAGTACTAGGAAACAAATATGTATTTCAAGTGGATGAATATTTATGATTATAATCTTGTGAAAAGTTGATTACAAATCCACATACATGAACATGAATGAATTTAGAGAGTGTATATTAGACACATATATTCCATATTTTGAAAAATTTGGAGAGTATATCTATATCTATATCTACATCTATATATATATCTATATATATCTATCTATTTATATATATATATATATATATATATATATATATATATATACACACACACACACGCACACACACACACACACACACACACACAACACTCACAGACATTAAAAAGTACCAATATAAATGCCAATCGAAATTCATCAGTAAATATATATCATCCACAGATGCAAACATATTTATTTTACTGAACATGAGTTTATGTATAATGTTGTTGTACTAGGACGCTCTCCTATAGGTTGAATTTTCATTTCCAACAGCATTTAGGAGGAGTGAACTCTTCTCACAATTTGTATCTGCCAAGACAGCCACCTCACAAAAATGTACATGTGATACCTGGTAGGATTCTATATATGCATATAAATATACATGTGTGAATAGGCTACAGAAAAGGGAAACAAGAATTCACATATTTGTTAAGATTAAAAACACATGGAGAATATTTCAATTAAAATTTGACTAGATTTATAACTCCTACCTTATATAATACAAATGTCAAGTCCACCTATACAACATGTCTCCTCTGAAGTGCTTGTATTTCTATTGTGTTGGGTTAATTTTCCCCATTATATTAGGATGAACTGTCTAAGTCTACCAGGTATGGGTTAATGTCAGGGATTCAGTACTTCAAATGGAAAATTTGAAAATGAATCCAATGCGTATGTAAATATATGCTGCACAATTTCCTCCCGCTCTCATCCAGAAGAATGCCTTGACATCACCTTCACCCCAAGTAAGACACAATTAGAGGAGAGGAGTTACAAAATCAGTGAATACATATCTGGAATGGAAAATGCTCAGCAGTTCACAACCTTGGAGGTGGTAGAAAAGTTTCCAAAACTAAGGGACAGGGTAAACACTCCACAAACATGGAGCTCTGCTGGCCTAAAAACTTTTTGAGAAACTCCTCTGAGCTTCCGCCCTTGAATATATGTTGTTTTCAGGAGATTTGGCTTCCTTTGTAGTGAGACTATGAGAGCTGGGTCTGCATCTATGTGACCTGGAGGACATGGTTTCTTATTTTCCAAAGAACTAGATGAAGCAGTGCTGAATCCTCTCTTTGTAGGTTAACTGATGCCACTGGAGACTAAGTGTCTCCCCGTGTGGACTGTGAAGCCATTTGGTCCTCCTCCACTTTTTGTGGTGTTTTTCCTGCTGCACTGTGAGTTTGGTATTTGTTTCACAAAATACTAGGAGCTAAACTGGGATACAGTGCTGGAGGGAGTTGTGTCACGTGTGGTTGGTCAGGGTCTGCAAGGGAATGCACCAACTAGGCTTCTATCTCTCACAGCTTGGCCCATTGCCCCCTTGTCCATATCAACCTGATTCTTCATTTTCCTCTGAAGACTCTCCATATAACAAGATGCCTTTACATATAAGGGTCTGCTGGCTGCACCATGTCAGTTACAAGCCCTTTGGAATCCAATGGTAGATCCACATGGCCCTACCACGGATGTTTTATCAAACACCTCCCCACCACTGCTCTAGACCCACTACTCAGCAGGCTCCAACTTACTGGCATCTCTGTTCTACACCATTTTCATGAAACTCAGTAAATCAAGGCACTGTCTGGTATACTCATAATCAGCAACAGGACATCCAATGTTTCTCCAGTGCCACCTGGTCATAGGAATTTCAAAAATTTCATGGTATTTATCTAGCCATTTTTCAAGCATGAAGTTGGAGGCACTGTGGGTTTCAATTCATGCAGCAAACATTAAATGGTGAGGAAGCTCATTTCAATGAAATCTCTGGAGATCTCTAAAAGGCAAGGCTTCCCAAAGAGTGGACAAAAGGTCACATTAGGCCAGGCCCATTGAGGTCTACAATGTGAGGTCCATGTGTGTTTTGACTCTCAACTATGGCTGCCATTTCTTTAAGAATAAAATCATTTGATATCCTTGCTGAGTTTCCCAGGCCTCTGTGGAAATCCACCCGGGGCCTAGGTCTCAGTTTCCAAGAGCGACTTTCATGCGTGGCCTCTTAAAATCCCAACAAAATTCATGGCAATGCTTCTCTGAGTTCAGTTCCAAAACCCAGTCTCTAAGGGGAATCACACCAGAGTTCAAGCCCACGTGGACACAGTCATTTCTTCCAACTGTCACACAAATGACCAAAATTAAAACCGAAACACTCCCACATGGCCCTCATCTTATTCCATATAGTAACTCATCTTAACCTCTGGCTGGAGGTTTCCATGAGGGGCGCAGCCCAAGACAGTGTCCAAAATCAGCTCGTTTGCCCCTCATTTGCCTAAAGTCAGGGTGGCCTGGACACCGTTTCTGTGAACCAGGAATGATCAAAGAAGCCTGCCGTTAATTCTTCTGTGTTTCTCCAATTTGAGGCCTACTGATTTCAGGAATACATTCTTTATGTGATTTAAAGTTATTCGAAAACCCAAGCACCTCTGCAGAGATTTGAAGAACTCATTTGACCCAAAGAATCCCTATTCTCACTTATGGAGTTCAGGATTTTAACAGAGGAAGGCAAGAGAATTCATCCACAATGAAAGATTTTTTGCCCTTATGGTTTTGGATGCACGCAGGGGATCATTTTTAGATTCATCAGGTGCTGAGAATCTAAGTCACAGCCACACACATGGCCAAGAGGCTGATTCAGACACATCCTTTCCCAAAGCAATGAAGCCAGAAGCCACAGGAGATGCCCATTCATTTCCATTTGAAAACTGTTTTCTTCAGGCTTCACAAAGGGGTGGCCTGAGGCAAAGACCTTCCTGACATTCGGTGCAACACAACAATAAGTCAGCAAAAGGCCCAAAGCAGGGTTTCTGCACTGAGACTTTCCTGGTCACACTGATATCTGAGTTTTCTGAGATGCTCGCCATTCTCTTCAGCTATCCAGTACATGGCCATGTCACAGAGCTTGGAGGTGGTACATATTTTGGACACAAAACCATGAGCCTATTCTGAAGAGTGGCTAGAATTCAGGAAGAAAACAGCAACGTAGAAAGATAGCAGGTGTTGCACATCGATAAGACAAGCTGCAGTCCATTCATATATTGGGCAGGATGAATTATGGGAAGATTTATACTAGACAGGACACCTCCATTAATGCATTCTCTTTTTAATGTTTACAACAACGGACACATTGGGATACACCGAAACAGAAACACTCGCCTGATCAAACAACTTACTAGAAACTGTCCACTCCAAACCGAACAAACAGCCTTTCCTACCTATTCTCAGAACATGAGACAAAACAACAAACCCACACCCACTCCCACAAAGGCACCTCCTTCCCCCAAGTAGGTCTGTGACTATCCGGAGTTTCCTCTGACTGCGGGCCATACTATGTTCCCCCGAAATGTCCTGTCTTCTCTCAGATCTTGTTTCCTTGTTCAACTCTTTGTAATTTTCAGGAAAAAGTGGTGAGCCACTATCTGCTTTCTCAGGAAAGGTCCATCTTCAGAGTTCTCTTGGCATTAGGCCATCCTCACATCAGTAGGTACCAAGAAAACTGACTCTGTCCTTGGTAAATCCAAACAAGTGAGCCCACTGGGACTGGGACTGGGACTGCCTCTGGGTGCCTGGCCTCTTGGATACAAATTTCAGAGAGTTCCATCACCAAGGAAATGAGATATGTCACTTTCTTTGGAACTGAATGAGTCACTTCCTTGGCAACCACATTGTCCTAACTGTTGCTTCCAAGGGTCCCATGAGATGGAGGCTTCCCCTACTTCCTGTGACACTTTCACAAGGGAGAATGGTATATCAACCATAGGCACCCAGGAACAGCTCTCCACACAGGCCTGGTTTGGTCCATCTTCTCTACAATAAGAAGAGAGAGGCTGATTCAGACACATCCCTTCTTTCTGACCAAGATATTTCCCATGGAAGATGACTTTTGCTCTCTCAGGTCCTTCATACCTGCCTACAACTTCTCCAGGTATCATTTCTGCATGGACCTTTGAGGTTCTCATCAGGTGGAATATCCCCAACTTTCCTGTATTGTAAGAACCACTCTGTCCCTGCTCTTCTGTAAGATGATTGAGGGACCAGTGTATAATTGGGGTTAAAAACAGGTTTGATATGGGTTACGAATGATTCTGTGCGATGAATAATGGTATTGGGAACCTGCAATGCTTACAAAATATAGATGTGAAATATAAGTATGAAAACAGAAATCTAGGTATGATTTGAAGCCCATAAGGGTTCTGCCCTTGATTGGGATACTTAGCTTTGAATTATGTTCTGCAAAGATGTCTCAGATAATTCGATATACAATGGCATAGGACCTTGTAAATTAAATGATTGAATTTAAAAGAGAGCACCCAGTCAAAAAGGGATATTCAGTAGGATTAGGAAGATAGTCGGTAGGTTTAGGAAGAAGAGTGAGTATAGGATTTGGACCAAAAGTTCTTTAGCAATAGACTTTCGGTTATAGAGTGAATGTAAATGTCAGCACATATGAAGAGTCAGTCACTATGTTGAACTGGGGAAAATATGTAGAAAAGCAGAGATCAATAGAAACATTACGAAAATATGCAAAGTATAAAGTGAGTGATAGAATTAGACATTTTCAACAGGATTGAGTTTGAATATATAAATTAGAAAAAAACAAAAATGTAGTCACCAATAGGATTGACAATTGACAGCATTAGGCAACCTGGACATGGATGTTTTTAGAAATCCATGTTCACTTTCCATTTAGGCTTTGGTACAATCATAAGTGTGACCTTTCCATTTTTTGTCCAGAATATTACTGTGATAATGAGGTGACATGAGTAATTCTTTCACCATTTCTGGGAGCAATATATTGAAGATGTAAAATCAGAATCGGGGGTACAAAGAGGTGTACCCTGTTTCTATGAACATAGAGAAAAAGCATGAATAGACCATACTGTGAATAAATAATATAACTTTTTTGAACTTTAAATAATGAATTGAACTGATATCTGAAAAATTAAAGGAAATCGTATATTGATATACAATCATTCATTCCAACCAGTTATATATCTAAACGAAATATTAGTGTTTTGGTTTATCATGAAGAGTGTGTGAGTTTTGCTTCAAAATGACTATGGAAATTCAAAATAATGTGTTTGGAAAGAAGTCTCATGAAAAGACCATTCAAGAAACCCTGACAATACATGTGTTCTGAAGCAAGAAGTGATTAAAGTTGAAACAAATGCCTATTAATTTGTGAACTTGTGGATGAAATGTATATCCTATGATTTGCAAAAACTGAAGAAACAATAATGTACCAGTGTCGAATACAAATGAATGACAAATTACATATCATGTCCCATAGGAGTCTACTTGCATTGATGTTATACTGGGTCGGTTACTGTAGAATAATTAGGATATGTATGCACCATTCACTGAAGTTAGTTTTCAGTACTAGGAAACAAATATATATTTCAGGTGGATGAATATTTCTGATTATTATCTTGTGAAAAGTTGATTATAAATCCACATACATGAACAAGAATGAATTTAGAGAGTGTATATTAGACACATATATTTCATATTTTGAAAAATTTGGAGAGTATTTCTATATCTATATCTATATCCACACACACACACACACACACACACACACACAACACTCACAGACATTAAAAAATACCAATATAAATGCCAATCGAAATTGATCAGTAAATATATATGATCCACAGATGCAAAAATATTTATTTTGCTGAACATGAGTTTATGTATAATGTTGTTTTACTAGGACGCTCTTCTATAGGTTGAATTTTCATTTCCAACAGCATTTAGGAGGAGTGCACTCTTCTCACAATTTGTATCTGCCAAGACAGCCACCTCACAAAAATGTACGTGTGATACCTGCTAGGATTCTATATATGCATATATATATATACATGTGTGAATAGGCTAAAGAAAAGGGAAACAAGAATTCACATATTTGTTAAGTTTAAAAACACATGGAGAATATGTCCATTAAAATTTGAATACATTTATAACTCCTACCTTAAATAATTCAAATGTCAAGTCCAACTATACAACATGTCTCCTCTGAAGTGCTTGTATTTCTATTGTTTTGGGTTAATTTTCCCCATTATATTAGGATGAATAGTCTGAGTCTACTAGGTATGGCTTAGTGTCAGGAATTCAGCATTTCAAATGGAAAATTGGAAAATGAATCCAATGTGTATGTAAATATATGCTGCACAAATATCCTCCCGTTCTCATCCAGAACAATGCTTTGACATTACCTTCACCCCAAGTAAGACACAATTAGAGGAGAAGAGTTACAAAATCAGTGAATACATACCTGGAATGGAAAATGATCAGGAGTTCACAACCTTGGAGGTGGTAGAGGAGTTTGCAAAACTAAGGGACAGGGTAAACACTCCACAAACATGGAGCTCTGCTGGCCTAAAAACTTTTTGAGAAACTGCCTCTGAGCTTCTGTACTTGAAATATATGTTGTTTTCATGAGATTTGGCTTCCTTTGTAGTGAGACCATCAAAGCTGGGTCTGCATCTATGTGACCTGGAGGACATGGTTTCTTATTTTCCAATGAACAAGATGAAGCAGTGCTGAATCCTCTCTTTGTAGGTAAACTGAGACCACTGGGTACTAAGTGTCTCCCCGTGTGGACACTGAAGCCATTTGGTCCTCCTCCACTTTTTGTGGTGTTTTTGCTGCTGCACTGTGAGTTTGGTATTTGTTTCCCGAAATACTAGGAACTAAACTGGGACACGGTGCTGGAGGGAGTTCTGTCACGTGTGGTGGGTCAGGGTCTGCAAGAGAATGCACCAACTAGGCTTCTATCTCTCACAGCTTGCCCAATTGACTCCATGTCCATATCAACCTGATTCTTAATTTTCCTCTGAAAACTCTCCATATAACAAGATGCCTTTACATATAAGGGTCTGCTGGCTGCACCATATCAGTTACAAGCCATTTGGAATCCAATGGTAGATCCACATGGCACTACCATGGATGTTTTATCAAACACCTCTCCACCACTGCTCTAGACCCACTACTCAGCAGACTCCAACTTACTGGCATCTCTGTTCTACACCATTTTTATGAAACTCAGTAAATCAAGGCACTGTCTGGTATACTCATGATCGGCAACAGGACATCCAATGTTTCTCCAGTGCCACCTGGTCATTGGAATTTCAAAAATTTCATGGTATTTATTTAGCCATTTTCAAGCATGAAGCAAACATATCCTTGCTGAGATTCCCAGGCCTCTTTGGAAATCCACCCGGGGCCTAGGTCTCAATTTCCAAGAGCGACTTTCATGCGTGGCCTCTTGAAATTCTAACAAAATTCATGGCAATGCTTCTCTGAGTTCAGTTCTAAAACCCAGTCTCTAAGGGGAATCACACCAGAGTTCAAGCCCACGTGGACCCAGTCATTTTTTCCAATGCCACACAAATGACCAAAATTAAAACCGAAACACTCCCACATGGCCCTCATCTTATTCCATATAGTAACTCATCTTAACCTCTGGCTGGAGGTTTCCATGAGGGGCGCAGCCCAAGACAGTGTCCAAAATCAGCTCGTTTTCCCCTCATTTGCCTAAAGTCAGGGTGGCCTGGACACCGTTTCTGTGAACCAGCAATGATCAAATAAGCCTGCCGTTAATACTTCTGTGTTTCTCCAATTTGAGGCCTACTGATTTCAGGAATAGATTCTTTATGTGATTTAAAGTTATTCGAAAACCCAAGCACCTCTGCAGAGATTTGAAGAACTCATTTGACTGAAAGAATCCCTATTCTCACTAGATGGAGTTCAGGAACCTAACAGAGGAAGGGAAGAGACTTCATCCACAATGAATGAATTTTGCCCTTATGGTTTTGGATGCACGCATGGGATCATTCTTTAGATTCATCAGGTGCTGAGAATCTAAGTCACAGCCAAACACATGGCCAAGAGGCTGATTCAGACACATCCATTCTCAAAGCAATGAAGCCAGAAGCCACAGGTGATGCCCATTCATTTGTATTTGAAAACTGTTTTCTTCAGGCTTCACAAAGGGGTGGCCTGAGGCAAAGACCTTCCTGACATTCAGTGCAACACAACAATTAGTAAGCAAATTGCCCAAAGCAGGGTTTCTGCACTGAGACTTTCCTGGTCACACTGATATCTGAGTTTTCTGAAATGCTCGCCATTCTCTTCAGCTATCCATTACATGGACATGTCACAGAGCTTGGAGGTGGTACATATTTTGGACACAAAACCATGAGCCTATTCTGGAGAGTGGCCAGAATTCAGGAAGAAAACAGCATCTTAGAAAGATAGTAGGTGTTGCACATCGATAAGACAAGCTGCAGTCCATTCATATATTGGGCAGGATGAATTATGGGAAGATTTATACTAGACAGGACACATCAATTAATGCATTCTCTTTTTAATGTCTACAACAACGGACACATTGGGATACACCGAAACAGAAACACTCGCCTTGTCAAACAACTTACTAGAAACTGTCCACTACAAACCAAACAAACCGCCTTTCCTACCTATTATCAGAACATGAGACAAAACAACAAACCCACACCCACTCCCACAAAGGCACCTCCTTACCCCAAGTAGGTCTGTGACTATCCGGAGTTTCCTCTGACTGCGGGCCATACTATGTTCCCCCGAAATGGCCTGTCTTCTCTCAGATCTTGTTTCCTTGTTCAACTCTGTGTAGTTGTCAGGAAAAAGTGGTTAGCCACTACCTGCTTTCTCAGGAAAGGTCCCTCTTTAGAGTTCTCCTGGCATTAGGCCATCCTCACATCAGTAGGTACCAAGAAAACTGACTCTGTCCTTGGTAAATCCAAACAAGTGAGCCCACTGGGACTGGGACTGGGACTGCCTCTGGGTGCCTGGCTTCTTGGATACAAATTTCAGAGAGTTCCATCACCAAGGAAATGAGGTATGTCACATTCTTTGGAACTGAATGAGGTCACTGCCTTGGCAACCACTTTGTCCTAACTGTTGCTTCCAAGGGTCCCATGAGATGGAGGCTTCCCCTACTTCCTGTGACACTTTCACAAGGTAGAATGGTATATCAACCATAGGCACCCAGGAACAGCTCTCCACACAGGCCTGGTTTGGTCCATCTTCTCTACAATAAAAAGAGAGAGGCTGATTCAGACACATCCCTTCATCCTGACCAGGTTATTTGCCATGGAAGATGACTTTTGCTCACTCAGGTCCTTCATACCTGCCTACAACTTCTCCAGGTATCATTTCTGCATGGACCTTTGAGGTTCTCAGCAGGTGGAAGATCCCATAATTTCCTGTATTGTAAGAACCACTCTGTCCCTGCTTTTCTGTAAAATGAGATTGAGGGAACAGTGTGCGCTTAGGGTTAATAACAGGTTTGATTTGGGTTATGAATCATTCTGTGTGATGAATAATGGTATTGGGAACCTGTGATATTTACAAGAATATAGATGTGAAATAATAGTATGAAAACAAAAATCTAGGTATGATTTGAAGCCCAGAAGGGTTTTCCCCTTGATTGGGATACTTAGCTTTGAATTATGTTCTGCAAAGATGTCTCAGATAATTCGATATACAAGGGAGTAGGACCTTGTACCTATGATGATTGAATTTAGAAGAGAACATCCAGGCAAAAAGTGATAATCGTTAGGATTAGGAAGATAGTCGATAGCTTTAGGAAGAAGAGTGAGTATAGGATTTGGACCAAACGTTCTTTACCAGTAGGGTTTCCGTTATGGAGTGAATGTAGATGTCAGTACATATGAAGAGTCAGTCACTATGGTGAACTGGGGAAAATATGTAGAAAAGCAGATATCAACAGAATCATTACAAAATCAGGCAAAGTATAAAGTGAGTGATAGAATTAGTCATTTTCAACAGGGTTGAGTTTGAATATATAAATTAGATGGAAACAAATATGTAGTCACCAACAGGATTGACAATTGATAGCATTAGGCAACCTGGACATGGATGTTTTTAGTAATCTATGTTCACTTTCCATTTAGGCTTTGGTACAATCATAAGAGTGACCTTTCCATTTTTTGTCCAGAATATTACTGTGATAATGAGGTGACATGAGTATTTCTTTCACCATTTCTGGGAGCAATATATTGAATATTTAAAATTAGAATTGGGGGTACAAAGAGGTGTACCCTGTGTCTATGAACGTAGAGATAAAGCATGAATAGAACATACTGTGACTAAATAATACAACTTTTTTGAACTTTAAATAATGAATTGAATTGATATCTGAAAAATTAAAGGAAATCATATATTGATACACAATCATTCATTCCAACCAGTTATATATCTCATGGAAATATTAGTGTTTTGGTTTATCATGAAGAGTGTGTGAGTTTTGCTTCAAAAGTGATTATGGAAATCTAAAATAATGTGTTTGGAAAGAAGTCTCATGAAAAGACCTGTCAAGAAACCCTGACAATACTTGTGTTCTGAAGCAAGAAGTGATTAAAGTTGAAACAAATGCCTATAAATTTGTGAACTTGTGGATGAAGTGTATAACTTAAAATGTGCAAAAACTGAAGAAATAATAATGTACCATTGTTGAATACATATGAACGTCAAATTACATATCATGTCCCATAGGAGTCTACTTGCATTGATGTTAGACTGGGTGCGTTTCTGTAGAATAATGAGGATTTGTATGCCCCATTCACTGAAGTTAGTTTTCAGTACTAGGAAACAATTATGTATTTCAGGTGGATGAATATTTCTGATTATAATCTTATGAAAAGTTGATTATAAATCCACATACATGAACATGAATGAATTTAGAGGGTTTACATTAGACACATATATTTTATATTTTGAAACATCTGCAGAGTGTACAGATATATTATACACACACACACAAAAAAACACTCACATACATTTAATAGTAGCAATATATATGCGAATCGAAATTCATCAGTAAATATATATCATCCACAGATGCAAAAATATTTATTTTACTGAACATGAATTTATGCATAATGTTCTTCTACTAGGAAGCTCCCCTATAGGTTGAATTTTCAGTTCCAACAGCGTTTAGGAGGAGTGAACTCTTCTCACAGTTTGTATATGCCAATCAGCCACCTCAAAAATGTACGTGTGATACCTGGTAGGATTCTATATGTGCATATAAATATACAAGTGTGAATAGGCTAAAGAGAAAGGGAAACAAGAATTCTCGTATTTTTTAAGTTTAAAAACTCAGGGAGAACTTCTTCGATTAAAAATTGACTAGATTTATAACTTTTACCTTATATAATGCAAAACTCAAGTCCAACTATACAACATGCCTCCAATGAACTGCTTGTATTTCTATAGGTTTGGCTAATTTTTCTCTATCATATTAGGATGAGTTGTCTGAGTCTAGTAGGTATGGGTTAGTGTCAGGGATTCAATATTTCAAAATGAAAATTGGAAAATGAATCCAATTTGTATGCATATATATTCTGCACAAATATCCTCCCACTCTCATCCAGAACAATGCCTTGACATTACCTTCACCCCAAGTAAGACAAAATTATAGGAGAAGAGTTAGAAAATCAGTGAACACATATCTGGAATGGAAAATGCTCAGGAGTTCACAACCTTGGAGGTTGTAGAGGAGTTTCCAAAAGCAAGGGATAGGGTAAACACTCCACAAACATGGAGCTCTGCTGGCCTAAAAGCTTTTTGAGAAACTGCCTCTGAGATAGGGCACTTGAAATATATGTTGTTTTCAGGAGATTTGGCTTTCTTTGTAGTGAGACCATCAAAGCTGGGTCTGCATCTATGAGACCTGGAAGACATTGTTTCTGATATTTCAATGAACATGAGGCAGCAGTGCTGATATTTTTCTTTTTAAGTAAACTGTGGCCTCTGGGGTCTAAGTGTCTCCCCGTTGAACTGTGAAGCCATTTGGCCCTCCTACACTTTTTGTGGGGTTTTTCCTGCTGCACTGGTAGTTTGGTATTTGCTTCATAAAATAGAAGGAGTTCAACTGGGACACAGTGCAGGAGGGAGTTCTATCACGTGTGGTGGGTCAGGGACAGCAGAAAAATGCACCAACCAATCTTCTATCCCTCAAAGCTTGCCCCATTGCATCCTTGTCCATAGCAACCTGATTCTGAACATTGCCCTGAATCCTCTCCATATAACAAGATGCCTTTACTTATAAGGGTCTGCTGGCTGCACCATGTAAGCCACAAGCCATTTGTAAGCCAATGGAAGATCCAAATTGCTCCAACACAGAAGTTTTATCACACTCCTGCCCACCACAACTCTAGGCCCACTTCTCAGGAGGCTGCAACTTACTGGGACCTCTGTTCTACACCATTTTCATAAAACCCAGTCAAGCAAGGCACAGTCAGGTACATCCATGTTCAGCAGCAGGACATCCAAAGGTTCTCTAGTGCAACCTAGTCCTGGGAATTTCAAAAAATTCACGGTATTTATCTAGAAATTTTTCAAGGATGAAGTTGGAGGCACTGTGGGTTTCAATTTATTCAGGAACCATTAAATGGAGAGGAAGATTATTTCAATGAAAGCTCTGGAGAACCCTCACAGGCAAGGCTTCTCAAAGAGTGGACAAAAGGTCACATTTAGCCAGGCCCATTGAGGTCTACAATGTGAGGTCCATGTGTGTTTTGACTCTCAAATATGGCTGCCAAGTCTTTCGAATGAAATCATGTGATACCTTGGCTGAGATTCCCAGTTCTCTGTGCAAAGCCACTCTGGCGCTAGTTCTCAGTTTCCAAGGGTGACTCTCATACATGGCCTCTTTAATCCCAACACAATACATGGCAATACTTTTCTGAGGTCAGATTCTGAACTCAGTCTCTAAGGGGAATCACACCAAAGTTCAAGCCCAGGTAGACCCAGTTATGTCTTCCAACTGCCACACAAATATCCACAATTAAATCCAAAACACTCCCACATGTCACTCATCTTTTCTAAATACACACTCATCATAACCTCTGGCTGGAGGTTTCCATGAGGGGTGCGGCCCAAGACAGTGTCCAAAATAACCACCCTTGCCCCTCATTTGCCTAAAATCAGGGTGGCCTGGACATCCTTCCAGTGAACCAGGAGTGATCAAATTGGCCGGCCATTAAGATGGCACTGCTTCTCCAATTTGAAGCCTACTGACTGTGGGGCTTAGAGTCTTTATGTGATTTGGAGTCATGAGAAAAATCAAGCACTTATGGGCTATCCTCTGCAGGGTTTTGAGGAACACATTTGAACCAAATGATCACTATTCTCACTTGATGAAGGTCAGGAACCTTACAGAGGAATGTGAGAGACTTCATCCAAAATGAATGCTCTTTTGTCCATTTTGGTTTTGGATGCACACATGGGATCTTTCTTTAGATCCATCAGGTGATAAAAATCTAAGCCGCAGCCTCACACAGGGCCAAAAAGCTGATTCAGACACATCCTTTTCCAAAGCAATTAAGCAAAGAGCCAGAGGTGATGCCCTTTCATTTCTGTTTGAAAACTATTTCTTTTGGCTCTACAAAGGTGTGGCCTGAGGCAAAGATGTTCCGGACATTCAGGGCAACAGAACAATTGGTAAGCAAAAGGCCCAAAGCAGGGTTTCTCCATTAGAATTTTCTGGTCACACTCATATCTGAGTTTTCTGAGATTCTCCCATTCCCTTCAGCTATCCAGTACATGGCCAAGTCTCAGAGCTTGGAGGTGGTACATATTTTGGACACAAAAAAAATTAGCCTATTCTGGGAAATTGGCCAGGATTCAGGAAGAAAACAGGAACTTAGCAAGATTGTAGGAGTTGCCCACGCATAAGTCAAGCCACAGTCCATTCATAAATTGGGCAAGATGAATCTTGGGAAGCTTTCTACTAGTCAGGACACATACAATGATTCATTCTCTTTTCTAATGTCTAAAACCCTGGACACAGTGGGATACACAGACATAGAGACACTGGCCTTGTCAAACGACTTACCAGAAACAGTTCACTCCAAAACAAATAAACTGCCTTTCCTACCTATTCTCAGAACATGAGACAAAACCTCAAACCTACACCCACACACACAAAGGCAGCTCCTTCCCCCAAGTAGGTCTGTGACTATCAGGAGTGTCCTCTGACTGGTGGGCCATACTATGTTCTGATGAAATCGCCTGTCCTGTGTCAGATATGGTCTCATTGGCCCAATCTGTGAAGTTGGGCTGTGAGCCACTACCTGCTTTCTCAGGAAAGGCCTCTCTTCAGAGCTTTCCTGACATTTGTCCATCCTCACATCAGTAGGTACTCAGAAAGACTGACTCTGTCCTTGTTAAATCCAAACAAGTGAGACCACTGGGACTGGGAATGGGACTGGCTCTGCGTGCCTGGCTTCCCGGATCCCAAGTTCAGAGAGTTTCATCACCAAGGAAGTGAGGTGAGATTAATCTCTTCAGGAATTTAATGAGGTCACTGCCTTGGCAACCACTTTGTCCTAACAGTTGCTTCCAATAGTACTATGAGATGGAGGCAGCCCTTACTTCCTGTGACACTTTCAAAAGTTAGAATGGTATATCAACCATAGGCACCCAGGAACAGCTCTCCACACATGCCTGGTATGGTCCATCCTCTCTACATTAAGAAGAGAGAGGCTTATTCAGACAAAACCCTTCATCTTGGAAAGGTTGTTTGAGATGGAAGATAACTTTTTCTCTCTCAGGTCCTTCATAGCTGCCTAATCTTCTCCAGGGATCAAACCTGCATGGACCTTTGAGGTTCTCAGCAGGAGGCAGATCCCCTACATTCCTGTATTGTAAGACGAACTCTGTCCCTGCTCTTCTGTAAAGTTAGGTTGAGGGAAGAGTGTATGGTTAGGGTTATTAACATGTTTGATTTGGATTACGAATCCTTCTGCAGGATGATTAATAGTATTGGGAACCTGTGATATTTATAAGATTATAGAGGTGAAATATAAGTATGAAAACAGAAATGTTGGTAAGATTTGAAGCCCAGAAGGGCATTAGGCCCTTGATTGGGATACTTAGCTTTTAATTACGTTCTACACAGATGTCTCAGATAAATTGATAATCAATGGCATAGGACCTTATACCTTGGATGTTTGATTTTAGAAGAGAACATCCACTCAAATTGAGATAGTCGGTGGGATTAGGAAGATAGTCGGTAGGTTTATAAAAAATGAGTGAGTATAAAAATTGGACAAAAAGTTCTGTAGCATTAGGGTTTCGGTTATAGAGTGAATATAAATGTCAGCACATGTGAAGAGTCAGTCACAATGATTAACTGGGGAAAATATGTAGGAAGGAAAATATCAATAGAGACATTACGAAATGAGGCAATTATATAGTGAGTGATAGGATTAGACATTTTCAACAGGGTTGAGATTTAATACATAATCTTAGGAAGAAACAAATATGTAGTCACCAATAGGAATGACATTTGAAAGCATTAGGCAACCTGGACATGGATGTTTTTAGTAAGCCATGTTCACTTTCAATTTAGGATTTGGTACAATCATAAGTGTGACCTTTGCATTTTGTGCCCAGAAAATTATTGTGATCAAATATATATGTAGATCATATGATGTGTGTATTTCTTCCACCATTTCTGGGAGCAATATTTGAGGACACATAAATTAGTATTGTGGGTACCAAGTGGTGTACCCTGTGTCAATGAATATAGAGATAATGCATGAATAGACCATAGTGTGAATAAATAATATAACTTTTTTCTCTTTAAATAATGGATTGAATTGATATCTTAAAATATATAGGAAATCATATATTGACATACAATCATTCACTCCAACCAGTTACATATATAATGGTAATCTTAGGGTTATTGTTTATCATGAAGTGTGTGTGAGTTTTGTTTCAAAAGTGTTTATGGAAATCGAAAATAATGTGTTTGGAAAGAAGTCTCATGAAAAGACCAGTCAAGAAATATG
Source organism: Callospermophilus lateralis (assembly GCF_048772815.1). NCBI lineage: Eukaryota > Metazoa > Chordata > Mammalia > Rodentia > Sciuridae > Callospermophilus > Callospermophilus lateralis. The sequence continues at coordinate 1,197,447 of NW_027513464.1, forward strand.
GAGGAATCCATGTGTTCTGAAGCTGGAATTGATTGAAAGTGAAACAAATGCCTATAACTTTCCTAAATTGTGGATGAAATATATATCCTGTGATGTGCATAAACTGATGAAATAGTAATGTACCAGTGTTGAATAAAAATGAAGGTCAAAGTACACATCATGTCCCATAGGAATCTACTTGCATTGATGTTAAACTGGGTCAGTTACTGTAGAAATATTAGGATTGCATGCATTATTCACCGTAGTTAGTTTTATTTCATTTTTATTTATGGTTGTTCAAAACATTACATAGTTGTTGTTATAACATATTTCACACTTTGATTCAAGTGCGCTATAAACTCCCATTTTTACCCCGTGTACAGATTACAGAATCACATCAGTTACACATCTATTGATTCACATATTGCCATACTAGTGTCTATTGAATTCTGCTGCCTTTCCTATCCTCTACTATCCCCCCTCCCCTCCCCGCCCCTCCCCTCTTCTCTCTCTACCCCCTCTACTGTAATAAATTTGTCCCCCTTGTATTATTTTTCTCTTTCCCCTCACTTTCTCTTGTATGTAATTTTGTATAACCCTGAGGGTCTCCTTCCAATTCCATGCAATTTTCCTTCTCTCTCCCTTTCCTTACCACCTCTCATCCCGCTTTAATGTTAATCATCTTGTCATGCTCTTCGTCTCTCCTCTGTTCTTAGTTACTCTCCTTATATCAAAGATGACATTTGGCATTTGTTTTTTAAGGATTGGTTAGCTTCACTTAGCATAATCTGCTCTAATGCCATCCATTTCCCTCCAAATTCTATGATTTTTTTTAATTTTTCAATGCAGAGTAATACTCCATTGTGTATAAATGCCACAGTATTTTATCCATTCTTTCATTGAAGGTTATCTAAGTTGGTTTCACAGTCTTGCTGTTGTGAATTGTTCTGCTATGAACATCGATGTAGCAGTGTCCCTGTAGCATGCTGTTTTTAGGTCTTTAGTGAATAGACTGAGTAGGGGAATAGCTGGGTCAAATGGTGGTTCCATTACCAGCTTTCCAAGAAATTTTCATACTGCTTTCCAAATTGGCTGCACCAATTTGCAGTCCCACCAGCAATGTAGAAGTGTACCTGTTTCCCCACATCATTGCCAGAACTTGTTGTTTGACTTCATAATGGCTGCCAATCTTACTGGAGTGAGATGGTATCTTAGGGTGGTTTCGATTTGCATTTCTCTGACTGCTGGAGATGGTGAGCATTTTTTCATGTACTTGTTGATTGATTGTAAGTCCTCATCTGATAAGTGTCTGTTGAGGTCCTCAGCCCATTTGTTGATTGGGTTCTTTGTTATCTTATTGTCTAATTTTTTGAGTTTTTTGTATACTCTGGATATTAGGGCTCTATCTGAAGTGTGAGGAGTAAAGATTTCTTCCCAGGATGTAGGCTCCCTATTTACCTCTCTTATTGTTTCTTTTGCTGAGAAAAAACTTTTTAGTTTGAGTAAGTCCCATTTGTTGATTCTAGTTATTAACTCTTGTGCTATGGGTGTCCTATTGTGGAATTTGGAGCCCGACCCCACAGTATGTACATCGTAAGCAAATTTTTCTTCTATCAGACACTGTGTCTCTGATTTGATATCAAGCTCCTTGATCCATTTTGAGTTAACTTTTGTGCATGGCAAGAGAAAGGGATTCAGTTTCAATTTGTTACATATGGATTTCCAGTTTTCCCAACACCATTTGTTGAAGATGCTATCCTTCCTCCATTGCATGCTTTTAGCCCCTTTATCAAATATAAGATAGTTGTAGTTTTGTGGATTGGTTTCTGTGTCCTCTATTCAGTACCATTGGTCCACAAGCCTGTTTTGGTACCAGTACCATGCTATTGTTGTTACTATTGCTCTGTAGTATAGTGTGAAGTCTGGTATCGCTCTACCGCCTGATTCACACTTCCTGCCTAGCATTGTTTTTGCTATTCTGGAACTTTTATTTTTCCATATGTATTTCATGATTGCTTTCTTTATTTCTACAAGAAATGCCTTTGGGATTTGATTGGCATTGCATTAAACCTATAGAGAAATTTTGGTAATATCACCATTTTGATGATGTTAGTTCTGCCTTTCCATGAACAGGGTATATTTTTACATCTTCTAAGATCTTCTTATATTTCTCTCTTTAGGGTTGTGTAGTTTTCATTGTATGAGACTTTCCCCTCTTTTGTTAGATTGATTCTCATCTTTTTTTTTTTTAGGATATTGTGAATGGAGTGGTTGTTCTCATTTCCATTTCAGAGGATTTGTCCCTGATATAGAGGAATGCCTTTGATTTATGCGTGTTGATTTTATATCCTGCCACTTTGCTGCATTCATTTATTAGCTCTATTAGTTTCTTTGTAGACCCTTTTGGGTCTGCTAGGTATAGAATCATGTCATCTGCAATAGTAATAATTTAAGTTGTTCTTTTCCTATTTTTATGCCTTTAATTTCTTCCGTCTGTCTAATTGCTCTGGCCAGTGTTTCGAGAACTGTATTGAACAGAAGTAGTGAGAGAGGGCATCCCATTCTTGTTCCAGAT